>NC_064420.1:27042222-27360833 GCF_023375975.1 Astyanax mexicanus | reverse complement strand
AGACGTCCAGAGTGTTGAGTTTCAGTCACACCCCCCCTCCCTTCACACTACACCTCGCCTTCTAGCCAATCAGAGTGATCCTTTGGCTCCTCCCACAGTGTAGCCACAATACTTAGAGCGGCAGTGTCCACTGCCACATCCCAGCTGCTCGGGTTTCTCCAGCAAAGCACACCAGCTTCACTAACTGCTGCTCTCTCACCCCTGCTCACTCTCTCTCTCAGACAAAATGTCTTACAAGAAAACAACAAGCTACACCGTCAAGTCCTCCTCCTCGGGGTCCGTTCCTCGGAGCTTCAGCAGCATGTCCTACTCCGGACCCAGCGTCAGCCGACAGAGCTACACGGCACGCAGCTCCTATGGAGGGGTCAACCGTGGCATGGGAGGTGGACTTGGAGGTGGACTGGGAGGTGGCAGCTACATCACCAGCTCCACAGCCTACGGAGGCGGCATGGGTCTGGGCATGGGAATGGGCATGGGAGGCCCTGCTGTGACACCCATCACCGCCGTCTCAGTCAACAAGAGCCTCCTGGCCCCTCTGAACCTGGAAATCGACCCCACCATCCAGGCTGTCCGCACCCAGGAGAAAGATCAGATCAAGTCCCTCAACAACCGCTTCGCCTCCTTCATTGACAAGGTACGTAACTAAACCCATGGGGCTTGATCATAAACTCTCAAACACCAAAGACCCTTAGGTGGGCCCATACTTTCACTTCTTACTTATGTATATGTACTTGAATCATAGCAGTTTCTTAATAGTGGTTTCCCAACAACTTAAAGTAAGTCTTAAAAGTTTCTGTGGATTCATGTTTGCTCATGATTTCTACATTTGTAATATTGTAAAGGACTGTTTGCCATACAGGGATTAAGTCTTAGACTAGTCTTAGACTCTTTTTTGGTATTTCAATGGAAAATCCCAATTTAAAAAGCTGTGCAGTCCAAGACCCAGCTTAATTCATTCATTCATTCATTAAGAGCTTATAAAAGATGTGTTAAGTATGTGTAAAGATCATCTTACAAATTCCTGTATATTGCACTGTGTATTAGTTAGTTCAGATGTTGAGCTCAGTTAGAAATTTACTCAAATGTGTCTACAGTAAACCTGCATGTGGCACTTTGATCAACTTGGAATGACTCCAAGTTTCTCAAAAAGTTGAGAACGTAAAAAGAAAAACCTTTGGTATCACTTGTTAGCAATTGTTAGGAATTAATAGGTTCCCCTGCAAAAAATATATAGCTTCCTATTATGGATACGGCAGATGTTTGCAACTTGTCGCTGCAAAGAAGAATAGGAGATAGGAGTGTTGGAGAGTCGGGTGGGGAGTAGGGCGTGTCACTGGTCAAAATGAATGGTTTAGCTTTTCAGCAGAGGGCTCCAGGGTAGTCAGCCCTTATTTACATAGAAGAAACATCTGGAAATATTTATTTGTGTATCTCGATTGAAATGATTAAGCAATGATTTTTTAAACTAATTTAGGCAATTGAAAGCTCTAAGCTTATGTTTTTTTGTACTTTGTCGAGAGGTTTTGTGCCATCAGGCAGGAAAGGTGTATTGTTGCTTGAACTTACCGGACTTGCTCTGCAGAGTTAATATTTAATCTGGAGAAATGGTGTCATGTTCAAACAAACAGTGCCGGCTGGATTACGTAACGTGTTCTTTCAAGGGGCTGATGACAAGGATTTGTTTTAATCTGATTCTGGTTCTGTCTTGAAAGCATATAGGACCTTGTTACGTTATCAAAAAATAATTTCTCCATTTCACCAAGTCCTTAGTGACTTATTTACAACTTGGACTCTATATATGTAAGACTTGGAAGATATGGAAGTATTTTATGTAATGTTACCAACTCCATATAAAAGATCACAACTGACTACTACTTTACTTCTTTGCTTCGCTTAATCTTTGTCTCCGTTTGACCTCTCAACTGTGCCTACACCATCCCCCAAAACAGGAAAATCAGTTTAGAAGTACTGCCCTCATAACCCCCATCTCCTCTGTCAGCCCCTGCTAAAGGATGTGTATCACTGTTTCCCTGAAAGAAAAGCCTCGCTGTGCTGCAAACAGTGACTAATTCCATATAACAGCAGGCCAAAGGGGCTCCTGTGATCCTGACTGATTTCACATGGTGCCTGCTGGCATGTGGTTGTGGTTTGCTGCACTAAATGTCAGCCCGGCTCCGAAAGCACAGTTCCATTCAATTACTGGCTGCAACGCAATGATCTGTAAGCCTTTGAAGCCCTGGATATGGTCTTCATTTGGGCTTTGGCTCGAAACAATAACCCTATTCTTCTCTCGCCCACCCAGGTACGCTTCTTGGAGCAGCAGAACAAGATGCTGGAGACCAAATGGAGCCTGCTCCAGGGCCAGACCACCACCCGTTCCAACATCGACGCCATGTTCGAGGCCTACATCGCCAACCTGCGCAGACAGCTCGACAGCCTGGGCAACGACAAGATGAGGCTAGAGGCTGACCTGCACAACATGCAGGGTCTGGTGGAGGACTTCAAGAACAAGTGAGTTATTGGCTTAAGCTTTCCAGGGTTGTGGTCAATGGGTGATGTCCTAGTTTTTGCGAATGCTGGCTTTTGTGGGGTACGCTTAAGTGTTCCCAGAACAAACAAAGACGGGATAAGTGCAAATACTTTTGGGAAGAAGTTTTGGGAATAGGGAATTTGGGAATAGGTCCGGGATATGTTAAGCTAGGCTCAGTTTGGCTTAGGTAACACAATTGTACACAAGTGTGTAGTATGTGTGTAATGGAGAAGGTCACACCCTAGTTTGCTAAATCCATTGTGTAACTTAACTTTCATGGACAGGATTTACATCACTCTGCTGGCACGTCCTGAATAATACTATAGGTGCTTTTCCAAAATGGAAAAAAAAAACTCACGGCTGGCTGGAAACCAGGTTGAGTCATTAAGCATTCCTGCAGAGTTAACAAAATAAAAAAATACGCCGCACCTTTTTTGTGCAAATCCCCAAAGTCATGGACTTATAAACTGTCGGAAGCTAAATGGCGACTCTAGCCGACACTAGGCTTAGGCTTGACACTTCATGCGCCATGAGCTCATCTGGCACCATTCCCTCAGACAGACAGAGAGAGAGAGAGAGAGAGAGAGACGCAACACTGCTTCCCCCTAGTGTACAGTTTGATATTGCTCAATGTTAGATGTTGGAATTTTTCCAACTCACAAAACTTAAAATTTCACATGTTTATAACATGAATTTCTTCTAATTCCAGGTATGAAGATGAAATTAACAAGCGTACAGAGGCTGAGAACGACTTTGTCCTCATTAAGAAGGTAAGTGAACATGCATTTGTGCATTTTTCCAACAAATAACCATATATCCAAGAAAAAAACAACAAATAACCATATCTCTTCTTTTGGGAATTTCCTCTCGTCTCTTTTTCAGGATGTTGATGAGGCCTACATGAACAAGGTCGAGCTGGAGGCTAAGCTGGAGAGCCTGACAGATGAGATCAACTTCCTCAGACAGATCTACGAGGAGGTAAACCGCTACAACATGCCAACTATTATTTTAGTCTATAGTACTATTAGTTTAGTGGATGATATACAGCTCTTCTGGTATTTGGCAAGCACTCATAATTTTTTTTAATCTCTTTTATTTCTTTCTCTTGTAGGAGATCCGTGAACTGCAGTCCCAGATCAAGGACACCTCTGTGGTGGTGGAGATGGACAACAGCAGGAAGTTGGACATGGACGCCATCGTGGCCGAGGTCCGCGCTCAGTACGAAGACATCGCCAACCGCAGCCGCGCCGAGGCTGAGACGTGGTACAAGTCTAAGGTAGGGATAGACCTGGAGCTGCTGATGCTTGAGTCAATTGAGAAGTAGGAAGCTGCTAGCCATTTTAAGATACCCATTCATCTAAGCATCTATCAAACTTCTTCTCTCGCTTCCATTTTCAGTATGAGGAGATGCAGACATCTGCCACCAAGTACGGAGATGACCTCAGGTCAAGCAAGACAGAGATCGCTGACCTCAACCGCATGATCCAGAGATTGCAGTCTGAAATCGATTCAGTGAAGGGACAGGTAAGATTCAGCATGGTCTACCTATCTAGCAGTCGAAGAATTTTTGATGCTATTGTAGAGAAAGTTCCTTGAAGTTAATGGTGTCTTCACTTCACTATGTTTTCTGTAGCGCGCCAACCTGGAGAACCAGATTGCCGAGGCAGAGGAGCGTGGGGAGATGGCAGTGAGGGACGCCAAGGCTCGCATCAAGGATCTGGAGGATGCCCTGCAGAGAGCCAAGCAGGACATGGCACGCCAGATCAGAGAGTACCAGGACCTGATGAATGTCAAGCTGGCCCTGGACATTGAGATCGCCACCTACAGAAAGCTCCTGGAAGGAGAGGAAGACAGGTAAGCCCAGAGATTAATCTGAAGGTACAAATTTGAAGAATCCATTTATTGATCAGTAGGATCATTTTATAAACATGTACGTACCTGCTTTTTTTTTCAGACTGGCCACTGGAATCAAGGCCATCAACATCTCCAAACAGAGCAGTAAGTTCCTTTTTCCTTCTTCTCCTAAGTTCTTTTCTTACCTAAAAGAATTTAAAGCAGCAGTCCGTAAGAGAGTAGGATTTATTGGGAGGGGTTGGGAGGAGACAGAATAGTTTCAATAAATTTCATAAGTGTCATTTTTTTTGTCAGAGATTCTCAAATAGCAATAGTATTACATTAAACTGCATTAAAAGACTCTTCCACATACTCTAATTTACAATCACACATTCTCACCAGAGATGCCGCTAAATCCCTAAATCCCTAAAACTTACAGACTTTTGCTTTAAATATGTTAATTGAAAAAAAACTTTTACAGAAACCATATGAAAGCTTCATTTCTGTTATAAATCATTCTATTCTAATAGTTTTTGTTTTTGCTTCTTCTTCTCTACAGCAAGCTACAGTTCCTTCCCCATGGAGAGCGCTGGCAGTGCCTACAGCAACTACTCCAGCGGTTACTCTAGCGGTTTCTCCGGCGGCTACGGCGGCGGCTACGGCGGCAGCTACAGCGGCGGCTACAGCTCCGGCAGCGGCTACGGCGGCAGCGGCTACGGCGACAGCACCACCACCCAGAGCAAGAAAAGCGTCGTCATCAAGATGATCGAGACCAAGGACGGCAAAGTCGTGTCCGAGTCTTCCGAGGTCGTCCAAGATTGAGCCCGAGGCCCCGTTCCCCCATCCAGTCTCGTAACCTTGTCGTGTTTTTAGCCATTCCTCTTTCAGCCTGTCAAAACCAGAAAGATAGCGGTCCAAAGTATGCGGTCCCAGTGGGACACAGTCATAAAGCAGTCTGTAAAGCAATAAATACCTTTACTCTGACCAAAGGATTTGCAAGGGACCAAACCATATCTTCTCACACCGTGCCTTATGCTCATGTCCACATTCTGCACTAAAACAAACGCTCTCAGTTTGCTCCACACAGCTGTACTGTCTTGCACACAACACGCGTCCAGGGCCGCACCTCTTTAAGTCTGGGAATGTTCGATTTGCCACCAACACGGGCCACTCTTTCAGTCACTCAATGCACTGTGACAGTTTTTTTGTTTGTTTGTTTTTTACATTTGTTTATGAAGGGTTAATGTTCACGTTGGTGTGAAAGCGTAGCCCTGTTTGTGGTAGATCTATGTCCTGTGCCTGCTCTGTAGACAGACATTGTCTTCCCATAGTACTCTGCTGTCAGACGCAAAATGAAATGTACACAGTGTACCACGAGGTGCTGTTTTTTTGCTACCAAAAAAAAAATAAAGTGTTTCATTCAAAGTTTTCATTTCCGTCTCCACCTTTCTAATCTGTTTCTGATGCAAGAATATACAATAATGTACAAGAATATCGTCGCTTATCTCCAAAACAGCAACTTTACAGGAGAGAGAAAAAAAAAACCTTGTAAACTTTCAATAGAAGCCAATGTGAAAATAGTTTATTTCAGGTTATTTTGAAAAGTTTCCATTGGTCCGTTCATCAAGAAATTTTGACAAAGTGTAAGGGACAGCTCATTCAAATTATGTAGTAAAGTAAAAATCCACAAAAAAATGGAGATAAGTGATTTTCATAGGACAGCGACGATTGTGTTTTCTCAAGTTTACACATCCTCAAAGTTGCAAAAGAAATGGTCATATGTCACATAATGGTCACATGATACATAAAAAAATAAAATTAATAAAAAACAATAGCTCAGATGTTTCAATAGCTCTGATGTTCTATAGCAGTGGGAGTTTCCTTCTCCTCACATTTCCCCACACAGTTCCACAAAGTCTCAGTGATATTTAGGTTTATATCTGGTGATTTTTGCATTTCAAACTGCTTTATTGAAAATTGTAACAAATTACAAAATGAAAATTCATCAAGACATTAACACTCATACATATACACATACATCCCACACCTCTAAATCTAGTTTGCATACAGTTTCTCATTATTTTTGTTCCCACAGCACATAAGTAAAAAAAAAAAGGGTGATAAAATAAAAAAAAAAAGTCTTACCTGGTACAAACTGTTGATCGATAGTCATTCCTGTCCTTGTTTTCCATAGATAATATTTAACAAGACATTTAATGAACCAATAGAATTATAGTACTATCAAAAATTCCATAAGCAATAGCTTTTTAAAGAAATGTTCACTTTCAACCCAAAGTCCTTCATTAATTCCCAAATGTCACATGTTTAACAGTTTTAACAAAGCAACTCCATTTAACAACAGCTCTCACAAGTAATCTTCTAATGGCAATTAGCCAAGAGTTATCTCTCATTTTGTCAGTCAAATGTACACTAAACAGGTTTTTATCATCACTAGAAAGAAGTTTTAAATACATTTAATTCCCATAAAAGGTTTATAAAAACACTATATAATATTTTTTAATAAGGGAAAAAAAATACTTCTAGCTTTACATTTGACTTTTTGTTTCCAATTCATAATATTGCTGATTTAATCTAACTGTCTGTTAATTTCACTGGCTGTTATTTTACATGCTGCAATTTTTGTTTTAAGAGAGATTCTTGGCTTGCCATGATATGACCTAAATTTCCTCACTCTTCAATCCACTTCCTGAGATTTAAGATTCAAACATATTATTGCCTCATCCATCATTAAATCAATGTTAAACTGTCATCATTAACTTTATTGAATCAGCCCGACAATAATGACATTGATTACAGAGTAAAATATATGTGAAAATTAACAGCTTTAAAAAAAAAAAAAAAGCTTGGCAAGAAGAAGTGTGAAGAAATCAAAAGCTTAAAAATAAAAAAAAATCCAATATAAAAAAAAACTAAAAGCTATTTAGCAGCATGCTAATTGCTAATGGATTACATAACAGCAGCTAGCTATCTATCTAGTTTAGCTGCCAAGGCTATTTATTTTACGACATTTAGCTGACACTTTTATCCAAAGTGACTTACAAGGTTATTTCTTTTACATAGGTGGACCATTATAGTGGGTATAGTGTGTAGGACTCTTATTGGTGTAGCGCAGCATAGTAACCCAGACTGGAAATTGAACCCCACTCTCCCACATGATAAGTAGCTCACTAGCAGCCATGCTAAAGATGTAGTTAGCTAGTGCTGGGTAGCAATGTTTTGCCACAGTAACACAAAACAGTAATTCAGAACAATAAATATACATTTAGAACAGTAAAGTAATGAACTACAAATACTTAGTTACCTTACTTAAGTAGAATTTTGTTTCTCTATACTTGACTATACTATGACATTTTATTTCTACTGCTTACACGTTCACACAATTATCTTATTATTAACTTTCTACTCCTTACATTTAAAAAAATAAGGCTTGTTACTCCTATTTCATTTTAGCTTCTTTTCAATCCGGCTTCTCACTGTTAAAAAAAAAAAAAAACTATCCAGATGAGAATATAAACATATATCATTCTGACACCCTATTTATACATGATCCATCACACCTGCACATCTCACAGTGTTACATCACACTCCAGCAAGTACATAGCAGACGTATGTAGTCTAGTATGAAAATGATCTGTGGCTCAAGAGACTCAAGAGGACTCGAGCTCTCGAAATGTCCCAACTAAGGTTTAACTTTAATAGATTTGCATTGTATTAAAATACATTCATTTTCAGTAGGCATATAGGCAGCTGAAACAGGAAGCCTAGCATTCAACATTTTTCAATGTTGAAATTTTTCAACATTAACATTTTATAACATATATAACATTACAGTCATTGTGGCTTTTAGAATAATGTATTTTGTGAAGGGGGATGGGTAGTGCACTATAGGCTCCTGTGGCATGGCCTAAGCTTTTGTCTCTAATGCCATTTTTTTTTTACTTTTACACTTTAAGTACTTTTGAAACCTGTACTTTTACACTTGAGTAAAACATTTGAGGTGATACATATTTTAAACACTAGTATCTGTACTTCTACCTGAGTAATGGCTGTGAATACTTTTGACACCTTTAATTTAGGCTCAATAAATAGCTGGTTGTACATCAGACAACTAGCAGGCGAAACAGTAACACATTTTCAATTCTTTTTTGCTAAATTATTATGACTAATTGCAGACACAGCAGTCTGAGGTCCCCAGCTTCTGCTTTTGGTTCCTACCACAGTTTGTTTCTATTTGCAGTGCGGTTTTGAACGTGACTGTTTCTTCTTTTGGTACACATTTTTTTTAATACATACTTATGATTCATATTTTTAAATATACTTTGACAATCTGAAGAAAAATAAAGGGTGAGACAAAGTAATGGGTGACTTGAAAGGTAGCATGTTGGCCACACCAATATACACACCCCTTTAAAGAGGCACCAAACCATAAACTATATTTTTTACATACTTACATATTTTTATAAACATTTCCTAACCTTTAAAAAAAACACTTTTACTGTGTGTCTTCTAGGTTCAACTGTGCTATAGGCGAGGATGAAGCAAATATGCAAATCAATCAATTAATCAATAATACCCTCCCCCTCCAGTGACATACAACCATCTGCATCTTACCACTAATAGAGGAACACTGTTCAGCCTAAACAGCTCTCCCTTCTGCCCCACCCCTAAACCCATACATCACCCAGTGCCCTTTCTAGTTCTCCTTCCATTTTTTTGTTTTTGCATTTTTCGCATTTGAGCTGACGGTAAAATCAGCTCAAATCAGAGGGTTTTAGTTACTCCTTAAGTATCTATCAGGGTTTTTGGGGCCAAAATGAATGGTTTAATATGGAGAAACTGAGTAAAATCATAGTTATTCTGAAAAATTCCCTCAACACACGAAAAATTAAATTTCACTGACTAAATAGGACATTTGTAGACTCTCCGTAACTTGTATCCTTCTTAGCAGAAATCTATATACTTTACAATAACAGAAGAACTACCTCACAATAATGTAAGTTTGTGGCACACCCTTTCAGATTTTATTTCTGTATTCCAAGCATCATACAGTGAATTTCCACATTTCATGCCCCGAAACTCCTACTAATCCACCACATATCAAAGAAAGAGTCACAGAAGAACAGCTAGGTCAGAGATAACTCGAGACTGCTGTGAGAAAAAATCCAGGAGACTCTGGCCAACAACTCCACCTGGTGAAAATGCTGAAGGATGAACACAGGCAGCCCAAAATAAAACACACCAAGCTTTAATATATAAGAGCTCTGGATTTGATCCCGTTATTTACTATTCAGAGGTTGTAAAAAAAAAACATAGTAATAAAGTAAAAGAATCAACACACCATTCCAAAACAACAATGTAGATTTTTACTTATTTTTACAATGTAGAGCATTTACTTCTCTGTGAAGACAAGGTTTCTAGATTAGCAATTGGGGCAGTTATTTACAGAATAAATAATCTGCGGTCGATATTGAATTTGCCTGAAGTGAATGAACTTGTTTTAAAAAAAACAGACTTACCTGAATTATCACTCTAAATGGATAAAAACAAGTTAAAAGCTACAAACCAGAGAAATGAAAGTGTCTAGAGAAATTCTAGTTCTACCAGGAGACTCTAATGCTATGTAATTTTATTTTACAACCAATCACCAGCTTTCACCTGTCTTTAAAATAACATATTTAACACGCTACCTCTGCTGCCTGCAGGTGCTGACGTGTCCGTCTCCATCCCCCCACCGGTTGCTCATGGGGTTGGCTTCCAGGTACAGCAGGATCTGCCATGTGTCCAGATGTGACGTTTGTCCTGTATCAAAATGTTAATTTATCAAGATTAAATATTTTATATTGCATTTTTGTCACTAGAGTTGTGGCTCTATAAAGGATCTACAACTACAGTCACCAACTACCTTGTTTCTTAGCAGCTTCCACAGTCAACTGTCAGTGATATTATAACAAAGTGGAATCAACTGGGAATGAAAGAACTTACTCTGTCAGTGTAAAATGCAGAGTCAAACTCTACAGACCTCCAAACTTCATGTGGCTTCAGATCAGCATAAGAACAGTAGAGCATAGAGAGTGTCATGGAATGGGTTTCTATGGCCGAGCAATTTCATCCAAGCCTTATATCACCAAACACAATACAGGCAAGCGGATACTTTTAGCAATATAGTATTTTTATAAATTCTGGAATCAGGACCAGGTTAGAAAATTATTTCTTTAGTCAGTATGTCCATTATTTTTCAGCCACAAGAGGGCAGCAGCTCTCCACACACTAGCTCTCTTACTGAACCTCTGACATCACTATTACTGTAGAGAAAGTCAGTTCAGTTCACAAAACCAACTTCCAATTCCAAAGATCACACTTGTTGTTTTGATTAGGGGTGTGTGTGTGTTTGAGTGTGTGTGTGTGTGTGTGTGTGTTCATGTGGGTTCATTTCCAGTAAATACTCGAGTGAACCCTGTTTCACAAGAACACATTACACACAATCTAGACACACTGCTTATTCCTGAAAACCACATCAAGAGAGATTGGGAAAAGCACACATTACCTCCGAAGGTTTGTGGAAAGCCTTTTGAAATTATTTTTTTGGCTACTTGAAAGTGCATATCATCGCTGTCCAATGAAAACTGTGTATCTCCAAAACAGCAACTTTACTTAACTTTCAATAGATGCCAGTGTAAAAAAATAATTTAGTTTAGCCCATTGTGTTCAAATAATGAAGTGAACTAAAAATCGATAAAAAATTAAATGTTTTTGATTGGACAGCAACGATATGATCAATTGTACAGTCACAGCTTGAGTTATAAAATATATAATATATAATATAATATATAATATATATATAATAGGAAACTCTTGCACAGAGGCCACTACTAATCTCTGGGGGTTTTGAACTCCTTCACTACTGCCCTTGAGTCTAAATGTAATCAAAATCTCACAGCAATTGTTTTTTTTTTTTATTGTATTTTTTTTTGTTTATTTATTATTACTTTTATTTTGTTTTGTTTTTTTATTTCATTGTAATGTTTTATATTTTAATTCTTGTTCTTAGTTCTATTATTCATTTAATCACATATCATTTTTAACATTTTACTTTACTTTTACCATTATCTATTTACTTATTTTATATTTTATAACTTTTTTACTTCTTAAGGGTCAAATTTGTAGTATTTTAGAATTTTCTGTTTTACATATATATTTTTTATTAAATGTTGATTTAAAATTAGTACTCCTTTTATTTTTTTATTTATTTCTATATTTTTACTATTTTATTTCTTTTTATTTGTAAATTATTATTAAATGTGTCTAGAATCTAGACTCTATACGTGCAGTGTACAACCTAGACGTGACCCATGTTTAACCCCTTCTTATTCCATCACTGACCTCAATGGTGCCCATCAAGCCGCAAACTTGCAGCTTGGAATTTACCTTTAAAGCATATTTAAAACATGCTGTCTGCAGACGAATTTCTACGATTCATGATTTACTCAGTGAATACAAGTTCACCACTGTGGAAAAAGCAATGTTTTATGCATATTTTGAAAAAACTGCCAATACTCACAGCCTAATACTGCAGCAGCACAAACGTGAACTCGGTAGCAACAAGCCGACATACTGTGATAACTAGCAACACACTCCAAAGGTAAAATGCACTTACAGCCACAACACTGAGGCCTGGCAATTAACAAATATATTACACTAATGCATGCCTAGGATAAGGTAGGTTTGGGCAACAGACAACACAAGTATAGAAAGGGAGAGGGCACAGCCAATATGCTAATAAATGTTGCCAGGAGCATTATGGAAAAGCTGTATCATCCAACACTGTAGAAAGAGCATTGACACGTGTAGTTTAGTAAAAGTTGGTTCAAATCACTTTTTTTTTTCATTGGTTAAACAAACATTTTTAAGTTTTCAGGTTGAAGTTCTCTGAACTCATTTTATTAAGTTGTACTGACATGTAAGTTCATTTAATACGATAATATTAGTGAATGAGTTTTCTTTTTCCCCAAACCAGTCACCAGTTTAAAGGGTTAAAAATAGTGGTGTGCACTTTAAGGAGGGAGAGAGAGAGTAAGAAAGATATAGATGGTAGATAAGAGAGTGTGTGTGTGAGAGAGAGACAGAGAGAAAGAGAGAGAGAGAGAGAGAGAGAGAAAGAGAGAGAGAGAGAGAGAGAGAGAGAGAGAGAGATACCTGAGCATAAAGTTTTCATAAAATTCCTTTTTTCAAAATAGGCAGTGGGCTATAGTGATACGTGTAAACGTGTTACATATCCTGCTTGGGAGAATGTAAATAATATAATTTTAGAATTCAGTATATATGAACAGATTATTAACATGGCGAAGGGAAACAAGCAACAATGTGAAGGTAAATAGAAGTGTAGAGTGTATTATATATTCATTAAAAATATATTACAGTGTAATGTCTTTTAATAGAATACATTCAATGAGCCAGACATCAAAGTATGTACTCTGCCATTTCGTTTTATCAGTTGATTTTATTTAAACCTCAAATGAATGCCCTGGAGCAATTTTAGAAGCTGTAAAGCACAAAGCACTTTCAGGTTTTGGCCACCAGATGCCGCTAATGTCGCCTGTGCTGAACCTAGACCTGAACGACTGCAGCATCAACCCCAGATCATTTACTTAGTTAAATTCAGATGGTAACTTTTTTTTTTTTTTTCCAGGCAGTGTACATTATTACACTGTTTTGAATGCACAAGGTATAAATATACACTGCCTGGTCCAAAACAAAAGAAAAGTCACCACCTGGATTTAACCAATGTTCATAGTGCTGGAATTGTGAAAGAGTGATTCAGGGAGCATCATTTTCACACATGGATTGGCCACCATTGACCCCATTGAGAATCCATCATCAATGCTGCAAGATCTTGGTGAAAAATTAATGCAACACTGGATTGAAATAAATCTTGTGACATTGCAGAAGCTTATCGAAACAATGCCAGAGCAAATGCATGTGGCAGTCAAAGCTAAAGGCGCTCCAACAAAATATAAGTGTGAAAAAAAAGGTGGTGACTGACACTAGATGTATTGGAGGAGGCATGCGTTTTGTCCTCACCCTCCTTGTGTTCAATTCAATTCAAGTTATTTGAGACCTGTATGGAGATGCCCTGTTCCTGATGTTCCCAGCCTGGCTCTCCGCTGCCTGCTGTGTTGTACTCTGGCTCTGCAACCCTGCACTGATTAACATTAACACACTCAGTATCTGTTTCTATATTAGCCATAGCTCTATAGTTTGTGCCAATCACATTTTTATATTCATAAATTAGTTCTTGTTATTTGTTTGTTGGTTATTTGTTTGTACTGAGCGGGTCAACCCGAGTAGGATGGGTTCCTCGGACTGAGTCTTGGTTCTTTCCAAGGTTTTTTCCTCTTAAAGGGAGTTTTTCCTTGCCACTGTGTCACCATAAAATTGGCATCTCTGTGTTGCTCCTCAGAAGAGGCGTGGACCTGTTTTTATATGTGAAGCTGCTGTGTGACAACCTTTGTTGTAAAAAGTGCTTTAAAAATAAAATGATTTGAATTGAATTGTGTCTGAAGTATTGCAAGTGATAGTAATATTTTAATAGTAATAGTTTAAAAATAAACTAGAATGCATTCAAAATCAGAATAAAGCAACACGAGGGCCTAGCAGCTTCCTGATATATAAAATACAAATGTAGTTTTAGGTGACAGACAACACAAGAAAAAGGACACGCCCAATATCCAAATATATGGTGCCAGGAGTCAATGTGAAAAGGTAGGTGTAACCTTGTATTTAATTGTCTCTTTTTACTGGGAAAACGTCAGCAGATGGAGGCATCAGCAAAAAATGCAAAAATTGTTTGCTGATTTTCCACTAGAGGGCAACAATGACAGCAGATATATCTTCAATGGGTGTGGTCAGATTAAGCATTCCAGCGAGAACATTTGTTACTCGGTACTCTTAACCTTTGCGTGTCTGTCAGTGACTGCTGCTAATAAATGCATTCTGGTTTACATTGGTTCAGAACTGATGTATTTATTATATTTATTTTGTGCAAAAAAATAAATATTATCTAATATTTACTGTTTATCAGTTTAGAACCTTGCATGTGCAGGTTTCTGTTTTTACTCCACTAAACAAACTCCTGCTAGCGTTTTACTGATGGGACTGATCAACACGTAAATGTGCGAATCAGTTGTTCTAGTGTTGGAACTTTGCCACAATTTGTTCCACTCAACCAAAAGGAATCTGCAGAGATCTAATCCCTACATGTCACCGAGAGACGCCTACAAGATGGGGCCTGAATGACATAATTACAGCCAAGCCCTTCTGATTCTGGAATGAATGGATGCATGTCAAAGCGGGTAGAATTTCCCAGCATTTACCGCTGCGGCTGTAAATCCTTTTGTTTGTTTTTTCGATGTGTCTATACTGTCATTTTTACTCATACAGTATCATACAATTCTTCTCTTTGCATACCTCAGCTTAGAAAGCTAGGATCAACCATGCTACAACCACCTGGCATTGCCCAAAGGCCCAACCTGTGGCAGCTTATTAAAGCACTTAAAGTCATCAGGTTCAGTGGTAACCCAAACTTTGAATCCATAAAGCTGTGGCAGTATGGTAAACACAATGTTGCAACAACATTTACTTTGATTTTAATTTTATTTCAGACATTCAGACAAAAAAAGATATCATTTGTATGGTTGCATGTTTATATTCCCATTCTCACTTTCTTTACAAAACTTTCTCTCTCTATGGGCTAGACATGGGACTACACACAGGTCAGGCCAATAAAAACCAAGTATCTCCAAAATGACAGGTTTACAGGAGAGGGATAAAACCTACTTAATTTTCAATGCAAGTTAATAAAAAAAAAGAGTTTATTTCAGGCCATTTTGGAAAATTTGTATTGGTGCATTAATCAAAAAAATTGTGACAGTGTAAGGGACAGTTAGTGTGTTCAGTTTGTGTGTAAACTAAAAATCCACAAAAATGGAGATTTTTGAAATGGAGAATTTTTCATTGGACAGTGACGATATGTTCTTCTTTTTTTAACGTGTGCAGCATGTGGTTTGATACTGTCTTGTTGAAAAGTTGTCTTAAAAAAAAGGATACAGTAAGTTGCTCCAAGATTTCACTGTACTTTTCTGCATTTATATTGCCAAAACAGAAATTCAGTACTGTGACAGATGTTGGTTTTTGAACGTGTTGCTGATAACAGTCTGGATGGTCCATTTAATCTGAGCACAATAGATGTTTCCACAGTGTGATGGTCAATCCCACCCAGCAAATTCTCTTTTTTGGAATAAACTTGCTGAGAGTTAATATTAACTGATTTTAAGTGTATATATGTGACCCTCGAATACACTCTATAACAGAGTTAAAGTAACTCTTTTCTGGGAGTTGGCCTTTTAACTCTGTTCAGGAGTTAAATCTGAACTGTTAAATGATGGTTAAAATATTTATCCCATCTACAGTAAAATACAGCTCTTAGCTGGAGTTAATTTTGAACATAAACTCCTTCACAGTGTTAACAATTAATACTCAGTGTTATTAAACTAATATTATAAAAAAAAAACATTGAAATATTTTAAAACCCTGAAACATGTAGGAGTAAAAATGAGAACAAAAAGCATCATTACTGATTTTAATAACAATTTCATACTTAGCACGCATATGCCAGTATTTTTTCACTGCATGGCAACTTTAATCCTGCATTGCAGCTCTCAGTGCACTGCCAGCATTTTGTCACACTTAACAGTGCAGTATATGGTTACTTGTTC
Source organism: Astyanax mexicanus (assembly GCF_023375975.1). Classification (NCBI taxonomy): domain Eukaryota; kingdom Metazoa; phylum Chordata; class Actinopteri; order Characiformes; family Acestrorhamphidae; genus Astyanax; species Astyanax mexicanus. Next base: position 27,344,678 of record NC_064420.1, on the reverse strand, counting down.
TTAGAGCCGATAACACATCAGCTAAGCAAAGAACCATTATATCCAAAAAAAAAAAAAAAAAAAAAAAAACAAGAAATACCCCATGGAAGGTAGACCTGTTGGGCAAGACTTCACACTGATGGTAAGCTGGGGTTGGGGGACACGCCCATTAGAGAGTTCGGTCACGCTCCTCAACAACAATTAAACTCTGAAATACTACACCACCAAAGAGTTCCCCTCAACTCAACTTGTAGTTTAAGTTATAGAATAAACTCACAATTTAACACTTTCACACATTTTTGTTTAACTCCAGATTTTTGAACTCAAAAGCTCTGAGAACTTGACAGTCCAGTATCCATAGGTTCTTCTTCTGTGGCCATACATTGTAACATGTGCAGCATGTGGTTTTACATTGTCTTGTTGAAAAGTCGTCTTTGAAAACAGCACTGGTTCTACAAAAACAGCTGTTGTTAAATGATGGTTCTTTTTTCCATGCGGTCTGAGGGATCAGTGATCACACGTGTTTAGCTTAGGCTTGTGCCCCTGCACTTTGTGCTTTAAAATTCTTCCTAATTTCTTTATTGATCATTATTAATATTATGCACTTTTTAAATGACACACAACACAACATTACTGATCAAAACAAAGCTCATTTAGGTATCTTACATCTGGCTGTAATCAGCAGTACATTTATATTACATTTACATTTAGGATATTTAGCAGACGCCCTCATCCAGAGCGACTTACAACAGTGCTTCGATGTTACTTCAAATATCCGAAGCTAGTTTGTAGACTAGGATCAAGAGATACGCAGAGCTTGATCATGTTTAGAACCCTAGGAACCTTTTTTTTTTGTTTTTTTTTTGATTAGTTTAGGAACTCTTTGAAAAGATGCGTCTTCCGTCGACGTTTGAAGACGGCGAGTGACTCTGCTGACTCTTCTGACAACCAGTGGAAGTTCATTCCACCACCTTGGTGCTGCAGCACAGAGAAGAGTCTGGATGTCTGTTTTCTGTGGTTCTTGAGGGATGGAGGTTCGAGCCGAGTCGTACTGGAAGCTCCAAGAGCTCTTGGTTCAGATCTGGCTTTGACCATTGCAGACATCCCAAGTTGCAACAAAAAAAAAAAAACTTGCACACACACCAAAGGATAACGAAACTTTACTTTTATATTAATTAATTTTACTACTTTTTGGAAGGCCCTGCCTCTGCTTTCCTTCTTTTTTTTTTTGGAAAAAAAGCCTTTATTTGACAAAAATGGACAGTCACAATTTCACAAAAAATTGCACAACATCAAAAACATTTCATATCATATTACATTAATTATTAATATTGCCTCCACCATGATCTGCTTTCTCTCACTCACTAAACAAATCCCGTCCAGGAGGGGGGAAAAACACTGGCCGCCCACACTAAAAACTGATTGGCTGTCTCACAGACTCTTTCCAGAGAACAGGTCAATCAGAACCCTCTCTGTTTTCTCTCTCTCCTTCCCACACGCGATTAGAGTAAAAAAGTCTGTCGCCTGTGTGCGCGTTTGGGGCACTCGTTCTGAATTCCGGGAGATTATATGTGACTCGCGGGCATCAGGGAGCCACTACCGAAATGCGGGAGACTCCCGCAGCTTCAGGGAGACTTGGTTTGTCTGCCATTGCCATCAAGTATGAAGGAGCTGGTCCTTTTTTGCCTTGTAGGCCAGGGTTAGGGTTTTGATTCGGATGCGGGCAGCAACAGGAAGCCAGTGGAGGGAACGCAGCAAAGGAGTCACATGACTGAACTTCGGAAGGTGGAAGACGAGTCGTGCTGCCGCGTTCTGAATTAATTGTAGTGGTTTGGTGCCTCGCAGTGGAAGACCAGCCAGTAGAGAGTTGCAGTACTCAAGTCTTGAGATGACAAGAGACTGCACAAGCACCTGAGTGGCTTCATGAGACAGAAACGGTCATATTCTTCGGATGTTGTACAGGAGAAATCTGCATGTCCGAGTCAGATTTGCAATATGGCTCGAGAATGATAACTGGTCATCCATTACTACACCAAGGCTTCGTGCTTGTACCAAAAAAACGCTGCTTAATTCTGAGAAATAAAGAGATAGTTGTAAGTGGACCTCTTATTTAAGAATAACTCAAGTTTGCATTGCAATTTGCTTGAATTTGCATTCCTGATTAAGTAAAGAGGCTCTCTGGAATCTCTAGAGAAACCCTGCTGCTGTCGTTGTTCCCTTGAGCAGAACACCCCAGGTAGTGCTAGGGGTGGTGCAGGGTAGTAGAACTAGAATAAATGTAAGTCTCCTTGGGCCAAAGGTGTGTCACAATTGTAAATGCAAAAATGTAAATTTTTAATTAATGGAATAAAATGTTTCTCTAGTCATTTATTACTACTGTCTTATTATGTTGCCTATTTGACTTGGGAAGATCTTAGCAGGTCTTTGCTTTTCTAGGCTCGTATGTTTTTTTTTTCCTGAGGCATCCTGTGGTTGGAAAACTGTTAATTTGAATATAAGGCCTGGTGCGAGCCGCTTACAAGTGCAAACATACTCATTGTTCATTTTCCTGATAAACACTTGAGGTTTAATGAGCTGGTAGAGTCATGTTTAGAAAGCAGTATTTGGCTTCATCCCTATTGCTTTACTACAATGAAAATACATTTGTTGAACCCTCAGTCAAGTTAAAATTTTAAAGTGTCATTAAACTAAATACACCATATTTTTTTTTCCATTAACAGATGAAATGTGTTCCTTTGAAATAATGAAACAAACCATTGCGGCTTATTTATTTTATAAATTTTTCCTAACTAAATTACGCTTTTATTGTGGTAATTTCTGCCTCTGCAGCGCCCTCTCAGGTTCAACTGTGCTACAGGCGAGGATGATGTGTTTGTGTACTTCCGTAACCAGATACATTACAATATGCAGATCAGACAACCACAAAAAAATCCATACAGTTTCAAACTTTATATTTCACATTCTTGGGCTTGTACTGCTGCTACAGCTCAAATCTGGGTCTCTAATACTTCATACATCTTTGCTGTTATTATGAGCCAGAGACTGATTTAAAATCCACATTTGGTTATTAAGTAGAGTGTACAACTCATATATGAGTTTCACATTTTAACCGGTACCACTTTAAATAAGACTACCTTTAAAAATGCTTTATAAATGACTTTATTGGTTTATTAATGGTTACTAATTAGGTTGTAAATGCCTTAAAATCATTAATAATCAGTTATAACACATACGTAGAAAGGGCAACAATGACCTGTTGTTTGCCAAATACATACCTGTCAAGTTTTGGACTTAAAAATAAGGGAAATTTTCCGCCACCTGCTTTGAGCCGTCCCACCAGCCCAACTGATGTTCAGTATCCTTTATATTTTAATACAGGTTTACAAAAAATCTAAAATAACCGCCTGTGAACCACTTACAAACTACAATTAGATCTTCAGAATCTGATAGGCCTAAATAATAAATTACACCACAATACTTGAGATTTCAACAAATTCTAACAACTGACAATTCCCACACTGACCCTCCTCCTCACGCCACAAAACCAGCAAGCTGATTGGCTGTTTCTCCTGAAAGGCGGGACTTTCTCCTTGATCCGGCTCCATGATTGGTTAAGAGATTTCCCATTCACACAGCGCCTGTCTCCTAATATATTTTTTTATGTTAATAGAAAACGGGAAATTTACGGGAAAATACTAATACAGGAGGACGGCGGGAATGAGTAGTAAAATACGGTAGTTTCCCGGCCAAAATGGGCTACTTGACAGGTATGCAAATAGTGAACCCACAGCCATCTATATTGTTAACCTTTAGATCTGGTCAGATATTCAACTTACTATGTTTTCTCCATCTAACTCAACTTGCTTCTCCATCTCTATATTTTCCATCATTTAACATCAGCAACTTTTCAATAATATTAAAAAATTTTGATGCACTAGTACAAATACTGTATATGTTGCCAGGAGCCAATGGGAATAATGTATAAACCAGACCTAAAACAGGCTTCCATATGTGGAGTATACTATGCAAATTGGTTAAGAACACTTTTTAATAGGCTCAACAAACATTTTTTAGTTTTTTTTTAAGTTAACATTTTAGAGTGATTTTTTTTTAGTTAGAGTTCATCTTAAGTTCCTTATTACTTGGAACTATATTGGAACTATTTGAATAGTACTGCTGTTATCATCTCTCATCATCACTATTTCTTTCTAAACTGATGCAGCCGCCCACTCTGCCTTGGTGTTCAGTGTAAACTGCAGAAAGTTTTTAATGTTGTTTTAAAGGCAGAGACTAGAGCAGCGTTGCTGTGATTCCCATACAAGAGAGCTGATTTGACTTGCCAGCAGCCAGAGGCTTTGCTCTCTACAGGAGTCAGAAGTGCTGACGACAGGACAAGATTAACGCTTAGCCTGTGGCACTTCTCTTATCTGCTCTCTGATCACAGCGCGCCATAGGTGCTCGCTGTCACATGACCACCCTGCCAGGAGTGTACAGAGACTTAGTTAGACTTAGTGGGGGCCAGGTGCTTCAAAGTTTAAAATAAGTTGAAATGTACATATCATTCATTTGTTATGTAATAATGGAGATATCTTGGTTGTTGAAATGTCATATTGATTTGTACGGTATAGAATATAATATAGTAGTATTTCCAATACAGCTCTGGAAAAAAAAATAAGAGACGACATAAAATTGATGAGTTTCTTAGATTTTACCAAATTGAAACCCTCTGGAATATAATCAAGAGGAAGATGGATGATCACAAGCCATCGAACCAAGCTGAACTGCTTGCAATTTTGCACCATGAAAACTGTGATTAAAAACAGGGTTATTCCACCAAATATTGATTGTGAACACTTAAAACTTTATGAATATGAACTTGTTTTCTTTGCATTATTTGAGGTCTGAAATCTTTTGGCATTTCTTGGCAATCTTTTTTGGCATTTCAGCCATTTCTCATTTTCTGCAAATAAATGCTCTAATTTTTCTATTTGGAATTTGGGAAAAGTTCATTTTACTCAAACATATACCTATAAAAAGCAAAATCAGAGAAACTGATTCAGAAACGGAAGTGGCCTCTTATTTTTTTCTAGAGCTGTATGCACAGTATTTACAGATTATAGTGACAGACATTTTTAGCATTTTATTCATGTTATTTGGAGCACCATTATTTGACTAGCATTTGTCACTGTCATAACCACATTTTGTTTGCATTTTTAATTTTTAAGAAAGTGTTTTAGTAGACCCGTAGCAGTGCTTAGTGGCCAGACATGCTGTTTTTTGTTTTATTTTCTTAGCATCAACTTTATTACTGCATCTTTCCTGTCAGACCTCTAATTCTTCTCTTCACTACTGAAACTGATACTTAGTTCAGTGTTAAACTGAAATAAAGACAATGCCATGTGGGTCAGCCAGACCTGACTCTTCCTGTATCAGTTTTCTCCAGTTTCAGAGTCTTTTGAAGGTGTAGCAAACAGTACTTGGCAGTCTCTGGCTTCATCTGTAATTTATTTAAAGAAAAGACTTTTAAAAGATACAGAGATCTCTGTGTTTCTGTGTCGTTTTCTAGTTATTATGATGAAAGTGTGAATGTGCTGTGTGTAAGTGTGTAAAAGCTGCAGTAGAGAGTAACAGCAGTAACATAATCTGTCCCAACACTGATAATACAGAGAGGTTACTCAATATATTTAATATAATATATTGAAATATAATGCAAAACTGTAAGCAAGGCAACTTATTGAAAATGTTTTATCTAGCCGGAATCAGATTTGGAACATTGGTCATGGGAGAGATTTTTATTGTAATATGAAACTTTAGGCTAAAAATATTGCATAGTTGTTTAGACTTATTACTTAGTTTTATTGAGTTCTTTTAAGCCTGCATTTTTACTCTACATTTTAGTCTGCAAAATTCAATAAAGTCCAAAAAGCTAGCTAGAAATGCTCTACAATTTGTGGCTGTTAAAATGCTAAACTAATTGTATTTTTAATCTATATTTTCAAAATGTTGAATTAGAATTGTTGCTAGTTGGATTTACTGCTCAACTGTAGGATCATCTCTTACCTTAAACCATTGCTAATTTTCTAACTAGCCATAACAACTGTCATGTTTCTTAATTTACTTGAAATACTTAAAAAATAATGAAGGTGTCGATTTAGAGATTGGGCTTATCTTAAAGAAAGGGAAAGTCAATAAATAAGTGTGAAATAAAGAAAAAAAAGAGAGTTTAGAAGCAAACAGTAGCCACAGCAGCATATGAGGATATTAGCTTTTAGCATGGTAATGCTAATGTAAAGTATGCTAATGCCAAACCAATTTACAGCATTCGTTCCTGCTTGAAAATCCTGCATAAAACACTACAGATTGGGACCAGTAAAACCAGCGTACTGATTTTGGATACTGGAATGCTGTTCTCCAGCAAGACCAGCTGGTACGGTGACCACCAGCAACACTGTGTTTTGTATACTGGTAACAGCAACTGACCAGCCCAAACCAGTTCAGACCTGCAGGGGTTTCAAAGAACACTTTCTGAAGCCACTATTTCCTAAATGCTTGGATATGTAAAGTATTTAGGTGGCTTGTGTAAATAAAACCACAATGTTCATATTACACTAATAACATTGAAGTGGTCTCTTTATGCTTTAGTATTTAACATTGATGACTATAAAGTTTATTTCTTTTTTGCATACTGTTATTTCTTTAGTGCACACTGCTTTAAAATCATTGGCTGTGAAATTTCATCTGTTGCCTCCATCATATACCTCAGTAGAATTTAATAAAGGTCAGCTAAGATTTATACAAATCGCTCACACCCAGATCCAACACTTGTTCAAACTGCTCCCATCCAGTAAGCAATCTCGAAGCATTTTATTTAGAACATCAAGGTTTCGTTAGAGCATGTACCCATCCGCTATTAGAATTTTTCACCCCCCTGCTTTATCGTAATGATGTACACTTCTGTAGCTTTGTCCTTCTTGTGAATGTGTGTAATTGTTTGTGTTTTTGAGCTGCATTATAACAAATTCCTCTCAATCACTACTGATATGTCAATAAAGTAATGAAATGAAATAAAATACATGAACTACTTGTAAGTACATGTGTTTACTTTTCAGTGCTTTGTACCTGTACACCACGTTCCAAATTATTATGCAAATTTAATTTAAGCGTCATAAAGATCATTTTTTTTGTTTCTCAATTAAATTCATGGATGGTATTGTGTCTCACTAAATTTAATCTCAGACACTTGTGATAATTAGTTTGCCAGGTGAGCCCAATTAAAGGAAAACTACTTAAGAAGGATGTTCCACATTATAAAACAGGCCACAGGTTTCAAGCAACATGGGAAAGAAAAAGGATCTCTCTGCTTGGACAAGGTATGAAAACATTAGATATTTAACTAAAACTTAAGCGTTAAGATCATCGTACTGTAAAGAGATTTGTGGCTGATTCAGAGCACAGAAGGGTCCGTGCAGATAAAGGCAAAATGTGGAAGGTTTCTGCCAGGCAAGTTCATTGGATTAAGAGGGCAGCTGCTAAAATGCCGCTACAAGCCAGCAAACAGGTATTTGAAGCTGCTGGTGCCTCTGGAGTCCCACATACCTCAAGGTGTAGAATCCTTCAAAGGCTTACTGTGGTGCATAAACTTACTATTCGGCCACCCTTAACCAGAGCTCACAAGCAAAAAAAAGGGTTCAGTGGGCTCGGACATACAGTACAGGCCAAAAGTTTGGACACACCTTCTCTTTTTCAATGCGTTTTCTTTATTTTCATGACTATTTACATTGTAGATTCTCACTGAAAGCATCAAAACTATGAATGAACACATGTGGAGTTTTGTACTTGAAAACTGAAAACATGTTTTATATTCTAGTTTCTTCAAAATAGCCACCCTTTGCTCTGATTACTACTTTGCACACTCTTGGCATTCTCTCAATGAGCTTCAAGAGGTGGTCACCTGACATGTTTTTTTTTAGGTGTTCCTTATCAGGGTTAATTAGTGGAATTTCTTGCTTTATCAATGGGATTGGGACCATCAGTTGTGTTGTGCAGAAGTCAGGTTACTACACAGCCGACAGCCCTATTGGACAACTGTTAAAATTCATATTATGGCAAGAACCAATCAGCTAACTAAAGAAAAACGAGTGGCCATCATTACTTTAAGAAATTAGGTCAGTCAGTCTGGAAAATTGCAAAAACTTTAAACGTGTCCCCAAGCGGAGTCGCAAAAACCATCAAGCGCTACAACGAAACTGCCACACATGAGGACCGACCCAGGAAAGGAAGACCAAGAGTCACATCAATAAAATTGTTCTGATTTAATTCAAGTGTCTGTTTTTTTGGTCTGGCAGAGGGTCTGGGGAGAGAGCCCCCTCTCATTTTCTGTTATGGCCTGACCCTAGACCGGGTCATAATAACACTCGCCCTGTTAGGATGTTTTTGATTTCAGTGAATGTGAAATCCTCCTTATGCTGCAAATTCAACAAATGACCATTTTCCATTTGTTTATCAAAGTACAGTATTTATACCCTTGTGTACCTTTATTTCTGAGAGTGTGTAAAGAGGCCTTAGAGGGAAGTGTGTGTTAGTGCTGCTTAAAAGAGAGCATAGTTCTGTCTGACAGTCTAAATGAGCCACATCATCACTCAGACAGAATACACCACCAAACGAGCACAGCTACCCTGAAGTGCAGCACAGGCAGAGACACATCCCACCCTATACCAAAATACATAAACACACACACACACACACACACACACACACACACACACAGCACCTACACATACTGAGCATCCACACCCACAGCCCTATATAGTGTGCACCCATTTGTATGATGATGAGCTGACCCTATATTTGAAGGGGTTTAGGATTAGCAGAAGCAGCATCTGTCCAAGCTTGCCTTCATTCACACACACACACACACACACACACATAAAATATTTTTGTTTCGCGGATTTTTCTCTTCCCATACATTATAAACATAGTTTTATTTTGCTTATTGTAGAAACAGCAACCTCAAATGTAGAATGTATTTCAACATTTTATGTCACTTGAACAAAAAAGTAAGCACAAAAAGTAATTTTCCCAATTTGTCCAATTTAAGGCAAAAAAACAGTGATTTCTGCTTGATTTAGTCATACTTCACACATTTTGAGACTTTGAGACGTTGCTTATTTTAAGAAATCTTACTAACCAAAATTGGCAGATTTGTTGCTTACCAATTATTTTGCAGTGTATTATCACTGCACTGTAAAAAAAAAAAAAAAAAAAAAAAAATTTAACAGCTTTGCCCAATATTTATTACTAGATGTTCCATCTAACTTTTTTACTGGAAAACCACTTGACTAAAATACACTGTCCTTAGAAAGATATTAAGATATTTAAAAAATAAGTAGGTAGTATTTGTTGAAAAACATAATTATCTGTTTTAAAACTATAAATAAAATAAAAAATAAAAATCATACCTTTCCAAAAAAAGTTGCAACATTTGATCATTGAACTTTTTCACACAATAACTGGTGCCAGTTAATTTTCTAAAATCATGGGTTCTTTAAATTTAGTGTAAGTTTCAATGAAATTGCCAGCTGAAAGCTGATACAAATGGTAATATAGCTCTGGAAAAAAAGAGACCACTTAATGATGAGTTTACCAAGTTGAAAACCTCTGGAATATAATCTAGATCAAGCCGAGCCGCTTTGGTTTTGTGCACCAGGAGTGGCATAAAGTTACCCAAAAGCAGTGTGTAAGACTGGTGGAGGAGAACATGCCAAGATGCATTAAATTGTGAATTAAAAAACATGATTATTCCACCAAATATTGATTTCTGAAATCTTTAGACACATTAAAAAAACTGTCTAATCGTGTAATTTTAAAGTGTTTTTTTTTTCCAGAGAAATGTGACAGATGTTTTGCATAATTCTTTTGAATAGTGTGAGTTTTTGTCAAAATAGAAACTCCATCTTTTCTTTTTTTATTACAGGTTATTCTGGTTTATTTCTAGAACAAATACATGTAAGGCCAAAATAAACCCACATGAGCATTAATCATCGCTTATGGAAAAAGATGGAAGTCATTCTTTGCCAAAAAAAAAAAAAAAAAGACACACCCTCTCCTCTAAAGTTAGCAGAAATTAGAATCCACTATAATGCTAACCTCATCACAATCATAAACTTGCCCAAAAATAAACAGAACAACTTCTTTATATGCGTAATAAATTACCTAGATGTGCCGCTGACTTAAGAATGCCTGTGAAGAGTAACAGATGGAACGTGTACATGACCTGGTCTTATGTAACTGCTGTGAGTAGAAAGTACAGAACCGTGTTGCTGCTTGCATGAGTGAAAATGCCGTAGGCCAGAACCTGCAAGTGCAGCTAGTAGAACATTTTTCTAAAAGTTCTGCTCTGCATTTCTCACTCAATCTCACTCTCACCTGTCACCTAACAAATGCAGTGGAATGAACCTGCTGTTGTACCATACCACATGATCATCTGTATATACAGCTCTGAAAAAAAATAAGAGACAAAATTATGAATTGCATTTTTACCTCTGGAATATAATCAAAAGGAAGATGGATGATCACAAGCCATCAAACCAAGCTGAACTGCTCGAATTTTTGCACCAGGAGTAAAGGCATAAAGTTATCCAAAAGCACTGTGTAAGACTGGTGGAGGAGAACATGCCAAAGTGCATGAAAACTGTGATTAAAAACAAGGGTTGTTCCACCAAATATTGATTTCTGAACTCCTAAAACTTTATGAATATGAACTTGTTTTCTTTGCATCTTTTTTGTTATTTCAGCTATTTCTCATTTTCAAAAAAATGCTCTAAATAACCATATTTTATGTAGAATTTGGGAGAAATGTTGTTTGTAGTTTATAGAATAAAACAACAATGTTCATTTTATTCAAACATAAACCTATAAAATACCTGTAAAATCAGTGAAACTGGTTCAGAAACTAATGTGGTCTCTTTTTTTTTTTCCAGAGCTGTATATATACCCAGGGTTGGGTAGTACCTAGAGCTATTATTTTTTATATTGTATATAAAGCAAGGGAGTGATAATCACAATATAGCAAAGTAACAAATCAAACTGTGTTTTAAATAAAATGTTAAACAAGTTAGAATGTTATAATCATGCTAAACACTCAATGTGAGCTCTTCCACTTGTCCGTGCATAGCCTTATTGCTGTTTTGAACTAAGGCTAGATGCTTAAAAAAAATTTATTAAAAATAAAAAATAGTTCTGAAAGCCCCCCCCCTAATGAATCATGCCGCAATCAAAGCTAAATGTGGTTTAACAAAATATTACAGTGTTTTTTTTGGGCCAGGCACTTTAGTTGTTCCAAAATAGACATTTACATTTAGTATGTATTTAAGTACATATTAATTTTAATTTTAAAAGTATGTACTTTTCGCAGCAGCTCGAAAAGAAGCGGTGGCTGACTTCACATGTGTCGGAGGAAGCATGTGTTAGTCTTCACTCTCCTGGTGTGTTGGGGCATTACTAGTGATGGGGGGAGTCCTAATGAGTGGGTTGGGTGATTGGCTGTGCAAAATTGGTGAGAAAATGGGAAAAAATAAAAAAATACATGTTAATTATACTGTAAAAAAATATACAATTCACAATTCACTTAATCACTATCACCATGATTTTAACCCTTGTGTGGTGTTCATATTTTTGTTACTCGTTTACTTTGTTACGTGTATTTAATTCAGCAAAATTAAGCAATTTTACATTAAAATGCTTTACACATTCTTGCTTCACCTAAATTGCAAGCAATATAAACAGCTTACATGGTTAATATTTGCCCTTTACCTTTCTTATGTTACATTTCTTTTAAAAAGTGCTACTCTTTTTTATTAGGTTTTTAATAAAATGTAAAAGAAAATGAATTAAACTCAAGATATGAGTAGAACATTTGTTTAGTTTCAAATTTACAAATGAAGCAATGTTTATTAGCCCTTGGCCAAACATACTCTATGTAATATAAATGTGTATGTGTGTGTGGGGGGGTGTACAGTGTGTGTTTATCGAAAATGTGTTTTGATATATGTTTTTACAAAAAATGAGCCAATGCCAATGAGTTTGAGTTAGAAAAAATATATTTTTTGTATCATTTGATGAAAAATGAAAACAGGTCCCACAGACCCGAACACCACATAAGGGTTAAACTTGTCTGGAACTGATATCTGTGGAAATATTCGCTGTATCTCACATTTACTGATAGCTGTAACTGTATCTTTAGCTCAAGCTCAAAATAGGACTACAGCTGAAGACACAGCTTCACCTAAACATCCACCTCAAGTGCAATCTGCTTAAAGCCGACCTGTTATATTACATTTGCAGCAGAGTTACATAAAGAATACCGGTACAGTTCCATTATACAGTTACACACACGTTCAGCAACATTTCTGGTATTTGCTATCATTAACTTAGCTTAGCTTAGCTTATAGCCTGCTAGCATTAGGTTACCTGGTTGTAATATTAAACAATCTCTGAAATACAGCCCATGAGTAGCATGACACGACACACACACACTGTATAAAACTCATGAACTACAGTTACATGTGAAGCTCATAGAAATATGCACTTAATTGAGCTTTGAAAGACAGCGCTGCGAAGTCCGCGGCCGCTTACATTTTTCTCATAGTGCTAGCAGACGAAGCCAGATTTATTACATGCCACGAGGGGAGAGAACGAGGGTAGCAGGGGAAAGGACTGAGTGATTAGCATGAGACCAGGTGTTTAAGTAAGGGCTTTAACTTTGTGAGAGTTGCTCCCCTTTTTTCCCTGCTTGGCAATTTTCTGATGACACGTTTTCTCCCTGAGTTCAGTTTGAAAGCAGCAGAACTGCTCAGATTACCGTAATAAAGCATTTACCATGCTAAACGCTAGCAAAAGCAGCTAATGCTCTAACTAGAGATTTTGAACCAGAGTATACTCAGAGTTGGACGGTACAGGTTTAAAGCTCTCATTTCATTTTCCATGTTTTTTGTTTTTCATTTTACAATGTCTAGTTGTAGTCTCTAGTATGAATGAAATCCATGTGAGTGTTTTTTTTTTATTTCAAAAATTAAGCTTTAGGATTTAGTGGATCTTTAAGCTGAGCTAATGGTGCTGTTGCCATGTGGGTCAGCCTCTTTTTATCCAGTTTCCAAGACTCTGTTGAATGTGTAGGAAATAGTACTCAGTGCTTTTGTTTTTAGTTGTTTAGTTGTCGTTTGGAAATTCTAATTTTTATACATCTATACTGTTGCCAAAGCTCAGTTTATATAGGGTGACCATATTTTCATTTGGGGTGGGGGGGGGGGGAATGGGGAGTCGCTAAATGACGTCAACACATAATTTGCATAATACATGTTTTTAAAGCTGTAAAGGATTAAGGTTGTGGGAGTGAAAAAAGTGTGTTAAAAAACATCCTAAATATGTTAGAAATGTTACAAATGAACAACATCTGTTGCTTTTTAAATAGGCCGTCACTTTTTTACAGTAACTTCATTTTTACGTGAATTACATAAATGAGTTTTTTTGCCATGTTCTTAAATGCAGCAGCTAGCCAAAAGTGTTATTTTAAGTTTTTTTTGTGTGTGTTTTTCTTTGTTTTATTTTATTATTTTTTATGTTTTCTTTATTTTTAAAGCTATCACAGGCAAATTGTTCAATGGTTCAATAGATATTTAGCTTTTTACAAAGAGGCAGACACTGTGGAGGAGGTGAATGACAGGCTACGTGGTGAATGAGGTGAGAGACTGACTGAGACTGTGTGAGTTAAATTCAATATTCATACTGAAGACAGTTATATTTATATTCTGATCCGTGAATACGGGGCGGGGTCAGTCAGCGGTGACTGTGGGCACGGAGTTGGTGGAGCGGTGTGTAAGCTCTGGCTGAGAGACAGCACTGTGAGTGTTGTGGGCGGGGCTCACGGCAGCAGACGCTGCAGCGCAGCTGAAGAGTTTATCTCAGAGTCGCAAAAAGTCTCCAGTAACACCACAAAAACTCGCTAGATTTTTGGGTAGTTTTTGTGCACCGTGCGCAGTGCCCTAGTGCCTGTCAATTTAATGGTCCAATGAAGGTAATTTAAAAACCAGGACATTTCCTCACTTTTAAAAAAAACCCGTGGCGCCCGGGACACGGACATGTCCAGGGAAATACGGACGTTTGGTCACCCTAAGTTTATGTCCATAGCTACAGACCAGCTATAGGAAGCATTTAGAGGCTTTTATTTCTGCAAAAGGAAGATCTACTAAATATTGATGTGATTTATTTGTTTGGGTGCCCCAATTTATGCACCTGCCTAATGTTGTTTAAAGAATAATTGCACAATTTCTGTAAATCCTATAACTTTAATTCAGTTCTTAAATATCACTGTGTTCCTCTGCTATATGATATATTTAACTGAAATTACTGTTCTGAACAACCAATGATTTATAATGAAAAATCATAAAAACAATCAGGGGCGCCCAAACTTTGTCATACCATTGTAGCATAGATCTACAAGTCTAAAATGGAGTTATCTAAGACTAGGGATCTTCAGGGAGTTTCAGTCATACTGTTTTGGCATTTCAGTCAGTTTGAACCAGTCTGACCATTCTCTGCTGACCTCATTAACCCTCTGGAGGCATTTCCATCTGCAAAACTGCCCTCACTGGATGCTTTTGCATACAAATTCCAGCAGGTCAGCAAAAGTATGCAAACCAGCTTATCTGGTACCAGCAATCATTAACAATTGCACACTTAAAATCACTGCGATTACATTTTATCCTCATTCTGATGGTTGATGTGAATATTACCTGCTTTGTTCTGGCCTGTATCTGCGTGATTCCATGCATTGCAATCGTGGCACATGATTGGCTAGTAAGATTTCATGCATGTGGAGGTTTGGTGCATGTACAACCTCAAAAAAAGTTTAAATGTTATGTAAAATGTAAATACATCTAAATAAAAAGCAAAATAAATGAATTTCACATTCAAATTCCCAACGAAAAACAAGTGCAGCCCTGGAAAAAAATAAGAGACCACTTCAGTTTCTGAATTGAGTAAAAAGGAACATTTTGTTTTATTCTATAAACTATTCACAACATTTCTCCCAAATTCCAAATAAAATATTGTCATTTAGAGCATTTATTTGCAGAAAATGAGAAATAACTGAAATAACAAAACGATGCAGAGACAAATAAAAGTTCATATCCTTAAAGTTTTAAGAGTTCAGAAATCAATATTTGGTGGAATAACCCTGGTTTTTATTTACAGTCTTCATGCATCTTGGCATGTTCTCCTCCACCAGTCTTACACACTGCTTTTTTATAATTTTATGCCACTCCTGGTGCAAAAATTCAAATAGTTCAGTTTGGTTTGATGGCTTGTGTTCATCCATCTTCCTCTTGATTATATTCCAGAGGTTTTCAATTTGGTAAAAACAAAGAAACTCATCATTTTAAGTGGTCTCTTTTTTTTTCCAGAGCTGTATATATAAATATATATCACAGTAGAATTACAGTGAAAAAATCAGTTGCAGAAATATTTTGAAGTATTTTATAGATTAAAATAAAAGAAAAAGTCAACCAAAGATATTTGAGGGTCCATAAAGGGTATCATAAATTACTGTAGCATGCTATGAGATATGGTTTCCTTATACAGGACATAACAGCAAGAGACTACTGAGAGCTGCAGTACAAAGCACTGTACTGTACTCCTTAATCAGATAATGACTTAAGGCCTTATTGTAGAAATGAAGAAACAGAGCCAGAGTTCTCATTTAGGTAAGGATCTTTTCACAAAGACATATAGAATTAGTTAGTCTGGATCTAACAAAAAATCAGCATATACCGGTATCAAATGTTCTCCAGAATAACAGGCATGATTGTTAAAGATAAGCACAAAAGATCTGACCTTTTAGATAAATGAACCTTATTAAGAAGCAAGTGAAAATGATATAATTCTGCTATAAAAAGCTATTCAGATTCTTTACAGTCTGGTTATTTTTTCTGAGGTGTTTCTGCACATTTTGGATCCAATTGGGTCATATTGGGTCCTCCACTCCTCAGTATCTGAATAAAGCTTTTGCATGGTGATGTTTACCTGGAATTCAGGGTTTGATCTTCACTCTGGTCGCTGTGTGAGGTGTTTAGTGGGTGTTCAGGGGTGTTCATTTCACACTTTGAACCCAACAATTCCAGGAAAGGCTTGAAAGGACTATGGATGCACTACATGGGCATGTGCAATAGATATATAATAGGATGTATATTGTCACATGAATCACATTTATTTCAATGTAACTTTTTTCCTGCCTTATTTAAATGTACAATTTGCACTGCTCTTATTTCCCATGACATACTGAATCTACCACATGCAGCTTAATATCATTTATTTTATTTATTTTACTCGGTCTTAGATACAAAGAGGGCATTTATGTGCCCTAAACCAAATTGCTACAGTAATATCACTTGAAACATATGCCATCAATACATGAGAATGATATCTTTACGAAAGTATTGGTGATTTATTTGTCATGTTTTGTAGGAATCCAAACTCTTGTCTATTTACAAACAAATAGGCAATTTTGCTACATTTGCACAATTATATGCAAAATCCTTTTTTAAATCCTTATAGCATTATTACTTAAAAAACATACATAATGAATACTATTACAAGTTTTCTTCAAAACGTAATTGGAATAATTTACTAATTAAGTAATTTGATAATAATTGGATTTTCTTATTTTATAGGAGTCCAAAATATAGTCTATATATAACTGAACATTTAAGACGTTATGTTGTACTTTCCTGCATTGACTGTCACAGAATTTAAACAGCCTCTCACACAGTGTGTGGATGAGTGCTGAGTGTAAATGGTTGTGTGTAAGGGAGCTATATAAATGTAACTTCATTCATTCATTCATTCATTCATTCATACAACCATCAATAGGAATCCAACATCTCTCCATGACAAAAAAAGTCAAAGCTTAAATTGCTGTGAATAAACCAGTTTTTATAATAATATTAAATGTTACAGTTGCTACAACATTTTGTGCCTCTTTTTAGCTCAAGACACGTCCTTGGCCGCTAGCCATATAACAGTGTGGTCATGTGAGTACAGGTCTGGTGGCAAATAACAAGTTCTTACTTGCTAAATGTTTAGTTTGGAGCCTCTTTCTGTCCTTATTCTCTGACCAATCCTGTAGACTAGATAAATAATGTCAAGGGCTAGCTAGCTAAAAAGTTCATCCCTGTAATATTTGATTGCTGGTTAAAATCTATTTTTGATTTTTGAGCTGCAATACAAAGCACAATACTGTACACTTGAATCAGATAATGATTTAAGGTCTTATTGTAGAAATCTGAGAGATATAGTCAATTAATGAATACTACCCCAATGAAGGTTCCTGAAAGGGGCTTAGCTTGTAACTGGTTTGTCAAGCCTGCCTGAAATAGCTTTTTCTAGACCTTTATTTATATATATTATCCCGGAAATATGTAATACATGTGATTATTATAATTTCAGCCTTTTATATGTCACTGATGTAAGGAAATTTTATGTTAAATGACAAAATATTTAAAAGCAAACTTTTAAATACTTTTTTTGACACTCATACGTCTCAAAACAGAATAGCATAACTGCTTGAAATATAATAGTTCATTCTCATAAACAAACAAATGTGAAAATAAACACAAAGGGCAATATCAAGATCAGAAAAAAAATATATATATATTTTTATTTTATAGCACATTTTAAATACAGAAAGTGTCAGAAAAATGATGTGCTAAAAAATCAAGTAACACAAACCTAGTTAAAATATAACAAATCTCAAAAATAATAAGGGGAAACATAAATATGAATAAAAAAACACAAACAATACAACAAAAATATAAGAGATCCTGAAGGCAAGACAGAATAAACCAAGACAGAACAGATAACTAACATCATTAGTCATTAAACTGTCATTAAACTTTTTTTGAATTAACCAATCACAGAATTAAACTAGCCTGTGCATTTCCACTGACCTGGTTAAAGTATGATCTTTACTGCCATATATAGGTACTGTAATTATTAGCTGTATAGATTTGACTCTACATGCTAGACAGTGTTTAGTGTACAGTGTACTCAGCACGTGGATTTAAAGGGATTACTGCTCTTTACAGGAAAGCGTTTGCTTGTGCTCAGTAAGGATTTAGCAAATCCATCAGTGAGTACAGAAGAATAACGGTATGGTTCTAATGTATCCAGTCATTTAGTAAATCAACATAAATCAGTGTACAATGTCATACATCAGGGGTGACCGTCCCTGAGCCTAAATACGGCCCACAAGATAGAAATTGACCCTCAGCATCACTTTTAAGAATATATATTATTGGACCTCTATTACATTTTAGTTTTCATCTTACTTGCAAAATAAAAAGATAAGAAGCGCAGTTAGCGTCTCTGACTGGATTGCAAAATAATTTACAGAAGAGTTTTGGTACCACTTCAAAATAAGGCTTCTTCATAAAGGGTTTATAAACAGTTTATAAAGGAGCTTGTTAATGTTATGAATAAGGTTGTAAATACTTTATAAACCATTAATAAGCAGTTACAACACATACACAGAAAGCAACAGCAACTTTTACATCAGCAATAAACAGAATACACAATAAAATAACATTGCTGTTCGCATAAATGAAAGCACTGCGCTGTTAAAATAGCAATCCTCCAAAGTGTGCACCTGGCTCTTAAAGGGAATGGCCAGTGACACACTGATTTATTTATTTTACGTTACGCCCAAAACACACCAGTGATTAATTAAAATAATTAGTACATGCATTTTTGTGTTTCAAGCCATGCAAGGCATACTTTACCTGTCGTTACGATAGCAAAGACACAATGAGACAACCTTAATTAAGCTGTGCTGTCTACAATTAATGGTTCGCCAATAGATCATTAAACTAGGGACTCTAGTGTTGCTCCAGACCTAGTTGCAAACATTTTGAATTGTTCTGTTTCAAAGATACATTTTTTTTTGTGAAAACAGATAAATGTTGATAAATATAAATATGTTTTTTATGTATTATTTAATATGTATTATTTAACCACTATTATTTGGCTTAAGCAGGCAGCACTGCAGACAGTGAAAACAGTGAAAAACACATCACAGAACTAAATGAAACTGTATAAATGTACAAAAATATAAACTTAAAATTAAGGTTAACATTATTTCTCTGCGTTTGCAATAATGCATTCATTTAAGGTCAATCTTGAATAACGTATAGAGTTGTTATCCAGTATTTAAAATTTATGAAATTGAAAAACTTCTGCTGGGGACACAAATGTCACGTTTTGCTGATATTGACCCCTCAGTAATAGGTTTGCTTGGCAAAACTCTGCAGAAAACTGGCTGGACTGGGATTGTCCTGAAGGCTAAAAAGCACTGGAGAAGCCATTAGTTACAGTACGTCCCTTTGGGCAAAGGCAAAGGCCACCTTTCTGCTAAAGCATCCCACTGTGCAAGTCTCCCGTCTAATCTCTCAGTTTGTAGATTTAAAAGACAGTTTCTTCCCTGCAGCACAATATAAAATATTAATTATTAGATGAAATTCAATTAAGTTACACATTTTCTGTCAATCACAAATAGCTTGGTCAGCATGAACACACTTTGTACTTCAATGTTAAATGGAATTGTTGCTTGGAATATTAAATTCAGTGCAGTTTGTTAAGTTATTATTAAAATTCAATTGTCTTAATGTAGATTATTTATTTTTCCATTATATGCAATCTAAGTCATTTAAAAATAAGAAAATTAAGTTTATCACACAACAGAAAACTTGCACATCAATTGCGATATTTATAGTGGAAGCCGTGTGTGCTATGACTTTGGCAGATTGCTATTTTAATGGCGCAGCTCTTCTGCGCTTCTCAGCAGAGGAAATTGACCTGCTCATTCACGCTGTGAAGGTGTGGAACAAAAATGAAAAATTTGATTTAAATAAAAATCTGAAAAGTGTAATGTGCAAAAGGATTCAGCCCCCATATATCCATACTTAGTAAAGACACCTTTCTTTGCAATGACAGCTGCAAATGCTCATTATATAAGTGCATAATGGTTGCATATCTCAAAGAAAAAGACTGGTGGGTAAATGCCTATGCAGCTCTCTCTAGGTATTGCTATAGGTTTTTTTGTTATAAGATGATCAAATTAAGTTAAAATAACAGACAAATAGTAGTAAAATGTACTGTTGGTAGGATCATCCTGCAAGGACGTATTTCTTCAGCAGAACAAAAAAATATAAATTAATATTTGTAATAGTAGAAATAGTAAATTGCATTTAAAACACGTCTTTTTCCTGGTGAGTTGCTGCTTTGGCAATCCTAATAATCATACAGTGCTGAAGGTGCAGTGCTGTGTGATCTGTGTGTTTACACAGTGCATTCTCTAAAGGCTGCTCTTCAATTATCACCAGGAATATGGTATCCGCTGAGAAGTAAGAGTGACAGGTTTAAGAACTGCTTGAGTTATAGGATTCAGGCCGTCAATCATCAAGGTGAGGCCTTCCCTACAGCTGCACTGCATACATCAGAACTGCTGATTTGCATTATATTGTGCATTATATATTTAGCACAACTTCTTAAAATAAAGGTTTACTGAGGGTTTTAGGCTTACGTTTTAGACTTTCTAAAAACTATTAGATAAAACTATAAGATATTTCATGTTATGTTTTTTTTGTTTACGTTTGTTTATTAAGCAGGAGTACAAATGCATTCTAAACACTTACAAATTGAATAACATTCTGAATAGGTTTCTCTGATTTTGCTATTTATAGGTTTATGTTTGAGTAAAATGAACATTGTTGTTTTTTACTATAAACTACGAACAACAATTCTCCCAAATTCCAAATAAAAATATCGTCCTTTAGAGCTTTTATTTGCAAAAAAAAGGGGAAATAGTTAAAATAACAAAAAAGATGCAAAGCTTTCAGACCTCAAATAATAAAGAAAACAAGTTAATATTCATAAAGTTTTAAGAGTTCAGAAATCAATATTTGGTGGAATAACCCAGGTTTTTAATCACAGTTTTAATGCATCTTGGCATGTTCTCCTTCACCAGTCTTACACACTGCTTTTGGATAACTTTATGCCACACCTGGTGCAAAAATTCAAGCAGTTCAGTTTGGTTTAATGGCTTGTGATCATCCATCTTCCTCTTGATTATATTCCAGTGGTTTTCAATTTGGTAAAATCAAAGAAGCTCATCATATATGCCCCATAGATATTTCATGTTCTGTAAAATTCTGTTCTGTTCAACTTCATTTCTGACCTGTAAAAAAATAGAGAGCACCGATAGCATGATGCATTCATTGATGCACATGTGCAACACTAGCAGATGTTGGATTGAAGCCAGCAGCATGTGCTTAGTGATGCATTATTAGCAGTCCTGTCTTGCGATTAAAATAATTATCTAATTACTTACATGATTGTTTTACATGATTAATTTGTCTACTTTATGAAGTATGTATTTTGAAATGTGCATTTCCTGCATCTATCTGGCATGTCAAATAAATTTTTGCCAATTTATTTGTTTTAACCCTTAGAACCCCATTGACACAAGTTGTGTCAAAAGTCCTGCATTGTTTATACAGCTTAATTACTCAGGAATGTGTCAACACACCAACATGATTCATACATTGTGACAAACAGGGAACCCTATTGTTTCTAAAAATAGATTTTCTGAGAAATTTATTGTGAAATACACCTAAAGAATAGGGTTAACTTCATATTCCCAAGCTTTATTCTTTCATTTTAAGCACCTGATAGTTATTATCCGGTGTACTAAATCACTTTCATTAATTAGGAATATTGGCCATAAATCTGCCTGGTGCTGCTCATGTATTCTCTCACAGTAATAAACCATGTAATAAACTATCATCAAAATCCTTATACCTTTAACTAATATACACTCTAATCTAACTAGTACTGAAAAGAAAACTCTTGTGTAAACTGATTTGAAGTCTGTATATTTAAAAATAAGCACAAAAAAACAAGCACTGCGTAAAATTGTGATCAAACATGATCAATTCCATAAGAATTTACAAATTCTGGACGTATTTAGACAGTGAAATTGACAGTTTTAAACGACCTTTTTAAGAGTTGAATTTAACACTGTCCTAGATGACATACGGTCCCACTCACTAAAGAGTTAAAATAACTCTACCACAAGAGTTAATTCAACATTGTATGGAGTCATATATTAACTCTATGTAACTTTCAACAATGTTACCACATTTTACCCCAAAGAGTGAATTTATTTTTGTATATTTTCTGAACTTCACCTGAAGCTATACACCAGGGTATATATAAGACATTATAAAATGTGAGCTATTCCAGAGAACAAAATACTTTTTTAACGTTTCTAAGCTTCATCAGAAAAGAGACAATCAAAAACTGCCAAAAAAGCAGCGGTTCTTCCATAATACAACTCTTGGATAGAGACCCTTATCCACCATCCAACCCAACACCAAGAGGGTGAATAACGCTCCACCAGAGGAACCACCACAACTATATACATAATAACCCCAAAGACATAATAAAGATGACTGCAGATCATGCTGGGAGTGAAGCAGAATCAGGAGGCGGAGCCTGTTAGACATAGTTAAATTTTAACTATATATTATAATATTAACAACAACTTTTTTGTTTGTTTTTTACTGAGGATTATTAGAAAACTCCCAGAGAGATAAAACATGTTTACACTGTGATTTAAATACTGTGTATTTTATTGTGTACTCTCAAATGATGACATATAAAGAAAAATACATAATAGCATGTGGTTGTCTCCTAACATAACTGTGTTATGACAAGTGAAAGGAGAACTGACAAATAGTTAAGGGCTAAAATTATCCCAAAAGTACTCTGCAAATTCTTTTTCAAACAAGCAATTATGTTGCCAAATGCTGCAAAGATAGTGGTGGAATATACATTATTTCCAACACTGAAAATCTGGCAACATTTCTGGTATCTAAAGGCAAAATATTAGTATTGGTGCATTTTTATTTATTTATTTATAACCATTCTAAACAGCACTGTACAGAATGGACGGTTTGAATGTCTGTTCCTTTTTTAATAGATAAGGAGACACTCCCTATTACACACCCCTTTACACCTTTGCCTTGCAAGTTCTGAGACTCTGCTATCTCTTCATTTTCATTTTCCTCTAATGGTTCATTAACCTTGAGTTCACATTCCTCTCTTTTCACCTGACAACTTTTGCCTGTGGCCCGTGAATTTTGACCCGTGCAGAGCACAGTATTTTGAAGAGTGTTTTTTAAGACAGCTCTTGGAGTCTAATTCTCGTCACATTTCTCCATTCTTCAGATGCCCCAAGCCTCGGTGAAGATGGGCTTGTAGTGACATGGATGTGAAGTAAGCCTGTAAGCCAGATAATCACTCCAGTCAGTTAATGGCTTTTATGTAGATTCTTCTTGAGGAAGTCATAAAGACGTGTGTGCTCCTGGATGTGCAAAACGTTCTGTTCTATTGGTCAGCGGTTCTAAAACTGTTTTAATTGGGGGCCCTTTGTGTGGATGGTAAGTACCACTGCAGGCCTCCAACCTCCTACTCTTCTACTCTGTCTGGGGTGAAAAAAAAAAACCCTGCAGGCTTTGCAATGTTTCTCTCTGATTTGTTTTATCAGGCATCACTTGTTAAGATATGGTTAAATTATATACTGGTAAATGGATAAAACTGAAAAGTATACTAGTGCATGTTAAACAATTAGAATATTATTGAAAAGTTCATTTATTTCAGTAATTCAGTTAAAAATTTGAAACTCGTACAAAACTTCAGGCTTCACTCTGCTACGGATAAATTTTCCAGGGGGACTTGGCACACTGCACACACTGTCAAAAAGAAAAAAACAATTGGTCTTCAAAGAGTTCAAAAGAGGACAAACTGTTGGTGGATGTCTTGCTGGCGAATCTGAGTCTTTGTGATGTATCGAGAGCCACGGTATCCAGGGTAATGTCAGCATACCACCAAGAAGAACGAACCACATCCAACAGGATTAACTGTGGATGCAAGAGGAAGCTGTCTGAAAGGAATGTCCGGGTGCTAACCCGGACTGTATCCAAAAATTATAAAACCACAGCTGACCAAATCATGGCAGAATTCAATGTGCACCTCAACTCTCCTGTTTCCACCAGAACTGTACGTCCGTACAATTAATTACTGTGGTCCAAAACCAGGTATTTCAGTAGTATTGTCCAACCCCTGTAACTGTCTCTTTACTACCTTGAACCTTTTGAATCTTGAGCTATTACAATATGGGCTGATGCTCATTGTGGTCTTACGCATTATTTTCACACCTTTTGCTTGTAAATATAAATCTATGCAGATGGGTGTTTTCATGTGGGAATGAGATGTATTGTTGTATTGCTATCTAGACAAAGAAAATGCAGTTGCGTCACTGAATGAAAACATCAAATATCAACAGTCAGACAGTTATTGCTATCTTGATTAATTAAGATAATTAGTACATGCCTTTTGCACATTTTGAGCTGCACAAGCCATACTTTTTCCGTTGTTACGATAGCTAAGACGCACTGACCCACCTTAAATCAAGCTGCATGGCTCATCTTTAGATCACTAGAATAGGGCCCTATGCTCTCACTTCAGTCTGTATACCAACTTTATCTGCAGAAGTACTTCATTTTAACACCAAACACTGGAAGCCATACACTGTATAGCATGTGGTGTATTGCATAATGATTAATGTACATCCTTTATTACATGTATTACAGGAGAAAAGTGTCTGTGCAAAGTTGTTAAATAGGTGATACTATATATTTGCACTCCAGGCTAACTGAACCTTCAGTTTCTCTTACCAGCATTCTCTCTCTCACACACACACACACACACACACATACTCATACTCCAAACTCCCTTTAGGGTGTGGCCTGTTGTTCTTTCATCGTGATCCAAGTGCCATGGTGCTGTGCCCAGTGTGAGCTGCCATGCAAAGGCAAAGACAGAACATTGTGTAAAGCTGTCAGATCCACTTAGATTAGTCACTGAACAAAACACCGAAAATCTACCAAGAATTCACACAGTAATTACCTACAAACCAATTTTGCTCTGAGGATTTTATACACACTAATACCCCACAGTTAGTTCTGACCCTGCAATGTGATTGGCTGAGAGGTGTTTTATGAGTGACATTATCAGCCGATAATGTACTGTAACCGAAGCTCTTCAGGTATTACCCCGCCACATACAGGTAACCTAGCAATGATGCAGCGTTTACAAACCAAATACAAACTGGATCCCATAGAGGCACAATGAAGAAACTCCATGTCTCCAAACAGGCAAAGATGCGGTCCCACAAAGAAATAAGCCCAGCAATAAAAAAATAAGCTTTCTTACACACATTATCAGCCACCAATATCAGGTTAGGAGTTGTTATTATTAAAATAAAAGCTTAAGTGTAAATATTTTCCAGATAATTTAGGGTATTTTAAGCTAAATGTAAGGTGCCCGAGATTTGAGGAGCCTTGTAATTTTGCAGGTCTTGGCACCCTATTTTACCGATCAACCACACACCGCATAGCTTGATTTAGGGCGTCAGTGGGTCTTTGCAATCATAACGACGGGAAAAGTATGGCTTGCGCAGTACTTTTGATAGATGCTGGAGACAAGTAGTAGACTAGTAGAGACAATTACTCCAACAACTAAGCCTTTAAATACACAAACAGTGAATTTTCAAATGTCCCAGTACTTTTATCCTTATTATAGTGTACTGAAGGAATGGCCACACCTTTAGCAGAGTTCATCATCCAAGAGTTCACACTGCCAAGACTTGGGATGAATTTTAAAGTCTACCAGAGGGGATTTCACACATTTGATTATATCATTAAAGGATTATTTTGGTGAAAAATCTAATTTACATATTTTTACCCCTGAAGTCAAATGTCAGAAATTAGGCACAATTTATTTGGTACCCAAAAATGTCTTCTTCGGTTATGGGCTCTAGCGTTTGTAGTTAACAAGCAATGGGATATACTTACCTGAAAGTAGCTTAAATTACTGCTATTAGGCAAGATCTTATAATATAGTTTTTACATCTATTTGCATAATGGGTGTGTCCCCCTATCTCTAACTTACCATCAGTAAATTACCGCTGCTTACCAGGGCTCTCTTTACTCGGGTTTTTAGCCATATCTTACATAATGGTTGACTGCCAGGCCGCAGTGTTGTAGGCTATAAGAGCAAGTTGTCATCCTTTACACAATATTACTTTATGCTGGGTAAGAACTGCAATGCAGAAACTTTTTGCAGCATTTCAGCTACCAGTATTTTACTGTTAATTTACATTTAATAATAATAAAATAATAATCAAATATAAATCAAATAATAATTCAATCTTTACAATGTAATCAATTTAAAGTAAATAATTATTGTTACTATACAGTAATATGCTGTAATATTTTTGTATGCTTGTTTACCTTTTATGGTGTGAACTGAATTCAAATGTATTGGAACAGCGATGGCAATTTCTTTATTTTTACTGTAGACTAAAAACATTTGGGCTTGACATTAAAAGACAAGTATGAAGCAAAAGATCAGTATTTTAACTTTCATTTTCAGGTATTTACATCTGGATCTGATACACAGTTCAGAAGATAGCACCTTCTGTCTGAACCCTCCCATTTTCTTGTAATTAAACGTATTGGAACATGTGACTACCAGGTGTGTTTTATTTCCAGGTAAGTACTGTTACATTGATTATTCAAACAATAAACAGTGCTGAATATCTACGTTCAGTTTCAGATTTGGGTTTTATCTGTGCAAACTGTACATTTATAGTTAGAAGAGTAACCAAGAAGAAAATTAGAGAGCTGCCTACGGGTGAAAAACAAGCAACGGTGAAGCTGAGAGAAGAAGGAAAATCAATCAGAACCATTGTATAAATATTGTTCATAGCCAGAACAGCTGTTTTAAATGTTCTAAAGAAGAAAGTCATCTCTGGTGTACTGAATAACAGATGCTAACCAGGTAGCCCAAGGGAAACCACAGTAGTTAATGACAGAAATATTGAGAGTTCTGTAAAAAAAAAAAAAAACTACTGTTCAGAGAAGACTTCATGAACAAAAGTACAGAGACTTTACCTGATGATAAAAAACACTAATTAACAAGATGAATAGGAAGGCCTTTATTTGTATGTGGAAATTATTAGAAGTTATTGTTGTTTTTAAGACTTGTTTATCTGTAATACGCTACAACTATCTATGCTACAGTTAACTGTACACTCTAAAAAACAGAGGTACGATATGAGTACTTTTTTGTACTCAAAGGTACACTCTTCATAATTGTACCCTCAAAGGTATAATATTGGTCTTTACAGGGTCAACCAGACAAAAGGTACATTCAGTATTCTGCACCACTGTAATAATAAACAATATATATTTAAATTGCACATGTTTTATTTGAAAGCCAGACAATTTTGGATCATCAAGTTTTTGAGCCATATTTAGTTGATGATAATGTTTATCATTTTTATAATCTTTACTGGCACAAAAACCATGGGTACAAAAAAGGACTTTCACTAAAAGGTACTTTTTTGTACCTCAGTATAAGGTACAGCCCCAGCAACAAGCTTTGTACTCTTTTAAGTACAAATCTGTACTTACTTTTCTTAGTGTGTATCATATAAGATATCTGGGGTTAAATAAATAACTTATCAAACATGCCTTTGTTTCAGTAGCGAATCAATAAGCAACGCATAACGGACATTTAAGGGTGGTGCTGGATAACTGGCAGCTTTTCCTTGAGGGCAAAACCAGTGGAATTCGCCCTGTATCCTCTGCCAGTCCTCTTTAAATAAAGCTTTTGTGATTGGAACAACATTGCTGTTGCCTCTTTCTCTGTCTTTACAAATCAACTTATCAGCAAAACAAAGGACAGCAAGAAAAGCCAATCAGTAAACTCTGTAGTGCACTAGGCCTCGAGGGAAACACACCCTCACGCCTGCTGCAAAACCAGCAAGAGCTGAACCTCCTTCACACTCACACAAAACAACCCTATAAACCCATTGATTTATTGCCATTATGTGAAGGAGAGGATCAGCGGCATTGTAACAGAAATTTCTGTCTGTTGCTTTATAGAAGTGCACTTTTGATCATGCTCTGGGAATGTAACGCAGTCTCATAGTCTCATGCAAGTGTTGTGTTTAAAGACAGCAATTACATGATAGTGATATTAAGTGTGAAAGTTCTCACAATTATCTGTTCTGTCGGTTTCATCATGCCCTCAGTTTCGGTCTGCGACTCTAAAGTGGCCTCGCCCTTCAAGCACATTCACTTTCCCCACGCCTTTAATGGCTGCACTTAATGAGTTCTGAGTGATTTCTGGATAGTTTTCTTGGTTTCAAGGTTTCGTCAAAAAAAACAATGAGATGAATTTCATCTTCAATGGTTCATTGGGACAAAAAATACATCTTCAATCTGTGAAACATGGTGGCGTAGACTGGCTTGACATCATTGATACAACAATTAAGTCTAATTTATACCAACAAATTCTAACAGAAATTGTAAGACATATGTTTCTGAGATGAAAACCAACAAAACATGGATCATGCAGAAACACAATGACCCTTAGCACACAAGTCTTACATTGTACCAAAGAATTGTTAAAAAATAATAAAAGCCATAATTTAACAGAGTTTAAGCTGTCTTGAAAATGGTCTTAAAAATACAATAATATTGTTTATGACAAGAATTTCGCAGACAATAAATCGTTCAAACCAAAACAATTACCGTGACAGGCTTAAGGGTCAGTGTATCATTTATTCATTTTTCATAAATAGAAAACTGGATGCAAAAACTCATTATTTCATTTTTTTATGTAGTGCAGTGTACAAGATATAGGTTTTCATCCATTTTTCCATTTTTTTCATCTCTGTCCCTCACGATCGTAATTTCAGGAAAAATGAAAAAAAAAAACATATTTTCTTTATTTTCTGATATTTCGTTTTTTTTTTCATTATACCATCATTATACCATCACAGATTTGAGTTTCAAGATACAAAAAATTGACAAAAATCGAGAAAAGACTCTTTTTTGCGAAACTTTTTTTGTGAAATCAAAAACTTGAAAATTAAAAAAAATGGATTAAACCCATTTTTACTTCATTTCGAATTGAATGTGCTAAACGTTACACTGACCCGTGAGCTTGACCATTCAAAAAGATTTAATGTCCCAATTCTCTAAAAGCTTAGGCCTTACAACATAAAAACTTTAGTGACGCAGAAAGTCTGAGGTCCTGACTTTTGTCTGTAACTCCCCCAGAGGACAGCACTTAAGCAAAGCTATTAAACATACCCCATATTGCACCCCCTAACATCTGTTTCTGAGCTGAATATTAACAGAACATGGATCACGCAGAAAGACAATGACCCTAAGCCCACAAGTCTTACGTCCTACCAAATAATTATATAAAAAAGTCATAATATAATAGAAGTAGTTGTTGAAGAAACTAAAGTAGCAGTTAATGTGAGGAAAAACACATAATGTTACATTTAAAGCTGTTTTGCATTTATGAATAGGCTAAAATTTCTCCAAGCTGATATTCAGGATTGATGAACAGTTACTTGCAATGTTTAGTTGCTGTTATTTCTGCACAAGAGGGTCACAACAGATACTGAAAGTAAAGGATTACTTACTTTTGACACTCATAGATAATATTGGCTCAATTTTCTAAAAGGAATCAATGAGCAAATCTAATATTTGTGTCTAATTTAATTGAGTTTTTGGTCGTATCTACTTTTAGGGTTAGGGTTAGGGTTAGGGTTATATTTCATAGTGTTTGTTCATGCTCTTTACTCTTTTTTGTATTCTAGTCCATCTATCTAAATATGATGAAGTGGTACTGCTGACTCTTTCCACAGCTTGTCAACTATGCCAAAACACACACACACACATCTGTCAGTGTGGGAAAATATATCAAATAATTATAGAGCAGAGCATACATGCAAATCAGAGATCAGAATGCCTGCTTGGAAAATGCCAAATGACTCCACTGATTGACAGATATCTTTTTAAATGCACTGAAACTGATGTTGAGTGAAGTTAGATAATAGGACTTTTACTCTATATTGTGCATATGTCTATTAAACATGTGTAAAATATTAATGCTATGTATTAGCTAAATACACTGTTAATGTATTGTACATTATATACACATGACCTCAATTATTGTTGCTCTATTTCAATATTGTTCATTACATTTTTTATAGCAAAATGTGACTAAACATGTTAAAAAGCAGCAGTTTTTAATGCTGTTTCTGTTTTATTTATTTCAAAATGTAAAAAATATGCACATATTTCAATTCCAATACCTAAATATTCCTAATAATCCCTAATAATTAAATGTTTGTTGCTCTTTAAAAAGGTGCAATTGCATTGTTGTGCTATTACCATGTTTTTCACACTATACAGCACACCTTATATATGAATTTTAACAGTCAGGTTGTAAGGAGCAGTAAAGCCACTCCACTAAAGTACAGAGTTATACAGGAGTTTTAGTTTAGTTCTCCAGCACTAGGGCTGGAGTAAAATTAGCATCAGATGCTAACCGCTATTTCCCCATTCAGAGGGCAGTATTTTTGGCCTGTAGCCTGTTGCTAACCCCGTCTAGCACTGCTGGAGAGGTTAGCCGCTAATGCTAACGCTACTGCTACAGACTCTGCTGGAGAAATTCAGGAATCTAAGCTTACTGTAAATAAACAGAAGTGCTTTACTCACCCAAATAAACAGTTCTCAGAAGAAAAATCCGTATAGATTTACATTTAGCGCTTGCTTGACATAAAAAGAAAGTCTTTTTTAATTGGAGTTTTGTTTACTTAGCTTAGCTTTACTTAACTTAGATAAGTAAGTTGTTAGCTATCACCCCCTACCACCACCCAGTGGCGAGACCTGCTGAATTAGAAGTTACTTAAAATGTCTCTTAAAATGCACCTCATAATACTGTGCGCCTTATAGTGCGAAAATAATGGTATATGTTTATTATTATGGCTATCAAAATAATGCATTAAAGTCTGCAGTTAAACTCGAAACTTTAACATGTAGTAACTATTAGCAGTTTTTTTTCTTTAGCAATATAACACAGCCATGCTTACTGTTGAGTTCAAGAGGTAGATTAGCCTTCATTTATGCTGAAGTTTATGCTAGTAATCCTCTTTTTCTACGTTTCCTCCTTTTAAGCAGTTAAACCTGTTGAAGGTGGAATATGAATATGAAGCTACACTAGTGTTTTTCTTCTCTATTAAACTTTAAGCTGAACTCAATTACTTAAAACATTATAGTATTCTCATTTAAAAAGCACCAATTGTGATTTATTGAGAATTTAGAATATAATTATTAGAATAATATAATTATAATAAAAAAGGATCTAGTCTGATCATGATTGACCACAGAATTCTATTTTGATTCATTTGATTCATTTTTTAACAGATTGACAGCATTTATTCTTATGTTTTATCATCATTTGGTCTTAAAATGACAATAATATTTACTATCACAATACATTTCTGAGACAATTAATCAGCTAAACCAGGCCTAAACTTGACAATTAAATGTTTCTTTTTTCGTGTCTCTTACTTCTTTAAAAGCTTAGGCCTTACAAGTTCAGCACTTTATAGAAGTCCTGAGGTGTGTCTGTAACTCCCCCAGAGGACAGCACTAAAGCGCTAAAGCTAATAAACATACCACACATTGCACCCCCTAAAGGTTCTGCACTTAACAGGCCAAAACAAATACCAGAGGATTGCATAAAAGTGATGTTTTTCATTGTAGTGAAAGATGTGTAACCAGTAGGAGTTGTAGAATGAAATGCCATAGAAAGGTGCATGATGAAAGTAAAGTTATTTTCCTAATTGTATATATAAAAGGCTGATGTTTAAAAGGTAATGAAAATAAGATGATACAGTTTAAGTATATACATTATTTGATATAGCCTTTTTGTTAAAGAAATACTTAATATATATAGACAAACTATTTCATACATTGTAGGTATTGTTTATAGAGCCAGCTCTGACCAATCAGAGGAGACATTGCGCTCACGTGGTTTATTGGTGCGCATTTTGGTGCATTTAGGTTTATGCCTGTGTGAAACCAAACCAAACAGAAGGAGAAAACGCTCAGAGTAAACAAACTTATCAACTGATCCGGACCATAGAAATGAACTATAGGTGTGAAAACGAACTAAGATTTTAAAAGAGTCAAGCTCCTAATAGTTTAGTCTGATTATGCAGATCAGGTGGGTATGAAGCATTTTAATTGGCTGCACAGTTTCTGCATTGCAACAGAGTTAGCTGATATTCTCCCCACCAAAGAAAAAGCATAATTTTTACGTGACGGTGATACAAATACACAGTAAAAAAAATGCAGACTGGAGACCCAGCATTATACAATACATATACACCTTACAGCACCTCGCTGAGCAACGAAGCGCTGAAGTAAGAAGTCTATAAGAGGTAATGTTTTCATATTGTATGAAAATGTTATATTAAAGTAAGCTGAGAACCTTTTTAATAAAATCTGGATCATGTATTATCTAATAAGTTTAATTTGTTGATCACCTTGTTCTCATACATTACCCAAATCTAACTTGTTCAGTCATTCCAGATGAAAATTTTTGCTTATATTACAAATAAAGTCAAACCTTACTGAAATAAAACTTTTCACAGCTTAGATATTACTCATTTCTAAAAAAAAAAATCCCTTTTATGCCCTACTTTTTAATTATGGTTGAATTATTAGTTCAGCATGAATCATACTGGTGTCATGCAGTCACACAGCCTCTAACTACTGCATTTCTTACTTGCCACTCCCAACCACAGTAGTGCTTTTTCACACCACACCACCTCCCCGTCTCCACCCTGCTCTCTGCCATTCTTACACTATGATCTTGGATCTTTATCAAAAGTAGGTTCAGCCCACCAGCAGCACAGCACAAACCACCCAAAACTTGTGTTTTACACAACAAACTTAATTAAATATAGGTGTGGCAGGCTCACATAACACTGCACTGGGGTTTGATGTGTCCATGCATGCACATGACTTTAGTACTCTACCAGACTCTACCACAGTGAGTCAATGAGGTTCTCAGTGATTCACAGCTGAGACATATGAGGCTGAATCGTAAATCATCAACATTCAGGGAATCCTCTTTGCACGTTAGATATTTGAGTGCAAATGCTCTCAACAAGCTAGCAACTGCTTTCTATCTAAGTATTTAGGGGCAAGTTTATTTTACTTCGTGTTGGAATTTCTCATGAAAAAAGTATTTGCCTACTTAGAGATTTTCTTTGACATACTTACACTTACAGATGATCAAACAATCTTTAATATCAGACCCGAGTCTGACCCAAGTAAATATAAAAAGCACTTTTTTAAATGATATTTTCATTTAATTAGGCAAAAAAAGATACCCAAAACCACCCTAAGACCCTATGTGAAAAAGTAATTAAATCATTAATTAGCTGTGATTAACTGTTAAACATTTTTTTGGAAAGCTGGGTTAAATTTCTCTAGCCACAATCAGACTTGATTGCTGCAAGACCCATAGAATCA
Organism: Astyanax mexicanus; assembly: GCF_023375975.1. Classification (NCBI taxonomy): domain Eukaryota; kingdom Metazoa; phylum Chordata; class Actinopteri; order Characiformes; family Acestrorhamphidae; genus Astyanax; species Astyanax mexicanus. The sequence goes on along the minus strand of NC_064420.1, from coordinate 27,311,112 downwards.
AGAAATCACTTACATAGAACATATCTGACAACATGAAGCAGGATACAAGATCTCAAAATGCAACACATTATATTTTCTTATATGTTCTAAAGAAATTCAGAAACAGATAAAAAGTCATTGATCATCTATCAAACTGAAAAATGTATTTCTAGTCTGAAATTTTAGGTAATTTCTAGTATTTACAAATGGAGAAAACACTGTTGAAACTTTCCAGGAATGACCGGCCTGCCAATATAATTCCAAAAGCACATGGACAACTCATTCAGGAGGTCCCTGGACATATAAAGAACTGTAACTCTCATTTGCCTCAGTTAAGGTTAATGTTCATGACTGAATAATAAAAAAGAGCCTGGGCAAAAAATATATTCATTTAATATGTGTTCTAAGGCAAAAAACACTGCTGACTAAAAAGAAGGTAGATCTGACCAAAGGTACATCTTGCATGTGCCAACAAAAATCATTCAATATTCTGTGGGCTGACAAGATGAATGCGGAAAGTTTGTGTCCTTTAACATCTGCATGCAGTTTAAAAAAAATAATATCAGCCTGTCAAACATGGTGGTGGTAGTGTGATGGTCTGCTGCTGCTTTACTTCTGCATGTTTGGACAGCTTGCTGTAACTGATGGCACTTTGAATTCTGCTCTCGACCAGAAAATCCTGAAAATCAAAAGTTCAGGTGGGTGTACGACTGGTCTGCAGCCATCTCAGATCTCAGATTTTTTGAGGCTCTCGTGTCGTTCCTAAGAAATTTCCTGCTTGGAACTAATGAATTCCCATATCACATCACAAATGGAATGCAGTATAGAATCTCATCATGTAACTCTGACAGAAGGGGTAGTCTCTTTATAGTGAAAACACCACAGAAACACGTCTAGACGTGTAAAAAAAACAATAAAAATTACTCTCTGTATGAATGAATTCTGCTCAGACTGCTTCTTATCAGAATCAGATAAAGCATTCAGTTATTTACAGTCTGTTTTGATCAGATCTATTTATTGCTTTCAGTAAACTCTACAGTGCAGGTAAATGCAACACACTGCGGGCAGATCTCCTAGTGTGAGAAACAGAATGAATGGGATAGTGGGTCTAGTTAGACTTGGCAGTGGGTCTAGAGTGGGATTAATAGATTTAAGAGATAGGATTTCTGTGAACAGTCATAACCATGTTTGGAAGTCGGTGTTGGGAGCCTATGTGTGCGTGACATGAGGAGATGTTCTGGGGGATGTGGCTTTGAGGGGTGAGGTGCTTTTTGGCCTGAAGGGTAGGTTGGGCAGCAGCAGGGAGGAAGCCTTCACCTGTGCTGTCCTGACAGAATGAATGTGCCTGAACAAGCACAGAACTCTCATGTTCCAGAGTGAAATCTGCACTTTCTCTTGTACTCTGCACTCATTCTGTAGAATTAATGATCAAAGGGCTAACTTATAAAGCATATGTGAATAAAAAGTCATTCATACTCGTGAGCATCAGGAAATAGTCTGTACTGAAAAGTAACACAAAGTTTCTGCAGTTTTTTTTTATTTTTTTTATTTAAGGAGAGCAATGGAATGCCCACATTAAACTTTGCTTAGGCTTTTAGGTAACTAGTTAAGAGGCACCTAACATTGTCAGGTTTTACATTGATATCAACTTTCTTCTTTATACAGAAAAAGTATACTTGCTGGTAATCAAAATATACCACATTTTTATGCCTGGTTTCTATGTGCATTTTTGTATATTTTATGTATAAAATATTTTTCTGTATTTGGCTTCCTTAATTTATGAGATCTATGCATTTAAATAAACGTTATAAAAAAAAGTATTGGGACATCTGTTCATTCGTGGTATATTTCAAATCACAGAAGACTTAAAAAGACTTGATCCTGCTGTTGTTGGAGTTACTGTCTCTACTCTCCAGAGAAGGCTCTTTACTAGATGTTGAAGCATTGCTGTGAAGATTTGATCGCATTCATCAAGTGACTAAAAGTATTAAAGAGAGCACATTATATATAATAACCTTTTTATTTATTTGTGCATCTTCATAGAGTCCTTAGGGCGATATTTTATCGATCTAGCTTGATTTAGCGTGTGTTCTTTGGTATCATGAGGGTGCAAATAATATGCATTGTGCAGCTCGAAACATGCAAAAGACATGTACTAATTCTCTTAATTTATCATGGGTGTGTTCAGGGTGTAAAGTGAAATAAACCAATCAGTGTGCAAACCAGTTGTCATTCGCTGGAATAAAGAATGCATGAACAAATGGAAAAAAAGAGGAAACATTCGTGGATTTCAGGATTAGACAGGCAGTGAACGCAGCACAGACCATGAGTGTAAACAGCATGGAGCAGCAGAGACAGACAATTAAACAGAAGAATGCTTGATAGCTGGGTCAGATCGAGACCAGATCATGTTCTCACCACAAGTGAACCGCTCCAGGGCAGATTACGGTGGAAGTTGGGGTCAAACTTGGTGGCGTAATTAATTTGCATTAAGAAAATTAATTTAGTTTACTATAGTAAACTCTGTGTTTTACATCTCCAAAAAATACAATAAAAAAACAGGGCATGTGTACAAATCTGGTCTTGTTATTTTTGAATGGTAGCCATATTCCTCCTAAATGCATTTAGTCCTCACAAATACTTGCATTCTACCTGTCATGAAAAAGTGATATTAAAATGACTCAGTAATTAAATATGCTTTGTTGGTTCAGGGTATTTGATCTTAGCCAAATGCACTTCACAGTGGAAGCATTAGTGTTGTTGCTAGAGTAAAATTTACTTTACCTACATGTAGCAGAGTTAAAGAAAGGGAACAGATTCTTCCTACAATCAGATTCACACCTCAATCTGTGATGATTACTGACTTCTTTAAAAACTTCATGCTTTGCAAGAATGGTTCACAAGTCATTTCTAAGGCTTTGGGACTCCAGTGGACAACAAAAGTGAGAGCTATTATTCACAGATGGAGAATCAAAATTATTCCAAAAGGGCATGGAGAACTCATCCAGGAGGTCACAAAAGAACCCAGATGATTCAATATTCAATGATTCAATAATAAGATAGAGACTGGTCAAATGGTCTCCATGGGAGATTTCCAAGGCAAAAAACATGTCCTGTAATTAGTACTCTCAATGTCTAGGGACTATAAACAATTTTCAAATAACAGTCTCCTTAAAACCTGATTAAAACGCTTTCCGATTTTTTTTATTTCCATCTATAGTCTGTTCCAAAGCAAATCTGCAAAATACCGGAATGTATTCTTTCTGAATTGGGTCTTAAACCTCCATGGAATAAAATTTATTGTGATCCCTTGTGTAAAATACCAATGAGTATCTCTAACCGTAGTAAAATAATTTCTTAAGTATTCTGGTACCCCCTCTATCTTTAACCTGTAACCAGTTCACTTGTCTAAAATGAGTAGATTCTAGACAAGATTGTGGATGTAGTTTTAAGACAACCCTCATCAGTTTGTTTTGAGCTTTTTGTAGCTTATTTTTAACTGTAGAGGTTCGCCCTGTATACCATGAACTAACTGCATAATCAAAACGCGGCTGAACCAGGAAGGTTTTGGAAGGTGTGTCCCGTCACATATTTAAAGCTCCACTAGGTAGGATTGAGATTTTGTGCTCGTGGGCTCCCCCTACAGTTGCAGAGTGTAATAAATGTTTCAGGCAGATTAGTTATCTTTCATGTTTTCTGGCTTTCACAGACATATTCGGTCTCTTTCCAGCTTCTGCCAGAGTGTCTGTATGTACATTTGTAAAGAATGAACCAGTAGTCCTTGTAGAACTGTTAGAACTAAAGGTCGGAAAGCAGGTCGCAGTTCTCGCGAGTGTTGGTCGCGGCCGCCTCAGAAAACTTACAGAGTCTGGTTTGAGCTCAGAGGAGCGCCGGCACAGACATGAGAGCACCGCTATTCCTTCTATTACACCTCAAAGCAGCGCTGCAGTGAGTTTCAAGCTGTAATTTTACTTCTTTAAAAAGATCAAAAATCAAGGAAATCCTGCCTAGTGCTGCTTTAAAACATGGTGGTGGTAGTGTGATGATCTGGAGCTGCTTTGCTGCTTCAGTGCCTGGACAACTTGCTGTAATAGATGAAACCAGGAATTCTGCTGTTCACCAGACAATCCTAAAGGAGAATATCTGGCCATCGGTTTGTGACCTCAAGCTCAGGTGTACTTGGGTTCTGCAGCAGGACAATGATCCAAAACACACAAACGTGTGTTCACCTCTGAATGGCTCTGGAGTGGTCTAGTCAAAATCTGATTGAGATGAAGTGGTATGATCTTAAACAGGATGTTTCTGCTCAAAAACCCTCCAATGTGTCTAAATTAAAACAATTCTGTAAAGAAGAGTGGGCCAAAATCCCTCCACAGAAATGTGAAAGACTCGTGGCCAGTTACCGGTAAAGCTTGATTGCAGTTGTTGTCACTAATGGTAACACAACAAAGTTTTTATGTTTAGGGGGCAAATACTTTTTCACACAGGGCTGGATTGGTTTGGATAGTTTTTTATTTTATTTTAATAAATAAAATTATCAGTTAAAAAGAGCTTTTCAGGTTTACTCAGATTGTGTTTGTTTGATATTAAACTTAGTTTGATCATCAGAAAAATATCATTAAGACAAAAAAAAAACGAAACAAAAGAAATCTAAAGGGGAGCAAATACTTTTTCACGTCACTGTATATGAATTATAACATGTACTCCTTTCCTTCTTTCCTTCCTTGTTTTTTTATGGCAGGTTGCACACGATATACATCGAATCCACAAATTTCAATACTTGCAGGGTACCTGTCACAACAAAGAGACATATTAAAATGACTCAGTGTTTAAATATGCTTTATTGGATGCCGTTATTTGATCTTTGCCAGATGCACTTCACAGTGGAAGCATCCGTGCTGTTCCTACCACAATCTAAAAGAGTTAATAGAGTTAAAGAAAGGGCACAGATCCTTCCTACTATCAGATTCACACCTCCAGCAGATCTACTATATTTATGATGATACCGGCTTCTTCACAAACAGGCCTTTTTTTAAAGCCTGGCTCACACTTTACGTAACTCGCACTTCTGCACTTTAAAGTTATATGAGATTTCTGGCTTTGGAAAAGCCTTCAGGGAAAAGCATGAAACTAAAGAACTCACTCGACTCGATAGACCTGTAGTCCTTCAGAGTCTAAGCCCTGCCGTGTGTCAATCACACACATAGCTTCAGACCCCCGGGCCAATAAACAGTGTAAAAAAGCTGCCGCTGCTGTCATGCAGGACTGTGGAGGCTTACAGCACCATCCCAGCGCTGCATTTACTCTTAAGGGGACAGGTTTCATTCCTAAAGGGGGCAGTGTCACATTCACGACCTGCAAACAGACGTGTTCAGGCTCATAGAATGAAGGTTTAATAATAGGTCTGAATTCAGAACCAGAATTAGAATCTAAATTTATTAAAATGCATAAAGCTCTGAAAAAAACTAAGAGACCACTTCAGTTTCTGAACCAGTTTCTCTAATTTTGCTATTTATAGGTATGTGATTAAAGAGTTAAATTTTTGTTTTTCTTGTTTTATTCTATAAACTACGGACAACATTTCTCCCAAATTCCAAAAATTATTTTGTCATTAAGAGCATTTATGTTTGCGGAAAATGAGAAATGGCTGAAATAACAAAAAAATATGCAGAGCTTTCAGACTTCAAATAATACGAAGAAAACAAGTTCATATTTTATATGAATATTAAGTTTTAATAGTTTAGAAATAATTTTTAAGTGAAATAACCCTGTTTTTTAATGTTCTCGTACACACTGCTTTTGGATAACTTTATGCCACTCCTAGTGCAAAAATTCAAGCAGTTCAGCTTGGTTTGATGGCTTGTGATCAAGTTTTCAGTTTGGTAAAATAAGTGGTCTCTTATTTGTTTCAGAACTGTATTTGCATTGTTGCGCATTCATTATGCTTTAATGACAGGTTGCACTGGAGCTGCATTGTGGACTTCAAAAGTTCTGCAAAAACCTCTGATGAGCATTTACAGTTCACTTGAGAATGAAGCTAGGCATTAGGGTAAAACATAAATATTGCAATATTTAAATACATTTTCATGATATTACAGGATATACATTTTATATTCCGACAAAATAAATATGGTTTTTAATTGAGATAAAGCTTAAGCTGTTTGTTCTGACAACATTTCAAGAGAATGTATACTTGAAACAGAACAAAGTTTCCATGAACAACTTCAAATGCTTAAAAATGCTTTTGCTAAAATACATGCAAGTGATTAAGCTGGGGAAATGATTTCTGAACAAAATGGGCAGTATTCTGAAACTGACCCTCTCACCCATTCTCTGCTGCCACTGTCCACCATCATCACTGGAGTTTCTACGAACACGCCCCTCCTCCATTTGCATACCCACATGACTTTGTGGTTAGATCAAACTGAGCCGTGTTTCACATGACTATAGCTAAAACAACAACAGCTCATTCAGTTTACTTCATTCATACATTTACAGTTTTACACTGGCTTCACATAAATCAAATAAGCACATAAAATACTAATAAAAGAATACTAATAAAACTCTGCAATAACCAACTAAAGAGATACATCGACAGGGTCGCTCCTCATGCTGTTGAACAATGCCACCTGTAGACGTGCACAGTAACAACATGCACTGTGTTACAGTGTTCTGGCTTGCACCGGGCCCTTTTTTCCCTCAATTCTGCATTGGGAAAAATCATCTCTAAATAAAGGGCACGTGCATGATATTCACAATGGCCTTTAAGGGGGTCTAGACTTCCTCTTAATTCCATACTCACATACCTTGCATAATTGTGCATCACAATAGTCAACAAATAATGCATAAGTAGTTAAATGCATTCAAACACTAGGTACAATTTATTAATTAATTTAAGTTAAGACATAAATGCTTAAATTAAGCAAAAAAAAAAAATCTGCCAATGAGAAACTTTTCTTGTATTTTTAAACATAAGCAATGACAAAGCCTCAAAATGAGTAAAGTAATACTCGAATCAAGCAAACATATTTTATTTTCTAGCTTTTAAATTTCTACACAAGTATGAGAATAACTTGACTGGTGATGTTTTTTTGTTTGTTTTGAGTTCAAATTACTTAAAATAAGGTGAAAAGTCTAGATAAGACTAAATAAGACAATTATTCTAAAATATGTAAAATAATCTTACATTTACAATGCTAAGTAATAATAAAAAATCTTATCACAGCAAGAAATAAGATTTATTGCTTTGAAACTAGATAATTTTACTTGCTAAGATTTCATTTTTTTTTGCAGTGTAGTAGTAAATAGTAAGCTTTGAGTAAGGCTGAAGTTAAAGCTGTGTGACTGATAAGCCTGCAATTAACCCTTTAACATTCTGCTCAACTTTTTTCAATAGAGCAAGTTTTGAGTCAATATTTGAGTATTTTATTGATTAAAGCATTGAGCTTAATGTAACCTGATTGTACCATTTCTACCTATTGGTAAAGGCATGTTTGGTTTAAAAAAATAAGTTAAATTCAGTTTAAAACTGTAAAATTTTACTTGAATGATTTGTAGTGAATTTAATAAAATGCCAAAGCAACTTGATGAATAATAATGTATAATAATAATGAATAAATGAATAATAATGAATAAATGTGTTTAAAAACGCATAGTAAGCTTGAGTACATTTGAAGTTAGTACTGTATAATAAGCCCGTAATTAACCCTTTAACATTCTGCTCAACATTTTTCAATAGAGCAAGTTTTGAGTCGATATTTGAGTATTTTATTGATTAAGGCATTGAGCTTAATGCAACCTGATTGTGCCATCTCTGCCTATTGGTAAAGACATGTTTGGTTTTAAAAAATAAGTAAAATCCAGTTTAAAACTGTAAAATGTTGTTTGAATGCTTTGTAGTGAATTGAACAAAATGTCAAAGCAACTTGATGAATAATAATGTATAATAATAATAATAATAATGAATAAATGAATAATAATTAATTAATGTGTTTAAAAATGCATAGCAAGCTTGAGTAAGTCTGAATTTAACACTGTATGATAACCTCCTAATTAACCCTTTAACATTCTGCTTATCTTTTCAGTAGAGCAAGTTTCAAATCAATATTTGAGTATTTTATTGAGAAAGGCATCAAAGCTTAATGCAACCTGATTATGCAATCTCTACCTATTGGCAGAGGCATGTTAGGATAATAAACAGGTGAAAAATGGTGAAAAACTGTAAAATGTGCAATTTTTATCTAAATGGTTTGTAGTATACCACCAGAAATAGACAGAATAAAATGTCTAATCAACTTTGATGAGTAAATGTTTTTATATAAACCAATATTTGAGTATTTTATTGATTAAGGTAGTGAGCTTAACACAACCTAATTGTGCCATTTCTACCTATTGGTAGGGGCATGTTGGGCTAAAAAAAAGTGATTAAATATTTTGAAATATTGCCTGAATGCTTTGTAGTATACACAAGAAATAAATGTCAAATAAAATTTGATTAGTAAATCTGCTTAAAAACAGATAGTAAGCTTAAGTTAGGTTGAAGTTAATACTGTGTGACTGATAAGCCTGCCATTAACCCTTTAACATTCAATAGAGCATGTTTTGAGTCAATATTTAAGTATTTTATTGAGGAAGACTTAATGAGCTTAATGCAACCTGATTGTGCAATTGCTACATATTGGCAGAGACATGTTAGGATACAAAAAACAAGTATATTTTCTTGTATTTGTGGATTGTGCTCTGATTGTACTAAAAAGTACCATCTCATGTTTGGTAGAGGTGTGTATTTAAAAACAAAACTGTAGTCTCTTAAAAAAAACATTGCAAAAAAATGACATTTAAGGGTTATAGACCTTTTTATAGAAATTCTCAGAAAAATGAATGATTTTATGGCAATGTAAGAGCAGTAGATAGTCGAGGCCTTGCTCAGGTGTGGCGTGTTGACTTGTTTAACCCTTCATGACAGGTTTGGTCAGTCTATATTTTTCCACCAGAAGTTGTACGTGTCTCAATACTGTATATTGCTTGACTTTATAACAATAATCTATCATCAATCTAATACATCTCTGTAAGCCTCTTTGCAGGGGTCTGCACTCAAGCACTTTGTAAGGCCGTAAATAGCATATCGCGCTCAGTGGAAGGGAGGGAATCTCTCAGCTGAGAGAACAGAGGCCCATTTGTCTCACTGGATACAGGATCCATTCAAAGACAATGGACTCTATAGTGAGAGATCGGGATGCATGCAGTGCAAGTGTTGTAAAGCCTTGCCTTCATCAAATATTACCCCATTCAAAATGCCTGCCTTCAGCCTGCTGCCCCGTGCAAAAAAAAAAGTGAGCTCAGCATGCACATCTGAGCCTCATGAAATATACATACCAATGCATTTCACATTGTATACCCTAGCAGGTGTGGAACTGATCCAGAGAGTATCGATTGCACAAGAATTGCGCGTCAGGCCAGAACTAACTGCAAACATTTTGCATGCTTTGGGAAAACGTGGAGGTGTGTAGAGGTCATTTGCATGAGAATTTGATTGACCCGCACCTTCCCTCGGACTTTCTTTGGTGCATATGTGTGGCGAGAGGCTTGCGTTGAGGCCACTTTCCCTTACAGAACTTTTCCTACCCTACCTGTCCGACGTGATGGGCGTTACCTGCTCAGGTGAGGCGGGGAGGGGGAAGGGTATGCCTAGGGCTGAGTGTGGGAGGGGCGGGTGACTCCCTCCCTCCCTACCTGAGGTCTTTAAAAGGCATCGTCCTCAGCAGAGAAGGCACTCAGAGGGAATTCAGTCTCCTCTTAGTGAGCTCACCTGCTCCAGTCCTCTCTGCTCTTTCTCTGTTTGCGCCCTCCCTTCGAAGACAACCATGACCACGAGCACCCGCAGCATCAGCTTCAGCTCCGGTGGCAGCCTGGGAGGTGGCAGCGGGAGAAAGTCCTTCTCCACCCAATCTGCCTATGCCACTCCAAGGGGCTTGAGGAGCTCAGGCAGCGTCCGTCAATCCAGCTTCGGCCTTGGCGGTGGCGGCGGCGGAGTCAGCTTCAGTTCAAGCAGCATGAGTGGAGGCTATGGCGGCGGTCTGGGAAGTGGCTTTGGCGGTGGAGCTGGGTTCGGTGGTGGAGCCGGGTTCGGCGGTGGAGCTGGGTTCGGCGGTGGAGCTGGGTTCGGCGGTGGAGCTGGGTTCGGCGGTGGAGCCGGGTTCGGCGGTGGAGCTGGATTCGGAATGGGAGGTGGCTTCGGTGGTGGTGCTGGTTTTGTTGCGCCACCTATCACAGCCGTTACCGTAAACCAGAGTCTGCTTCAGCCCCTCAACCTGGAGATCGACCCCAACATCCAGGTGGTCCGCACACAAGAGAAAGAGCAGATCAAGACCCTCAACAACCGCTTCGCCTCTTTCATTGACAAGGTGAGGTTTTCTTTCTTTCGCAAGGCTGATTCCCATTGATTCCTTACTCAAAATTCATTACTGGTCATAATTTCCCTGCTCAAACACTACTGCTACCTGGTAGGTGGCATACTGTGTTTGAGCAGGGAAATCAGCCAACTGTGCTTGCCTAAGGCACTTTATGACTTCAGCAGAGCTAGAAACTTCTACTTTAGGGCTTTCTACTTTTAGGCCATTCAAACAACTCTCAATATCTGCCAGAGCTTTCACCTGAGCAGGTCCAGTGCTCATTAAACATTTCACAGTCGTTAGATTGCATGCAGTAATCCTTCTTGATATTGCTACATTTAACACAAAAAAAATCTTAGAAAGCTTCTTTTGCCAACATTTGTATGCCACCATATTGTTTAGCCTTGCAGGGCCAAGGTTCAAGCCTGTTGTGTCAAGGAAGACCTAAAAACTGCTTGAGTGGTTTTCTTTGACAGCAGCAATCTATACTCAGTGGGGTTTGCCTTTGGAAACCTTAGCCCAGGCATATCAAATGACACTGGGTTCATTCCAAATAAGGGCATGGGTAGAGTTAGCCTTCAATTCCCATGGTAGTTCTCTGTGTCTGTGCATGAGCGTGGTGTTTAGCATAGCACATGAACAGCTTTACTGTTTATTCTAAATTATTACATATCACAGTTTCAGTATAAGGGAGTGGTTGGGGTGCAAATGGGTCATGTAGACTTTAAACAATTGATTTCAAACAATTGATCAATTCTCGGGGGTATTTTACTCTTGGGAGAATTAACTCATGTTCAACCACACCTCATCCATTTAGTGCTGTGTCAGCTTTTCACAGTGTGGTGCTGCGTTCTCTTCATCACTTTCTATAGCCCTGGTAAGATCAGGTTTCGTGCAATTGTGGTCAGTTCAAAAAATGGGTTAAGCATTGTTCAGAAGCTTTGCATAGAAGTAAAGAGGCCATTTTTAAAAGATATTCATATTATTATAACTTTGCACACACCATTTCTGCAGCAATACACGCCCAGAATTATGATAATTGCATAGTAGGAATCCAATATCAGGGAGTGACTCCCCTCATGTGCCTGCAGGGCAAGGAGTGTCACTTCAAGCCTGTTAAGGCCTGCCAACAGGGGTTGCCAATCGTCTACAAGGGTCTATGCCAAACTAATTTGATGGCAAAGAATGTTTTGAGAGCCTCCACCAAAGTGCAGGCACAGTTGGAACATGTTGCCGATGCAGAAGAGGGCAGTGTTTCATGACCTCAGAAAGGGGAGGGGTGCTAATAAGACTTTCAGCAAAAGTACCTAGGGACTGCCTCTGCCTCAGGGCAACACTGATCTTTCACTGTCAGCAAGACCCAACAGTAAACTGGCACTTACGCTAATAAATCACCACAGATTACAGTTGTTCTAAGACATGCATCAACATGCAACATGAACACACCTTGATGATATGTATCCCTGAAAACAATGAAGAACAGGGGCCATTCTTTTTTTAATACTTATTAACTGCATTCAGGAATACATATTAGTAACACTTCCCAATGAATTGCATCCTTTTTTTAACATGATTTTACTATTCTATCCTCCTCTAGGTACGTTTCCTGGAGCAACAGAACAAGATGCTGGAGACCAAGTGGAGTCTCCTGCAGGAACAGACCGTCACTCGCTCCAACATCGACGCCATGTTCGAGGCCTACATCGCCAACCTGCGCAGACAGCTGGATGGTCTTGGAAACGAGAAGATCAAGCTGGAGGGAGAGCTGAAGAACATGCAGGGCCTGGTGGAAGACTTCAAGAACAAGTGAGTAACATAGCCTGTATAGCCTGTAGAAACTCAAAGCTAAGAGTAAAGGAAGCAAATCTTCTCTTTCTCAATGAGCTGTATTTTAAGAAATGTTTATAACATTGCAGATACGAGGATGAAATCAACAAGCGTGCCTCTGTGGAGAATGAGTTTGTCCTGCTCAAGAAGGTAAAAAATCTGGGCTGTTTGCCTTCCTCTGAAGTTGTATTTCTCAAATGGTTCTTTGCTTCAAAAAGAAGCCCAGCATATTAAAAAAACTCACTTTCACTCTTTCAAAAGGATGTCGATGGTGCCTACATGAGCAAGATTGAGCTGGAGGCTAAGGTCGACGCCCTTCAGGATGAGATCAACTTCCTCAGGGCCATCTACGAGGAGGTGGGTACCTGATCCAATTACTCTCTTATTTTCTCTGTGATGTGGCTGACCTTTGGAAGTTCTCGTATGTCGTGCATTGCTTCATGCTCCAATCTTACACTTTCAGGAGCTGCGTGAGCTTCAAGGACAGATCAAGGACACATCAGTGATTGTGGAGATGGACAACAGCCGCAACCTGGACATGGACTCCATTGTGGCTGAAGTGCGCGCTCAGTATGAGGACATTGCTAACCGCAGCCGTGCCGAAGCTGAGACGTGGTACAAGCAGAAGGTAAAAAAAGCTCTTTGGACCTTTTGGAAATGGGAAATAATAACATCTACTATGTTAAAAATCATTGACTAACAACGATCTTTGTGCTTGTTTCCAGTTCGAGGAGATGCAGACATCTGCTGGTCAATACGGTGATGACCTTCGCAACACCAAATCTGAGATTGCAGAGCTGAATCGCATGATCAGCCGACTCCAGAATGAAATTGAATCCGTCAAGGGACAGGTGTGCAGTTGTGCTAGTTTCCAAATACAGATAGTTCCCATTTATGGACTTAATTGTCAAAACCTGAGCATAAAAAAATCCTTGATTTAAGTTTCTAATCTTGAGTTTTGGTCTTTTTATTCTAGCGTGCCAATCTGGAAGCTCAGATTGCAGAGGCAGAGGAAAGAGGAGAGATCGCAGTGAAGGACGCCAAACTCCGAATTAAGGAACTGGAGGAGGCCCTTCAGAGAGCCAAGCAGGACATGGCAAGGCAGGTGCGCGAATACCAGGAGCTGATGAACGTCAAACTGGCTCTGGACATTGAGATCGCCACCTACAGGAAACTCCTGGAAGGAGAGGAGACCAGGTTAGTACATTTTCAGTGTGTTTTAACAAAAAGAAAATGTAAACAGTTTATTTTCTGGTAGTCTGGTTTGACTCTAAACCTCTAAACTCCATACAAATCTATTCGCAGGATCGCAACTGGTGGCTCAAATGCAACCATCCACATTCAGGAGAGCTCCAGCGGTGGCGGTAAGTTATATGTACTTATATAACTTATTAATATAATTAAAAATAATAGAGTAGATTGAATAATAATCTAGTAACCTAGTAACAGAAAGTACAGTCCACTAAACCCATTCTTGGTGTTGTTTTGCAGGCTCTGGATTCGGCGGTGGATATGGCGGTGGATTCGGCTACGGTGGCGGTGCTGGCGGCGCTGGTGGTGCTGGCTTTGGGCTCGGTGGTGGATCTGGATTTGGCGGTGGATTTGGCGGTGGATCTGGATATGGCAGTGGATCAGGCTTCGGAATTGGTGGTGGCTCCGGAATCAGCTTGAGCGGAGGTGGCGGTGGAATGTCCTCCTCCCGTTCTACTTCCGTGTCATCCGTTCAGCGCCGCTACTAAGCACTCCAAGTCCTTCCAAGCCCTCCATACCCAGCTCTCCGCCCCACGTCATACTGAAGAACCTCCACTCTCATTACTGCCCCATAACCTCACAACTCTTCACAGCGCTCAGCGTCTCTTCCCTTCTTCATTCTTTGACCATACTATATGTATTCCTAGAGTATCTGCTGACCTGTATTAAATATGTTTACATGTGTTTAGCACATAGCATAAAGCTACTCAGTGAAGCATAAGCTCAGTGGTCGCTCAAAGTCTACAGAGTTGGTATGGTCCAGTCTAGAAAGTTTTATGTGCTTTTGCTTTTTCTTCTCCAAAATGTCCCTCCAGAGTAAACCCAAAAGAAAAACAAAAGAAAGTGAAAGAAAGGAAACTAGCTAAAGAGAGAGACATAGCAAAGAGCTCACATTCTACACCTTCACTGCCAGCCTGACAAGTGTCTGTTGCTCAGTGTTAAAAAAAAAAACATCAAAAAATGAGGCAAATTGTTTCAACAACGGTCACTCCTGTCAGCACTGCCAAACAATCTGCCGCATTTTTTGAAACACAACTCATCGGTAATGTTCTTGAGAATAGAGCAGTTACACGGCCACGTTCTCCAGAGTACTCCGGCTCGCGTCCTGGAACAGCTGTTGTCAAAGTGCCCTGTGTCCTCTGTTTCTCAAAGGCTGACTGGTGTGACAAGATTTGTGCAATGTGATTGATTGAGCATTCAACTGCAAACCTGAATAAAGGTGGATTCTAAAAATTTCATTTCATTGTTCTTCGTTCTTGTTATTTTCTATGGTCCATGCTTCACATTCACATCTAAACCAGTCTATATGTGTTTTATAACTATTGGAAAATAATTCAACACACTTTAGCAAGTGCCAGATACAACAAAACCCAACTCAAGCTCATCAAACTTATCTCATTTCTAAATTCCATCTACGTAGGGACCAAGTTTCTATTTCTCATTCTTATAAATACCTTAATTAGCATTACTTTAATGTCGGTGCTTGGATTGGATCCTGACTAAAGTGCCAGTATTGCCCTATTTACATGTTTACAATGACATATAGGCCTAATCCCATTTCTCTTTTGCACCCCCACCAAGGTTGCCAGGTCCAACAAAAATATCCAGCCCAAAGTCAGTCTAAAACCCGCCCTCCAGAAGCTTAAACAAACCTAATATATGTCTGTCACATGTTTGAAACAAATGGCAAAACAGCTACGAGTGTACAACTTAGTGTTTTAATTTTTTAGGGGATTTATTATAAGCATTGCTATTTATCTTAAAGTCATTATCAATATTGTAACATCAATTATTTGTTAGTTCTTTTATAACAGTTTTATATCCCAGTCAAGAACACTTAATAGTAACATAATTAGCAAAATAAAAGAACTGACTAACTTTATAGAATAGTAGTATTTAGAAAGGGGGCAGGTGGTGCAGAAATTCATTTTTATTGTCCATACCTTAATTCCCCATAGAGTGGGGAGCTAAAATGAGCTTTTATTAGCTTTTATTTTATTTTATTGTTCCACCTTAAATACTGCAACCTCTGCCATCTGTTGAACCCTTTAAGGTGGAACAGAAAAGTTAGCTAGCTTGCACATGAAACTATGGGAAAATAGTGGTTATCATAATATTTTAACAAGGACAGTACTTTAGTCACTTGTGCCACCATCTTGTCAGTGGTTCTTATAGCCCCTTTGTTTGGTGTACCCTTGAAAAAAATCAGTTGAAGGGTCATGTAGCCCTAACACTCCCCCGTAACGCTTCAGCCTATCAAAACTAAGGACGCCTAATTCCTAGGCTTGCACAAGCAAAGCAGAGGGATGGGCTAAGTGATAGGGTTGGGTCTTAGTAATTGTATCATGATGTACAATATAAACTCTTAACAAGTGTATTATTGTTATTTTATGACCCATATAAAATATGAGTATTGGATTAATGAGATGCAACAGTTCTGCAAGAGCTGTAAGAAGTCCCCTCCCTCCTTGAAATGAAGATTCTGATTGGCTCTGGCTCTGAGTTTGACTCTCTGTTTTCCTATTTATTAAAATAGAGTTTCTGATGGGTCCTGCCTTTGAGTTTGACCCTGTGTTGTCCCATCCCATGATAAAATAGAGATTCTGATGGGCCCTGGTTCTGACTTTTAAATCTCTATTGTCCCACCAACCAGTGAAATAGAGATTCTGATTGGTCCTGCTTCCTAATTTGACTCTTTGTTGTCTCACTTACTGCTGGTAAAATAGAGATTCTGATTGGTCCTGCTTCTGAGTTTGACTCTCTGTTGTCCCTTTCAAGCTAAAATAGAGATTCTGATTGGTCCTGCTTCTGCTTTGACTTGTGTAGAATAAGGTAGCATCAAGAAGTTGGGACTTAAGCAGATATATCATGTCCATACAAATATTAGATTAGATTAGTATTAGGTGCTTGTTAGAATATTATCAGAGTATTATACCACTTGTCTATACTAACAGTAGCTTAGTAAAAATAGCAGCAACCGTTTAACCCAGAATCAGGGTATTGGTGTATTTGGCATTTAGGTAGCAGTGTTGGTTACAGGTGAAGGGACATGAGGTGAAGTGTGGCCCAGTTTTGCTCTGAGCTCTTGGACAGCCTTGAACACTCACAATCCTTTTACTTAATAAAAGTGGACTTCTAGAAGCGGCTTAGGGCATATAATTGAGACTAGGGTTGTATATATATATATTTATATCAAGTAAAAATAAGAGACCACTTCAGTTTCGGAATCAGTTTCTATTTATAGGTATATGTTTAAGTAAAATGAATGTTGTTGTTTCATTCTATAAACCATGGACAACATTTCTCCCAAATTCCAAATAAAAATATCATCATTTAGAGCGTTTTTTTGCAGAAAAGATGCAGAACTTTCAGACCTCAAATAATGCAAACACGTTCATATTCAGAAAGTTTTAAGAGTTTAGAAATCAATATTTGGTGGAATAAGCCTGGTTTTTAATCACGGTTTTAATGCATCTTGGCATGTTCTCATCCACCAGTCTTACACACTGCTTTTGGATAACTTTATGCCACTCCTGTGGCAACAATTCAGGCAGTTCAGGTGGCTTGTGATTATCCATTTCTTTCTTTCTTTCAAAGCACTATCAATGCCATGCCTCGACACCCAGGCACTTTACCAGTGGCATGGTGAACTAGTTTTCTTTCTTACATTATGACAACACTCAACACTCCGCCTCCATAAGATCAGCACAGGTGATTAACGATGGTGATAACACTATCAAAAGCTCCAGTCAACTGTGCATTATTGTTGAATGGGTACTTTATGTGAAACACTTGTTGGCCCAACAGATAAACATTGGCTTAGCACTGTTCAAGACAATTCTCATGGGACCTGAATAGCCTGAGCCAGTCACCAGAGCCAGTGGCTTGGCTTACCACCATCAAAGGCAGCTTTCATTCAGTGCAGGATTGCCTTGCGGCTCACTTACTTTCGCACATGCCTTCTTTGAAAGAGCGTTTGTCAGGTACTTTCTTTGGAAAAGGAAAGCTATCAGTCTGAACCCAAACATGAAGGCTGTGTGAGACACAGTCTCATGAAACTCTCCTAGAAATCACAAAAATATAGAACAACCTCTTGCTGGAACATCTAGATCCCTTGAGGTCATGCCATTAGAAGATTGTGTTTATTGTCAATATGGCCTCACATTAAGACAGTTAAGGTGGATACATGGGCGTTGGCTGCCTGAAAAGGCTGCAGTGGCTTTATGTACGTGTGCTACTTCAAAAATCCCCCTAAAGTGAACTCCAAGCTCCAAGTCAGTAACAAAAAGCTATTGAGTTCTTTTAAAGGGTGGCAATATCAGTGAAAGTGAAGGGCACCACTTGAGGGCTAGTCCTCTCTAATGCTACTTTATCACAGTGAACTGCTGCCCCTTAGTGGTGCACTTCTGCAAATCCAGACACACTGTGTGGGAATGCATACAAGTAGATAACAAAATATTGGTATTTATTAGAACACTACATCATTCAATATTTAAAGATAAAGATTGTATTAATTTATTTAGTTTTTTTTTTTTACATTTATTTTAAGTCCTATTTCCTTGTTTTCTATAACAGAGGATTTTTAATGGGCACATATGCATGTCATGAGGTACATTTCTTCAAGATGATGTTATAAAATAACATTTAAATTGGCAAACAATTTAAAACCAACACCAGGTTTAAAGCAACACAGAACCTAATTAGGCTATTTCATTTATTTAATGGTGACAATGTGTCAAAATGAATGAAAACTATTCATTTCAGTGCATTTCGAAATGTGACTTTTAATGTCTACTCAAGGGAAAGTTAGGAGGCATCTCACTAAAACTTAACAGCATCTTTTCATGTCAAATAATGACAAAACTAGATGAGGACAAAATGTTCTAAATGGCTAGATTGTTGTAGCATTCCTTTTTTATGCCCTAAGACACAGGTTGGGTTGGCAACTAAGTTATGTAAAGCTAAGCTAAGTAAACAATTGCAATGTAATTCTTAAATATATATATATTATTTCAAAGTCAAACAAGTGCTGGATGTTAATCTACACACATTTCTCTGTTGAAAACTGTTTATTTGGGTGAGTAAAGCGCTTATGTTTATTTACAGTAAGCTTAGAATTCTAGAGTTCCTAAAAAAGACTGTGTGCAGCAGCATTAGCATTAGCGGCTAACCGCTATTAAATGACGTCTGACAGCGCTACTCTGAGGATCCCTGAGTGTTCCGGTAAGCCAGGGTGATATTAGCTAAGGGTTTGTCCCACGTATCTTGTTTTAACAC
Source organism: Astyanax mexicanus (assembly GCF_023375975.1). Lineage (NCBI taxonomy): Eukaryota > Metazoa > Chordata > Actinopteri > Characiformes > Acestrorhamphidae > Astyanax > Astyanax mexicanus. Next base: position 27,292,387 of record NC_064420.1, on the reverse strand, counting down.
AGTAAACACGCAGACTACAATTCAATATACTCTGAACAGCAAAACAATTAGTGTTTAGCACGGTTTACAGGCTGATAATACTCACCTCTAATTGGCAAAAGAGCTAGTGCTTAGCGCAGTTAGCTACTAATGCTAATACTGCTTCAGTCTCGGTTCTGGAGAACTAAACTGATACTCCTGTATAACGCTGTTATACGTTTTTAAATGTGCACCAACTGGACATTGTGACAGATTTTAACAAATATGAATATATAAACACATTTTTAATATATACAGTATATATATAAATATATGAACGTTTAAAATGATTATAATATGTATTATTAGAGCACTCGACAGCAATGATCAGTTAAGCCTTTTTAAGAATGAATAAATGAATAAAAACTGGACAAATCATTTTCAAGTGCTCTCAAAATTGGACTTTTAAAAATCTCTGTTTCATAGGGATGTGCGGATACACTACAAGATTTGCAGAAGCATGCTCTGTTTTTAAGTTGCTTGCATCTATAATTAATGATTCTTGATATTTATTTTTCTTCTGTTTATGGGTAAAGTTTAATCTATTGATAGAATATATATGTAATATATATTATATGGGATTTGTATTATGGAATATGGAATTTGTATGTATATAAATTATATTACAGAAAGTATCCACTCACCCATCCTGATCATTGAACTTAGGTTCCAATCACTTTCGTGTTTTATTTTTATATTTTTACTCTAATTCTTATTGTATTTTTATTTCCAATTCATTGTTGTTCTTTACATGTTTTTTTTTACTTCTTTTTGTATTTTCTAATCTGTAAAGCACGTTGAATGACCGTTGTGTATGAAAAATGATAAATAAATAAACTTGCTTTGCCTTGCCTTTTACAAACATTGTCCAGTCCACAGCCAACTGTCAGTGATAATATAACAAAGTGGAAGCGACTGGGAATTAAAGCATATTGCTCTGTGAGTGTAAAATTGGTTTCCATGGTTGAGCTACTCTATCCAAGCCTTACATCACCAAGTGCAATGCAGGCTAGCGGATAATTTTGGGAATATAATGTACATATTTATACAATAATTATCTTTTCTCTTTCTGGCAGTCCCTGGCTTTGTATATAGTTTGCTTACAAGATACGTTCACAAAAAAATCTAATATACTGTTTTTACAGTAAACATGAAAAGACAAATGATGCATGTGCCAGATAAACCTTTTTCCTTTTCCAAAAAGACAAATAAAAATAATGCAAATAATTATATTATTACAAACCTGACCGTCCTTGACTCCTGGTTTATACACTGAACTTGAACATAAATTAATGAATTTACTTTATTGTGCTTTTGTACTCTATATACACTATATAAACAATTGTATCGGGACACTGATTCTTTAAAAAATACTGTGTATTAAAAAGAATTTGGAGTAAATGTCTCTATTGTTCATGGACAATTGTCTACTAAATTGTGGAGCATTGCTGTGAGGATTTGATTGTATTTATCAACAAGAACATTAGTAATGACAGGATGTTAAATTCAAATTTTAGGCATCAAAAGTAATACAATGGACAGTGTATGTTTTATTTGATGTACTTTAGTCATTGCAAGGTAAAACCACAAAACAAAAACAAAAATATACAGAGTCACAAAAAACTCGACTGCAAACTAACTGGGTACACAAATGGCGTGAGGACATCTGGTCTAAATTCTTTTGTAATTGACAACAGAAGCCCATATCAATAGTCCAACATTTTTGGACCACTGAAAACATATTCATGTTATTTCTTACATGCAGGGGCTTGCAAATATTCATTGTTTTAATTGTAATTTAAAGTGACAGACCAACAGGATTGTGAAGTGAAATAAAAAATGATACATGGTTTTCAAAAATGTAATCAAATAAAAATCTGAAAAGTGTGACGTGCAAAAGTATTCATATCAATACTTAGTTGAGCCACCTTTCACTGCATTTGTAGTTGCAAATCTTTTGGGGTATTTCTTTTCCAGCTCTGCATATCTAAAAACTGAGATTTTTGCCCATTCTTCTTTGCAACTTTGACTGGGCCATTCTAACACATGAACATTCTTTGATCTAAACCAGGGGTATTTCAGTATGGTGCAGTGGGAGAAAATTCTGTCAGTCCAAGGTCTGGACCGTCGCCTTTCTGGCCAGAGTTTTGTACATTGCTCCCCTGTCTTGCTCTCGCGCTCGGTGTGTCTTCAGTTTCCGCTTGTTCTCAGGCTCCCTCTCTCTTCATAAAGGCGTTTTTTTTTCCCGGCCGCGTCCCAATTCACTAGCTGGGGCATCGGTCTGCACAGATCTGATTGGCACACTTGACTGGTCTGCGCGTTTACTGCACCACAAAACACAGACTGCAGCGACGCGATGAGTATTTCGAGCCGCCTCCCACTGTTTTCTACAGAGAACAGAGGCAGAGAACTCTGGGACCGGTAGCGGGCGAGGCGAAGCGAGCGGCAAAAAGTTGAGATATTTTCAACTTTATGCAAATAAGAAGCGAGTTTTGCTAAGCGGTAGCCAATTAGCACCACACAGACTGGGTTTCAGCACCACACACACCACAGGCTAAACTACAGTGTGAAAAATTTCGGAGGTTTTTCAGGCTTTTTTGTGCTTTAAGATCCCCTTTGTTAGATAATAGAGACGGAGGAGCAGCTGGTCCTGAACTAATGGTTTAGCCTGGTTCACCGGCCGATAAAAAAGAACAGCGTCTGGTTTATACACAGCACTGAACTACAACTCTACACATTCTTGCTGGTGGCAGATAAAAGACCACGCCCAAAGCGACGAGAGAAAGGCGGAGAAAGCGATTGGGAGTGATGCCGCGTCGCTGCAGTGTGAACAAGATAAGTTACGCTGCTTTAAATGAACCCTGTCAGAATTATATCCTTCTCTGTAGTTTGTCACTTTGGGTCTGCATTGGACAACGTCTGGGTCCGGACCTGGACCGCGGTCCGCCTATCAGTGACCCCTGATCTAAACCATTCCACTGTAGCTCTGGTTGTATGTTTAGCGTCATTATCTTGCTGGAAAGTAAATCTTCCTCTCAGTTTCAGGTCTTTTAAAGCCTTCATCAGGTTTTCCTCAAGGATTGCCTTGCATGCTGCCACTACCATGTTTCACAGGGGGATGGTGTGATGAGCAGTGTTACTTTTCTGCCACATATAGCGCTTTGCATTAAGAGCAAAAATTCAACTTTGGTTTATGGATGTAAGGAGACAAAATGTGAAAAAAGTTCCAGGGGTATGAATACTTTTGTAAGCCACTGTAGAAGTAAAAAAGTGGAATTTTTAACATATTCTTGAGTAAAACCAGCACAAAAACAGAAGACAATTCAACTATCTATACATCCTCTATAAGCTATATAGGTACGGTAACCTTTAATTGTTGTTTTCACCACTGCTGTTCTTATTATCTATATCACAAACACACACACGAGTGTTGGTTTACACATTAATGCACCTTTAAGGTTTGTAATTCTTGGGTGCAGTGCACTCCCAGCAGCTGATAAAGTGTTATGTTGCAGTCTGGCTTGGATTGTCAGGGTCAAAGGTCATAATCTCCATGTGTATAAGGCCTAGGAGAGAGAAAACAACAGTTAGAGAAAGAGAGATCTGTAAAAACGGGTCAAAGTTCATACTGAAGATGCACTATAAGCCTGAATTTGAAGTTGAATTTACTAAAATTATTTGAGAAAACCTTTAAGTTTAGGTAATATTTACTGAAATCTTCACTTAATTAGACTACAAACCTAAAAAAAGTTATCATTTATTTATTTATTTTTGTGGTCATATCAATTGCTTTGCATGATAATCTACTTTGAATGTTATGGTAGGGTGAATAAACTATCTGTCTGTCTGTCTGTCTATCTATCTATCTATCTATCTATCTATCTATCTATCTATCTATCTGGTGAGTGTCAGAAACTGGAGGACACAGTATGTGAAATAAATTGTGCCAAATGCCAATATACGCCTCCCTCAGCTCAAATTAAAAAAAAAAAAACTAAAAAATGGGAGGGGTACTTTGGGAGGGGCACTGGGTGATGTATGGGTTTAGAGGCAGGGCAGGAGGGACAGCTGATTGGCTGATCTGCAGCAGCAGCAGTGTGCCTCTGATATCAGATGGTTGGACATCAGCAGGTATTATTGATTGACCAATCTGCATATTCTGAGCATCTGCGTACTAAAGGACACATCATCCTCGCCTGTAGCAAAGTTTAACCTGAGAGGGTGCTGCAGTTACCACAATAAAAGAGTTCTAAAGGTTAGGAAATGTTCTTACTAATTTTAAATAGTGGTATGTTTCATTACTTTAAAGGAACACATTTCAGCTATTAATGAAAAAAATAAGATTTAGGATTTAGTGGCACTTTATTGAACATCTGGCAGATTTTTCAAATATTTCTATTTTTAGCTGTATTACTTTATTTAACGTAATATAAATGTGAATGCAGTTATGATCATGCTCTTTTTATAATTCAATTCAACTCCATTGGTTGGTCCATCTGGTTCATTAGTTGAGCATAGATAAGGCTGAACACTCTTTGTGTGAGAGGCTGTATTTGTGCTCACTTTTCCACTCGTTGACAGCCAGCTCCAAGCTCTCAAATGAGTCGTCGTAAGGCGGAGACTCCGGCTCGTTTTCAGGGTCGTGGAACTCATTAAGGTAAGGGTGAGACAGTCCGTCTTTAGCCGTGAATCGACTCTCGGGGTCCAGCATCAGAGTCTTCTCCAACACGTCCACAGCTAGACATTTATAATAGAAAAGTGACATTAGTGCTAGGAACATCCCAGCTGTACTTTTACATTTTAGCCATAATTACTCTTGCTCATTCACACTGTGAATGTGCTTGAGCAGTACATTTACGGCAACAGCAATGTTATTTTATGTTCGATTCTGTATATTGTCGATGCAAAAGTTGGGTTTGTGCACTGCTGTGTGTCCTTGTGTTTGTCTGTAACAAGTACATGTGTTGAGCTCACACAGAGCGCTTGTGTTGCCAAGACAGCAATGAACTTTTGATGGTTGACAAGGTTGTCTAGGTTCATTACAACCAATGGCGAACTTATGTTTTTTGTTGCCAAGATAGCAATACTCCAGCAATGTACCTGAATACATTTCACTTCCAGACTACCACACCCATCAGCATGGATATATTCATAAGCATATTTTTTTACATATTTTACACTTTTCGTGAACTGAAGTACCAGTAGGTTATTTTTTTTTCAGTGTTTAAAATAAAAGCTTCATGTAAGGTTAAAAGGGCTGTTTACTATTTGTTTAAAAATAATAATAATAAAAAGGAAAAAAATGCATCACTTTAAATGGTGCTGTCTGTTTGCAAAATATATTTATATAAGTTATGTAAGAACTAAAAAAGTTTTGTTTTAATCAATATACTCATACATTTAGAAAATATTAAGATTATTTTTCCAATATTGCCCAGCCATATTAGGGAGTATTTTGAAATTTGTCTTTCTTCCATGATCAAGATATTTAAAGGTCACCTTCCGCGAAAATCCGATTTTTCTAGTTTTTTGTGGAATACAGTAGGTCTCTCCGAGTTGAATGTGTACACCTGCACATTAAACTGTTTTGCAGCCCCCATTGTCTGCAGGAGCTAAGCAAAGAAATCCCCCCTCCCCCCCTCCGAAAAACGGGTGAATTTTGAATTATCTTTCTGCCTACGTAGGCAGAAACTCACAGACCAGCCCACCTTGGCTCGAGAAACTCCCAGAGGCGGAGCTGAAGCGACGCAACATCACCGCTCATCAGTTAGGAGGTGGGAGGCAGTGAGCGGCAGAGCGGTGGAGGGGCGTCGCAGTGCTCCTAGCCAATCAGAGGAGAGATATTTGCATGCTGTTTGCATGTATGAATATTCATGAGCAAAGCTGGAATCCGGTCATTTTGGACACACCCCTAAAACAGTCCATTAAAAAAGAGCTATACAGAGACACCTGAGCACTTTTTTTTTTACAAAAACGGCTCACATGTCATTCATTCATACTAGAGACCACAACTAGACATTTTAAAATGAAAGAAAAAACGACGGAAGGAGAGCTTTAAATATTTCACTTCATTGTGTTCTATTGTCCCATATATGCTACAAAGCATGCTTATGCAAAACATAGGAAAAACACCCTTATTTCATCACAGTACTGAGATTTAAACTAGAGTTAAAGTTAGACTTACTACAGGGGTCCATTGTTGGAAAGACTTTCCTGAAGTCTTTCTTTTTCTGGACTGGAAGAGACTGTACATATGACCTTGCCTGCAAGCATGTCAAACAGTCAGTCACTGTCATTGGATAAAATAAACCACGTAGACATAGTATAAGACTAGTATAAACATAGTAAACATTTAAGTATATTAAAGATACTTTCAAGTACAGATTTAAACCAATAAATACAGCTTGAAACTGTGCTCAGTTAGTGCCCAAAAGAATAAAGTGAATTCCTACATCTTTGCTCTGCATCTTTTGCACCAGAGACGAGTTTGGTGTTCCTGTTAATTCGAGGATCATGTTCAGCTGGTCCATACCTGAGAAATAGGGTTAAGGAAACTGTACCTCTCATACAGAAAAAGAAAAACCCCATCTGTAGTCAATCGAAAATACAAAAAATGCTTTCATCAAGTCTTACTGCAGTTACTATATAAAGACTAATTATGAAGTGTTACCTCAGTACCAAATAGTACCAAGTAGTGATGCAATATGGAAAAAAATCTGTATAGACAAAAAAGATCAAGTAGTATTAAGATGCACAATAAACATTTAGCAGACCAATCGCACAGCAGACCTCGTAATTGAATCCAATCGTAAGGTGCCTAGAGCTTCCCGCCCCTAATGTAAAAAGTAACTATGCTGCACATGAAGGTACAACATACAAAAATGCATAAAAAGGATACTGTCATTTCCTGGGAAAAGCACCTGTCCAGTGATCATCTCAGCCAGGATGCAGCCTGCAGACCATATATCAACTACACACAGAAAAGATCAGTGTTACTAAATTACTATACAGTACATTACTACATATACATTTATATTAGGGGTGTCATGATTTCGATATTTTATCCGAATCGATCAAAATTATGTCATCGAAGTCAAAAAGATGATCGACGATCCCTCCCTCTAAGCTACGCAAGCGTGCGCGCTACGCAAATGGCGCAGCGCGTTACGCAAATAGAACAGCACACGCGGCAGACATTGTGACTGCTCAAAGAGCAGCCCTTTCTCCAGAGAATGTGGACATTCTCATCTTATTAAAGAAAAACTTGAAAATAAAACAATAACAGTTGTTCTGTCTAGCCTCAAATATGTTAATAGTTTTGGTACCTTAAGGAGAATCTTCTATCGCAGATAAAGTTAATAATATATCTTTGTTAAAGAATAAAACTTGTCATTCTCAGGGACAGAGTCTTATTTTTCATGTTTAACTGTTACAGTAGGATAGAGTTCAGTTTGTTAAGGCTCTAAATGTTCTATTATTTTATACATGACTGTTCCTGTATTTTTTTATTATTTATTTTATTATGTTGCACATTGCTGTTTTAATAGTGCACACTGCTGCTACCAAAAAAAGCCACTAGATGGCATTACGGATATATCTCAATTAAATTATGGAAATTTGACCATTAGTGCCTAATGTGGTGTATTACAGATCATTAGTATCACTTTGCATCACTTATATCAAGCCCACCTTTTGAAATAAGATATTGTAAATGTGATGAATCAAACCAATGACTGACCATATACTAACCTAAAACTGGTATAGGCCTCTCTGCTGTGAAAAAAAGGAAAAAGAAAATCGAGAAACGAATCGAATTGTGACCCTAAAATCGGAAATAAAATTGAATCAAGGATTTAGAGAATCGTGACACCCCTAATTTATATATATATATATATATATATATATATATATATATATATATATATATATATAAACTGCATATACAGCTCTGATAAAAAATAGGAGATCAGTTTCTCTGATTTAGCTATTTAGAAATATATGTTTGAGTAAATTGAACATTTTTATTCTATAAACTACAGACAACATTTCTCCCAGATTCCAAATGAAAATGTTGTCATTTAGAGCATTTATTTGCCGAAAATGAGAAATGGCTGAAATAACAAAAAGATGCCGAGCTTTCAGACCTCAAATAATGCAAAGAAAACAAGTTCATATTCATAAAGTTTTCAGAGTTCAAAAATCAATATTTGGTGGAATAACCCTGGATTTTAATCACAGTTTTCCTGCATCTTGGCATGTTCTCCTTCTCCAGTCTTACACACTGCTTTTAGATAACTTTATGCCACTTCTGGTGCAACAATTCAAGCAGTTCAGCTTGGTTTGATGGCTGGTTATCATCCATCTTCCTCTTGATTATATTCCAGAGGTTTTTAATTTGGTTAAATCAAAGAAACTCATCATTTTAAGCGGCCTCTTGTTTCTTTTCCAGAGCCATATATAAAACTCTGAATAATAAACAGTTATAGTCAAAAAAGAAAGGAACGATCCTGGAAATGAAAACAATCTTGGTGACCATAAATCCACAGTGAGCACAATTATCTCGAACACACAGCATGAAGTCATTGTTTACACACTGAGAGAATGTGAAGAGGAAGTGGAAACGGCTTAAAGGGGCCCAAGGTCACCTGTCTGAGTGTAATGCATCCAGTTAAAGATGACTTCAGGTGCTCTGTACCACCGTGTCACAACGTAGCCTGTCATCTCCATCTCTGCATGTCTGGCTAAGCCAAAGTCCAAGATCTGTGTGATGTGTGTGTGTGGAGTGTGCAAAAAAAGTGAGGGAGAAAGCAAAACTATTAGAAAGTGAAAAAAAACAGGCTTTTCAAATTAAGACACTCCTCTCAGCATAACAGAACAAAGAAATGGAAAAATGAAACCATATAAAACAATATAAAATTTACCTTCAATTCACAGTTTTCATCAACGGCAAGATTGTTTGGCTTCAGATCCTGTTTAAAAAAACATAAGAAAGTCAAGAACAATTTCAGTCACTTTATTTTGTGTTGGGGAGGATGACTACATAATCTTTATATATGCCTTCTACACTGTAAACCAAGAAGTTGATTTAAGTCTGTTTTACATAAAATTGGAGATTTCTAAACAATACTCAACTGTTTTGAGTTAGTTGAACTTTTGTGTTCACATATACACTTAAACTAAGTTCTTTGAGTTGAACCAACTTATAATAACTGAGTTTAGTCTGTTGTCATTAACAGTTTCTTTTCCATTGGCTTCTGTCTCAATCTATTTGCATACTGGGTGGGTCCAACAGTTTTTGACACTCACTATCAGTGTATATTGATTCCCCCTGGGCTACCTTACAAATAAATTAACTTCCCCTTCAGTTGTAATAACTTGATGTTTTAATTTATGCTAACTCAAGTTTTCATTCCCTATTACTTAAAAAAATTGAGCAAACCGGCTGCCTTAAAAAAGTCAAGTAAACTTAATTCATCCTCTTACAGTATAACAAAAATAAAAAAGTTAAATTGACTTCCTCTTTAGTTTTAATAACTTGATGTTTTAATTTATGCTAACTTAAGTTTTCATTATCTATTACTTAACTTTTTTAAAGCAAGCGGTTTCCTCAAATATTTTAAGTAAATTCAACTTATCTGCGCTTACAGTGTAATACACTAACATATTAAAGATCATGCTCTAATATATTTCTAATTTAGTTTTTGAGCACCACCTTTTTCTACACTGTAAACCCACTATTTGTCTGAACTAAAATAAATTAAGCCTGTTTTATGTAAAAATGGGATATTTCTAAACATTTCCCAACTATTTAGAGTTAGTTAAACATTTGTGGGTACATATACATTTAAATAGAGATCTTTAAGTTGAATCAACTTATAATAACTAAGTTTTATCTATTGCCTTCTGTCACAATCTATTTGCATACTGGGTGTGTCCTGACTAACACTCACCATCAGTGTGTAGTTATTCCCCCTGGGCTACTTTAGGTAAACTTGCAGCTCATATTTTATGATTGATTGGAAGGTCAGTTGTCAGTTGTACTCTCAGTACTGTTCACTCTACAGGTCATTTACAAGAGTTAATGTTTTTTGTGCTTTTAATGTATTTTGCTTTTAGTGGTGTTTCTTTAATTCAGATTTTGTTGGCTATAAAGCAATTGCAATATGCATGTGTTGAATGAAAAGATCTTAATGTAATCATTGAACAGTAGGATGACAATAGTTGTGCAGTAGTTACTTTAATTTAAAAAGTTCAGTTTTAGGTACGCCACAGTTGAATGTTTGTTTAACTCCATACAGTTTTATAAATTACTAAAAACTTTGAAAACTTAATTCGTTTGAGAAAACAAATGATACCTCAAATGATAACTTATTAGGGTTTAGAGTGTAACTGACTTATGAATGTACAGCACATAAAAGTTTATTGTATACATACCCGATGAATGATCCCAGCAGAATGGATATACTGCAAAAAAAAGATTCAGTTAGTTACTAAATCCAGTGTTCTGTTATAGCAGTCACACTGTATACCAACTCTTAGTTGAACTTAAACAAATTAAGTCTGTTTTATTTTAAAGTGGATATTTCTAAACATTACTCAACTATTTTGAGTTAGCTGAATATTTGTGGGCACATATACATTCAAACAGAGATCTGTGAGTGAATCAACTTATAATAGCTGAGTTTAGTCTGTTTCCATTGGCCGCTTCTTTTCCATTGGCTTCTGGCACAATCAATTTACATACTGCTGGGTGTGTCCCCCATTTTCTGACACTCACCATCAGTGTGTAGTGTGATTCCCCTGGCCTACCTTTGGTAAACTTATAAATCACATTTTATGGTGAACAGTCTCGCTTTTATGTTGTAGACTGTAAGAGTAAGTACAGTTCAACAAACTGCTTACTCTATGTTAGCTGCATGTTACAGAAGAAGTTTGAACAGCCCCGATCATTTTTATCGTACACACTCAGATTATTTATATATATATTTATATAAGATCAACATTTAGAGATAGTTTGAGTTAAGGTGGTCTTATTTGGTTAAGTTACTCTGACTCAACTGTGATTGATTTCAGGAAAATATGTCTTATGATTGTGAATTAGTAAAACACCTTTCCTATTGGCTCCTGCGCCCATTTATTTGCATACTGAGTGTCACTCCCGCCTTTAATTACTCCCCATCAATGTGCAGCTCTTCCCCTCAGGCTACCTTATCTGTACTTTTAATGTATAAGGTTGTAGAGCTGCCTGACAGCAGTGTTGAAGTCCGTAAGAACAAGTTATTATTTTCTCTGCTGCAGAGAGTGTGTTTCTTGTTCTGGTCATGTTTTAAAATCAGAACTTAATCCAGTTTTCCAGTCATGTATTTGATTTGTCAGTTAGCATCACGCCTACCAAATATCAGGACTGAAACAAGATGTAAAGAGTTATTTGAGTAATTTCAACATCAATTAAGTACAGTTAACTTAATTATCATGTGCAAACTGTTAACTTGAAAACAAACAGATAACTAGTTTGGGCTGCCTTAAGGTAGCTGTGTTCATTTAACTAACCAAGTTAAATTGGTTCAACAACTCTTTTTTTTTTTTTTTTAGTATTTGGTATAAATACGCATGGATTAAGGTTAAGCCAAAATAAATAGAACTTTGTGTTTAACAGTACAGTTATTTTAAATGATTTTGCTACAATCATATGAAAACCAGAACGCCTGCATTTAAGATCAAGCAGCAGTAATGTTTTCTGTTTAGTAAAATATAGCTGAATCTAAAGTAACTATAAGTAGCTCTAAGTATTCAAACCTTGAGTCCTCTTAGCAGCTGATAGAACAGATACACTATCACTCGTTCGGAGAGCCTCCTCTTTTTCATTATGTGGCCCAGGTCCTGAGCCACAAACGGCATCACCAAGTAGCTGTAATACACAAACGCACACACACAAATGTTACTAACAGAACAAGACCTTTAAACATGTAAATAACAGCAAAGAAATATCATAATATATATTATATATCCATAGTAGTTACCAAATAATGTAAAGCACACTGTAAACCCATAAGTGAATGAATGAATCTGTCTGTTATACGTCTGTTATACACAGAAATGGAATTTTCTTAACATTACTAAACTATTTTGAGTTAGTTGAACATTTGTGGGCGCATAAAATTCAAACTGAGATCTTCGAGTTGAACCAACTTATAATAATAACTGAGTTTAGTCTGTTGCCATTAACAGCTTCTTTTCTATTGGCTGTGTTCTCAATAATTTTTTTTCTTGAAAAGACTACTGTGCCCTGTTAAGGGTATATGTTAATTCAACTTAACTTTGATATCATTGTTTATTAAATGTTTTTAGTTTATTTTAATTTAGAACGTTTGGCTCTAAAAACAACTACAATATGCTTATGCTGAGTGAAAAAAAAAATGTAATCATTAGGGGATTCACGATTCTCTAAATCCTCGATTCGATTTTATTTCCGATTTTAGGGTCACGATTCGATTCGATTCTCGATTTTCTTTTTTTTTCAGTAGAGAGGCCTATGCCAGTTTTAAATTAGTCTATGGTCAGTCATTGGTTTGATTCATCAAATTTACAATATCTTATTTCAAAAGGTGGGCTTGATATAAGTGATGCAAAGTGATACAAGTGATCTGTAATACACCACATTAGGCACTAATGGTCAAATTTAAATAATGTAATTAAGATATATATGTAATGCCATCTAGTGGCTTTTTTTGGTAGCAGCAGTGTGCACTATTAAAACAGCAATGTGCAACATAACAAAATAAATAATAAAAAATACGGGAACAGTCATGTACAAAATAATAGAACAATTAGAGCCTTAACAAACTGAACTCTATCCTACTATAACAGTTAAACATGAAAAATAAGACTTTAAGGCTTTTTCAGTCCCTGAGAATGACAAGTTTTTTTCTTTAACAAAGATATATTATATAACTTTATCTGAGGGAAAGATGCTCTTTAAGGTACCAAAACTATTAACATATTTGAGGCTTGACAAAACAACTGTTATTTATATATTTTCAAGTTTTTCTTTAAGAAGATGAGAATGTCCACATTCTCTGGAGAAAGGGCGGCTCTTTATGCTACAGTGTGCTGCGCCTTTTGCGGGAGGGATCGTCGATCCTCTTTTTGACTTCGATGCTCGAGACCATGACATAATTTCGATCGATTTCGATGAAATAGCGAAATCGTGACACCACTAGTAATCATTGCAATAAACTTAAACAAGTAAGATAGACTGGTTGTGCAATAGTTACATTAACTTAAAAAGTTACGTTTCAGCTACACCTCATTTTGAGTGTAAAGTATTTATGGTTTGTCTGTTGAAATTAAAGATGAATGTTTGTTCAACTCCACACAGTTTCATAAATAACTTTAAAAAATGAGTTTTGAAAACTTAATTCATTTGAGGAAAAGATTACCTCAAATAATTTGAGTAGACTTAACGTTTGAGGGTTTACAGTGCAGCTACTAAATAATAAGCCTGAATATGCATAATAAGACATGTTACAGGTTTGAAATATGTTTAGAAAAGTACATTTTGATTATATAACCTGTATCCACATGCCCACTACTCTCTCTCCCTCTTCACTCTCTCTCTCTCTCTCTCTCTCTATCTCTCTCTCACACACACACACACACACACTTTTCCACTATTTAGCTTGTCACGACAGGCAGAGAATTTCTGCACAGGAATGTGTTCTACTCATTTTGTTACTTACAAAGTCTGAAACGTCTCCAGAGAGGAGTCAGGGGTGAAAACGTTCAGGAGGCAGATCACCTTCGGAAAGCAGAAAACACACTGCGTTAGATTTCTTACAAACTTTAATAGGTTGTAGCCTAAAACTACAGTAAACTGCAGCCACAGCAAAAGATCTGAGTATTGTTGAAAGAAAGACATAAGAACTGCTATTTGCAGTTTGCCAGAAGCCATGTTGGGGACACAGCAAACATGCGGAAAAAGGTGCTGTGGTCATTTAAGAGCAAAGTTGAACTTTTTGGCCTAAATGCAAAGCGCTACGTGTTGCGGAAAAGTAACACTGCTCATCACCCTGAACACACCACCCCCACTGTGAAACATGGTGGTGGCAGCATCATGCTGTAGAGATGCTTTTCTTCAGCAGGGACAGGGAAGCTGGTCAGAGTTGATGAAAAGATGAATGGAGCTAAATCCTTCCAGGCCAATCCTGGAAGAAAACCTTTTGGAGGCTACAAAGTACTTGAAACTGTGAAGGAGATTCATCTTCCAGCAAGACAATCCCTGACTTAAATCTCATTAAGACATGAAAATTGCTGTTCACAGAAGCTTTCCATCCAAACTGGCTGAGCTTGAGCTGTTTATTTTGTAAAGATGATTGGGTAAAGATCTCATTCTCCTGATGTGCAAAGCTGGAACAATATAAAAAGGGATTTTGTGCTTTAGTCAGATGAACTAATATTATTATTATTAATATTATTATTATTATTATTATTAAGTTGAGTGAACTCACCGCCCAGTACAACTCAATAAAATGAGTTTAGAGGAATTCAACCTGAAAACTTAAAAATGCTTGCTGAGCCAATGAAAAAATTCTTGATTGATTTTAACAAACTTTTAGTTACTACATGTGTCAGTGCTCTTTCTACATTGTTAGTTTATACATCTTTCCCATAAGGCTCCTGGGACCATATATTTGCATATTGGGTGTGGCCTCTTCCTTACTTACCATCTTTGTGTCTGTTGTCCAAACCTACCTTATCCTGGGAGTGCCTTAGTGTAACATCAATCCAGGCTTTAGGCTTATAGGCATTAAGAGCAAATTACATTTATTCTGTATTCCTAATTGTCACAATATGTTGGATTGGAGCTACAGAGTTCACTTTTATGCTAAATATGTTTATATATATATATATATATTAAACAAAGTAGGGTATTTAAGCCCAGGTATTTAATGTGTGAACAAAACTCATCATCTTATAATCATCTATCTTTGACTCAATTAAGTTGAATAAAATTAAAATGTATGTATTTATAACTTAACTAAATAAAATCTAAATTATATCTTGACTGAATTAAGTTGAATGAACGTAGAATTCTACATATTCACAACATTAATGAGTCAAAACAAAATGATGACTGAGTTAAATTGAGCCAATGAATATATTTGTTTCAGTGTAGAGATATACCCCAAAAGACTTGCGGGTATATATCATATATAATTTTCATTCCACTTCACAGTTATGTGCTACTTTGTGTTGGTATATCACTTAAATTCTCAATAAAGTATATTTAAGTTCATGGGTCTAAGGTGACAAAATATGAAAAAGTTCTAGAGGTATGAATACGAAAATGGTGTATGTAAAAGTGGTATGAAATTTTAAATCGCTTTTGTGTCATAGTGTCTTATGTGTCCCAGAGTACAGAAAAGCACAGGGCTGGGTTTCTAGCTGTTTACCAAACACAGAACAGGTTTGGTGAGGAGAGGGGATGATGCCACAGCAAAGATAATGATGCTCCTGATTTATAGGCATCTAAACACAGAGGGTGTGTTTTTGGTTACTGTTCTTTTAAACAAATCGCTATAATCACCAGCTTGTAGGTAATGACAGTTATACTGAAACAAATGATTTTTTTGGTCAGTTTAAGTCAATCAAGTCCTTATATTGTTTTACCTTAGTTATTGAAAAAATCTATCATTTTAAGTTTATTCAACTTACTAAGTCAAAGCTTGATAAAGACTTAAACATAATTTTACTCAACATCAACTGTTTTTTTAGCAAGCAGTGTGGGATTAAAGGAATTAGTTAATTTGAAAATGTCATGCATACTGGAATTCTGAACACATTAAACAAATCTCAAAATAAAATTGACAGCACAAAATAGCAGGTCTACACTATGACCATTACGAACACAAAGCAAAGGTAACTTGCTCTTACAGCCTACAACACTGAGGCTTGACATTCAACATGTATGTTACACAGATACATGTCTAGGATAAGGAAGCTTTTGGCAACAGACAACACAATGACGGTAATTGAGGAAGAGGCCTCACCCAATATAGAAATTTAAGGTGCCAGGCGCATTATGGGAAATCTGTATAAACCAACACTGATGAAATAGCTTTCTCTCTAAAAACTAATTCTATAGGCCTTTAGCCTATACTTAGCAAATAACAAAAGCCATTTTTGGTAACTTAATTATCATTGGACAACCATCTGAATTCTCCACCCACTAGAACATGTTGGATATCACTCTGGAGAAACAGAGAGGCTCCACCAGCCACCAGTTTTAAGTCATTTTAAGCTCTAAAAAGTGATTTTATGTTTCAGTCAGGAGAACAATTATTATCAAGTTAAATAAACTTATTAGCCAGAACAACTCAATAAAATGAATTCAGAAAACTTTCAACCTGACTACTTTAAAACGCTTGATGAGCCAATAAAAAAATGTGATTTCAACCAACATTTAGTTATAATACAAGTGTCAATGCTCTTCCTACAGTAGGATTCATACAGCTTCCCCATAGGCTCCTGGCACCATATATTTCCATATTGGGTGTGTACTCTCTATTACTTACCAGCTTTGTGTTGTCTGTTGCCCAAAGCTACCTTAGCCTAGGCGCACAGTAAAATAAGATATGTGTTGATTGCCAGGCTTCAGTGTTGCAGGCTGTAAGAACAAGCTACTTTAATTCTGTGTTCCTAGTGATCACAGTATGCCTGCTTGGAGCTGCGGAGTTCACTGTTCCGTTGCCCCAGTATTAAGCTGTCCATGTTGGTAGTTCTATAAAAATTTGATGAGAATACCTATATATATTAAATAAGCAAAAATAATTAAGCCCGTAACACTTAATAAAAACTGTTAAGCTAATTAAACTATTGTTGTGTACACAAAACTCAGTTAAGTTGAATAAACATAAAATGTTATATATTTACATCTTAACTGAGTCAAAGCAAAAAGTTGAGCTAAGGAATATTGTTTTTCTATATTTTTATAAAAAATGCTCAGTTTAGTAGTGTTTTTCTGTTGACATGTACAACAAACACTTCTGAGTTTGTTAATCTAACTAAAATGTTTTAGCCACTAAATTCAACACATTTTTTATTTGGCAAGTCTAGCATTCATTTGTCAATTACCTTGACTAAATGTATAAAGTTTAGCCAACTTAAAATATCAGATAATGATAAAAGAACTATGATAAATTCTGTGTTGAAGTGATTCAATAATTTAAGTTTAGCTAACATTTAAATCTTGTTAGGTTAACTTAATTTTGTAAGTGCAGAGAACAAAGGAGCCATAAAGTTGTACTAACTTAAAAAAAGGCCAGGACATTTGTTGCTTAATGATTTTAAGTTGGAGTGATTTTTTTTTTACAGTGATATGTAAGGGATGAGCTGTGCGACTAAAGTATTGAATAAAGTTGATCATAGTGTTGACTATTGACATTGTTTGACTTTATTAAGACAACTTTAGCAAAACTGACATTATAGGGGCAATAGAGAAGGTTTAGAAAATATATTAAATGAGCAAATCAACAAGATTAATAAATCAATTTTGGTAATAATAGGCTACACTAAAAATAATTCTCTTTAATGTGATTTTTTAGTCAGCTGAACAAGATCTACTGAATTGCACCATAAACTATATAATAGCAAACTAGTTGCCTCAACTAACATTATTATGTTTCTTGTTAAAAGTAGGCCTAATTAAATCATCTGTGTTGCAAAATGAACAAATTGTGGTTAAACTCTAGTTGAGGCCAAGCCAACTACTTTGCACAGTAGATGGTTAAACTAATGCTAATCCCTGTAGCACACTATGAAAAGGTTTGAGACTCACATTGTCGTGCTGGATGTGGCGTAGCAGGCGGAGTTCTCTGTATGCTCGTTTAGCATGGATGAGGGATTGGAAAGGTCTGTACAGCTTCTTAATGGCCACCTTCTCCTTCGTCTTCTGGTCAATGGCGGAGCTGCATGAGATAAAAAAAAATTATATTCCTCAATTTTTATATCCTAATTCCGATGTCTATACCTTCTTTGTAATTGTGTAATGCATTACAATATTACTTTTCTTGGGACAAAATTATCGTAGAATGACAACAATATTGTTCATCACAATTATTTTAGAACAATTAATCAAACAAACAATAATAGTTGTTACTGGCCAACATTCACTAAAAATCTGCCAACAGATTCTGTTTATCTGCTGTGATGAGAACAGTATTACCAAACTAATGACCACATCCCAAATTACACATTCAATTGTACACATTAAAGGACAGACATCCTACAGTGTTATTGCACCATTTTAAAAGTCAAATTTTATGCTTTTAAGGCCTTTTTAAGACCTAAATAAATTCGATTTTAGACCCAAAAATGTAGTCATAATTTATTTGGCAGAAAATAATTTATTGTATTGGAAATCAACCTTAGTTCTCTCCCCGGTAATGTAAGCTAGCTCGCCGCTAAAGCTATAATGTTAGCTGGCTCACCGCTAACGTTTGTATGTCAGCTAGCTCTCCGCTAACCTAATTTCTCTCCCCTGATTACAGTGGGCCACTGTATTTTCCTGCCGCCGTTAAATGCGCTGTCTGAAAATTTAATACCTATAGCAAATATACAGTACATTTAAGACATTTTAAGACTGTAACTAACTGGATTTAAGGCTTTTTAAGGACCTTTTAAGGTAATACTAAAGTCGCCTAACAACGATTGGATTCATGTTACCTAAAACAGTCATGCTTCATACATGACCAATGCTCAACTTTTTTTTTTATTTCACATATTCTTAAAGAACTGCCAATACTAACAATTTACTTCTGAGACCAACAAAATACCCATCATAATAAGAATTAACTCTGTAGCTCCACACCAACATAGCAGGACCACTTGCTCTTGCAGCCTAAAACACTGAGGCCTGGCAATCAACACATACATTACACTACAGCATGCCTAGTATAAGGTAGCTTTAGGAAACAGACAACACAAAGATGGTAGGTAAGGGAGAGGCCACACCCAATATGCAAATATATGGTGCCTGGAGCCAATGGGAAAGCAGTATGAACCAACACTGTAGCACTGGCACACATGTAGTATTACACTGTAAACCCATATGTTGATTGAACTCAAATGATTTAAGTCTGTTTTACATAAAATTGGATATTTAGAAACAATACTCAACTATTCTGAGTTAGTTGAACATTTGTGAGCACATATACATTTAAACTGAGATCTTTGAGTTCAAACAACTAATTATAACTGAGTTTAGTCTGTTGCCATTGGCAGCTTCTTTTCCATACTGGGTGTGTCCAACAGTTTCTGACAATCACCATCAGTGTGTAGTGATTCCCCCTGAGATACCTTAGAAATAAATCAAGTTCCCCTTTAGTTGTAATAACTTGATGTTTTAATTTATGCTAAGTCAAATTTTCATTCCCCATTGCCTAAAAAATTTGCAAAAAAAAAAAATTTGATTTTTGACCCAAATATGTAGTCATAATTTCTTTGGCAGAAAATAATTCATTATGTTGGAAATCAACCTTAGTTCTCTCCCCAGTAATGTAAGCTAGCTCGCCGCTAATGTTTGTATGTCAGCTAGCTCTCCTCTAACCTAATTTCTCTCCCCGGATTACGGTGGGCCACTGTGTTTTCCCACCGCCGTTAAATGCGCTGTCTGAAAATTTAATACCTACAGCAAATTTACAGTACATTTAAGACATTTTAAAACCGTAACCAACTTGATTTAATTTAAGATGTTTAAGGCTTTTTAAGAACCTTTTAAGTTAATCGCCTAACAACGATCGGATTCATGTTACCTGAAAGAGTCATGCTTCATACATGACCAACGTTCAGCCTCTTTTCTATTTCGCATATTTTTAAAGAACTACCAACATTGATAATGTACTTTTGAGACCAATCAAATAACCGTCATAACATTGCTGCAGAAGAAGAATGAACTCTGTAGCTCCACACCAACATAGCAGGACCACTTGCTCTTGCAGCCTAAAACACTGAGGCCTGGAAATCAACACATACATAACACTACAGCATACCTAGGATAAGGTATCTTTAGGACACAGACTACACAAAGATGGTGAGTAAGGGATTGGCCACACCCAATATGCAAATATATGGTGCCAGGAGCCTATGGGAAAGCAGTATGAACCAACACTGTAGCATTGGCACATGTGTAGTATTACACTGTAAACCCATCCGTTGTTTGAATTCTGTTTTACATAAAATTGGATATTTCTAAACAATACTCAACTATTTTGAGTTAGTTGAACATTTGTGGGCACATAAACATTTAAACTGAGATGTTTGATTTTAAACAACTTATAATAACTGAGTTTAGTCTGTTGCCATTGGCAGCTTCTTTTCCATTGGCTTCTGTCACAATCTTTTTGCATACTGGGTGTGTCCAACAGTTTCTGACTAACACTCACCATCAGTGTGTAGTGATTCCCCCTGAGCTACCTTAGAAATAAATCAAGTTCCCCTTTAGTTGTAATAACGTAATGTTTTCATTCCCGGTTGTTTAAAAAAATAATTTGCGAACTAGCTTCCTTAATAAATAATCTCAATCTGGTCTTACAATATAACAAAAATAAAAAAGTTTAACCAACTTCTCCTTTAGTTGTAACAAAGTTTTCATTACCCGTTACTCTTAACATTTTTAAGGCAACCGGTTTCCTCAATTTTTTAAATTAAAGTCAACTTATCTGTGCTTACATTGTACTAAAAGTTGGTTAAAATCACATTTTTTCAGTGGCTCAACAGTTTAAGTTTTCAGGTTGAAGGTTTTGAAGATTCATACTTTACATGAGCATTACTGAAACTAAATACGTATAACCTATACCATTAACAATACTTTACTAGATTATACTTTTTATATTGAACTGACAAAATAATTTTAACAGTAATCTAGACGAGAAATGTCTATCCTTGTGAAAAAGAAAATACTTAAATAAGGCAAAGAATTCTAAAAGTTAATTTTCTATTTTATATACTATCTCTGTATCTCCTTAACATGTATTTTTACATAAACTGCTGTGTCAAAATTGGCATGAAATTCTGCCTAAAGTGCACTTTAGTGTAGTTTTTTTCAGTAGCATTAAGCCATCAAACCACTCCTTTTGCACCAGGAGTGGCATAAAGTTATCCAAAAGCAGTGTGTAAGACTGGTGAAGGAGAACATGCCAAGATGCATGAAAACCGTGATGAAAAACAAGGGTTATTCCCCCTTAAATCTTTATTAATATGAACTTTTTTTTCTTTGCATTGTTTGAGGCCTCTGCATTATTTTTTTTTTTTTTGCAAATAAATGCTTTAAATTAGAATATTTATATTTGGAATTTGGGAGAAACATTGTCTGTAGTTTATAGAATAAAACAACAATGTTCATTTTACTCAAACATATACCTATAAATAGCAAAATCAGAGAAACTGATTCAGAAACTAAAGTGGTCTCTTATTTTTTTTCCAGAGCTGTAGCTTAATTATGATTAAAAGGTTCTAAAGTTGGTGTAAGTATGTATATAAATATTACATGTAGTATGTATTAAGGTACATATTAATTTTAATTCCATGATAAGTATACTTTTAAAAATATTTGCTTAAATGCACTTTACTTGTACAAGGGTAAGTAAAAGTATTGATTATTTTCTCATCATCGAGTGCTGATATCTGCAAACCAGATCAACTCAATTGAATGCAGCTTATCTTCAAGAACTTGCTGAAACTTGCTCCTCAGGTATGCAGCTGTTAGACGCAGCATATGTCTGCATTTCCATGGGATTAAATTATTAGGTTTTGGAGCTGTTTAGGATTTAGGAGTGTGTCTAAATGTTGGTACAGTATATCTGATCTGTCTGACTGTGTTTTTGTCCCAGTGTATTTACTGGTTTATATCTGAGGATAGTAAACATGGCCTGAGGCTATGCTGTTTATTATAGCAGGTTACTAGGACATTAAAGCTATAATATAAAGCTATAAATTAGCTTTATCTATAAGTGTATGTGGACAATACACTGAATATAGCTAGTATCTGTTAGTAAAAGTTAAGGTTGTGTAAGCTAGCTCTATATTAACTAGTTTAACCAGCTAGTTTAAAGACACAGGTTTAGTGTTTAGAATCTCACCAGACGGTCCCATAAGCTCCGGAACCGATGGAGTTGAGTGAGGTGTATCGATCCGGAACGTCCCAGGTGGTCTTCTGGATATCCAGCCGGTGGAAACCCGCTTTCAGGGGGGAAGCCATGGTCACCGCCGTGTCCCTCTCTAACAGCGGTCAGTGCAGCTCTGTGGGGGGAGTGTCCTCTCAGCCGCCCTTCAGTCTCAGGTAAACCACTGGAGCCGAGAAACACCTCAGCGGCAGGGTTGCCAGGTCCATAAAAAATATCCAGCTCAAAATCAGTCTAAAACCCGCCCTTTAGAAGCTTGCCCTGTCGCGTGTTTGAAGCAAATGGCAAAATTATCAGTGGACGACTTAGTATTTTGTTTTTAAGGGATTTATTATTTAGCTATTTATCTTACAGTCATTAATAATATTGTAACTTTAGTGTTTTATTAGTTATTGTATAGCAGTTTTATATCAAGAGCAATTAATTATAACATATTATTAAATTGCTATTTTTTATGCTCATCCTGAACTAATTTTTCTTTTTAACATTTTTTTTTCATTGCCCTGTGGTTTTTGGTTACATTGTGAATTTTCTCTCTTGCTCCTTTTTATGCTGTCTTTTATGTCAACATCCAAGGCAATTTTCAGTATTCAATTTGACAGTATTAAGCTAAATACGAAAATAGCAAATTGGGTATTAATCTTTCTTTTTTCCATTCATTAGAGTGAAGGAGAAATGTTTTTTATATACAAACAAAATTTTAAGAAAATTAAAAGTTGAATCTTCTCTTGATTTTCAGGTTTGTCCATTTTTGTATCTTCTATCTATCAAATCTGATAGAATAATCCAACTTGCAAAATGCAAAAAAAAAGAAAAAATCAGAAAATAAAGAAAGGATTTTTTTTTTTCATTTTTTCTGAAATTCCAATTGTGAGGGGCAGAGATGAAAAAACAAAAATTGGAAAAATGGATGAAAACTTATTTATTGAACACTGCACTACATTAAAAAACAAATAATGAGTTTTTACATCCTTTTTTTGCATTAAGCCTAAAACTGTCAGAAAATGTAATTAATAATCGTTACATTGACCACGGCACCCCTGAATTTTTACCCTGGGTTTTCAAACAAGCTCAATTTGGCGGAAAAATGGCGAACCTGGCAACTCAGCTCAGCGGCGCGTTTTCACACTTTCCTCCCTTAACGCCTTCTCAGGTCGCGTCCCAATCCACTCACGTCCACTCTGTAGGCTACGGTTCCTATTAGTATCGTAAAGCTGAACACCTGAAGGCTACAACTTCTGTATGTCAGTGGAGTGCGGTGCTGACCGCGGGGGCCCTAGGGTTAGACTGGAGATGCTGGTTAATTGAGACAGAGCGCCAGGAAAAGCATTTCCAAAACACCAAACTCCTTTAACAGAAAAAGTCAATGTTTAGAAACTATACTTGAAAAAAAAAGTGCTTAGGTGATAAACTTCCTTAATTTAAAAAAAATATCCCATAATTGTATTATCTTTTTTATGATCTTGCCTCACAATCTGAATTTTACAACAACAAAAAAAAACTTACTTCTTTTTAAGAAGTAAAGTATAAACAAAAGGAATTTGTCCATTTCCACCCAATCAAAACACATTCAAACACATGTCAAGTCATAATTAAGTCCTCCAACTTCGTTAGTAAGAATTTTCAAGAAGGAATTGAAGCATTACACTGTAAAAACACAAAACTTAAAATAACTCACCTTAATGTGATTTTTAAGTTAGCTGAACAAGAAATAATGAATTGCACCATAAACTATAGCAAACTTATCACTAATCACCTCAACTCAACTAAACAGTTGCTAAAAGTTAAATCATTTGTTGGCAAAATTTAAAAATTTTAGTTGAACCCTAGTTGAGGCCCGGCCATCTACTTTGCACATGCTCGGTTTAACTATTTACACTTTAAAAAGTGATTTTGTGTTTTGGTCAGAAGAACTAATATTATCAAGCTGAGTGAACTTACCAGTCAATACAACTCAATAAAATGAGTTTAGAGAACTACAACCTGAAAACTTAAAAATGATTGTTGAGCCAATGAAAAAAATTAATTTCAACCAACTTTTACTAAACTACACGTGTCAATACTCTTTCTACAGTGTTGGTTCATACAGCTTTCCCATAGGCTCCTGGCACAATATATTTGCATATTGGGTGTGGCCTGTGCCTTACCTACAATCCCTGTGTTGTCTGTTGCCCAAACCTACCTTATCCTAGGCATGCAGCAGTGTTATATATGTGCTGATTGTCAGGCCTTAGTATTGTAGGCTAAAAGAGCAAATTAGAATTATAATGTATTACTATATGTTCGAGTATGTAAATTCTAGGGTTAGCAGTAGAACTGCTTAATATATGAATCTAAAATTAGACGCATATGTATATTTATGTATATAAAAAGCAATAAACATTTGTATGTTTATAATAAATGCATATATCTAGTGATACATTTGTGGTTTATTAATGAAAAAATGTATGTAAATTGGTTGTTCAGATGACGACTGCTGGGGGCCTTTGGGAAACAGGCGTACAATTGTTCTTATATAAATTCTGTAGTTCTTAAAGTCTTTCATAAATCGCTAAGATTGTTTGTTATCGGGAAACACATCCAAGGTTTTTACATTTTCCCTTAAATTGTGAGGAGCAGAAATGAAAAAAAAAAAACAACAACAACTATACAATTGGAAAAATATAAGAGAAAAGCCATTTCTTTTTCACTAGACCAAATTGGAAAAATAACTGTTAGCATTTAGTCTAAGTATTAGTTTAACATTTTGGACACAGCCTTAGTATTCTAGGGAAACTGTTGGTCAGAAAGTGAAATAAGGGTATAAGTGTGGGAATTGGTACAGAGCCACTCATTATCAAGTGTCCAGTTGGAGCCTGAGCTGATTGGCTGAACAATGGTGAGCTTCTACGACACTGTAAAAGGAGAACATGTTTGCTAACATGAACCTTTAAGTAACACTATACTCTTCCTGCATTTATAATTTAAATTATTTTATTTATTTAATTATTTATACACTATTGTGCATACTGCGTGAGTGCCAGTACCTGTACTACAAAAGGACTACAAAAGAAATAAACATTACAGTGATCTGAGTTTATCAACTAAAGAATGCAGTGTTTCCATTGTTGCTTAAACTTCTATGTCTGTTTAAGACTAAGTTACTCCAAAAATCTACAGTTTACCACGACTTGGGGCCCTATTATCTTGAGGAAGTCAAAAATATGCCTTGCATGGATTCAAATATGATAAATCTCTTGCCTTAAATAGTGTATCAACATATAATATGAAAATGGTTGATCTCAAATATTTGCAAAGACTAAAACAAAATTGCAATGTTATGTTTCAATGTAAAACTATTGTGTTTTCTATGTTGCATATGTCTTTTAAAAGTAAAAACAATGAGTGAATTATCCTAATTGAACCATTACCTGTTAAAGGTAAGGATCACCATTGCACTAAATATTGATAGAATAATTAGTACTGGAGTTAGTAATAAAATATTTACACTGCTTGTTAGGATTGTTTTGGTTTCAGACACCTTTTGGATAATTCTTGGTAATTGAACATAACAGGATGGTTAATTAATCATTAGGGTGTGTTTTGTGCGTAACGTGAAATAAACCAATCAGTGTGTCACCTGCCATTCCCTTTAAGAGCCAGATGCCCTCTGACTTTGGCAGATAGTTTTTTTTTTTTATCTTAACTGCACAGCGCATCTCATCATAGGACACAGTCCTGCTTGATTAAGCTGTGAATATGAGTGAGCAGGTCATTTACAGGAATAGCAGTGTTATTTAATAGTGTATTCTGTTTATTGTTGATGTAAAAGTTGGGTTTTTGTGCGACTGTGTGCATCCGCATTTATGTGTAATGTGCAAAGTTGTAAATGCATTGAGCAAGCATGTCACACTTGCGTTGCCAAAATAGCAATGAACATCTGACAGTTTACTGTTGTCAGGGTTCTAATCAGTCAGTGTCGCTCCTGTGTTTTTTTTGTTGCCAAAAAAGCAATATTTAAGAAATTTACCTGAACACACCTCAGTCAGCTAAGAAATGTTTGTGAGCATCTTTGCTATTTAAATGGTGCGTGAGAAGTGAAAATAGACTGTTTGATGGGTGTAAAATAGGGCCCTCAGACTCTGATTTACCATGGTGTATAAAAGCAGCGAAGATACTTTGTAAAACAAATTAATTTTTAGACTGCCCTGAGCTGTAATGACACAATATATTCAAAGTGAAAGTGCTAAGGCAATTTTTGAAACAGTTTAAAGAAATTGAATGTCTCTTTTATGTTTGTTTTAACAGTGTATGCTGTTTTCTTTATCTCCGTTATAGTAAACAGCTGAACGATGCTGAGAATCTAAATCAATACAATCAATAATCTGTTGCCCATAACAGTTGTGAGATGCCTTTTTTCCACATTTGAGGACTTTTACACTGAATATTTTCTTTAGGTTCTCCAGGTCTCTAGGTCTACAGCATGTTCTTCACATTCTCGTGTTACATCAAATAGTGCAGCAGTGTGCAGACAGATTCCTTAACTGGCTTTAGTCTGCAAATATCCAAAAAATCCAGGAATAAATGGAGCCTCTCTTGTAGGCTCAAAGAGCAGATCTGAGACAGCTGGTGCGGTATACACTCTAAAAAATAAAGCCTTGGTTTGCAATAGACTTTCTGAGTTGTGTCAACTTCTTGTAGAATTACACTGATCCAAAAAAGTATTTTAAGTATGGTGAATTAGATTCTCAATTATAGTAGAAAGCATTTTTAAAGAGCATGAACTTTATAACTGTCAAACTTATATAAAGAACACAACACTTATCTGTCTTATTTTCAATCATATAAGTAGAGCAGAAAAGTAGAGCAGCAGAACCCAGCCAGCGTGTAATCTAAAACCACTCAACAACAGAAAATACAGAAACTGGCTCTTACAGCCTTCAACATCAAACCCAGACCGTTACAGCAGACAATACTCTTAAGAATCCCAAGAGAAGCAGCCTGTGGAGAATGACTACACACTAATGGTGAGTGAGAGGCGGGAGGACACACCCAATATGCAAATAGCGTGACCAACATCAGGTGAAAACCCCTGCAGAATTGCTCCGCAGACCCTGTTTAACTAAAGAGTAAAACTGAGCATGTGCAGTAGTGCAGAGTAGTTGGCTTGCCCTTAACTAGAGTTTTTTTGCAACACAAATGATTTAGTTACACCAACTTTTAACAAGAAACCTAATAATGTTAGTGAAGGCGAATAGTGTATTAAAGTTTATGGTGCAATTCAATATTTCTTGTTCAGCTAATTTAAAAATCAAAAAGAGAAACATTTTAAGCTTTGTTTTTTTAGAGTAGCCTATCATTACCAAACATTTGATTTATTAATCGTGTTGATTTGCTCATATAATATATTTTCTTAAAATTCTCTAGTCAAACAA
Source organism: Astyanax mexicanus (assembly GCF_023375975.1). NCBI lineage: Eukaryota > Metazoa > Chordata > Actinopteri > Characiformes > Acestrorhamphidae > Astyanax > Astyanax mexicanus. The sequence continues at coordinate 27,264,777 of NC_064420.1, read as the reverse complement.
TGTCAAAATTCAACAATATGATCAATTTTATTCAATACTTTGGTCACACAGCTCATCCCTTACATATTTAAAACTGGTGTCTGGTGGAGCCTCTCTACTTCTCCAGTGTGATCCAACATGTCCAAGTGGGTGAGAGGATTTAGATGAATGAGAAAATTAAGTTGTCCAATACAGATTAATAAGTTGCCAGAAAGACAATTTGGCTTTTACATGTTCAATGGAATATATTTAATGTGAATTAGTCAAGAAAGTGTTGAAACAACACTACCATTTTTTATGTCAATTAATAACTTACAATTTTTGCCTTAAGCCAATCAAAATGACTTTTTAGAGCATACTAAAAGACTCCAGTCTGTTTGCATTAGCTTAGCTAAGTATTCTAAATAGACAGAAAATTAATTCTGTAAGTATTTGTCTAAAACTCAAATTTAATGTCCAAGACTATCTAGATGTGTCAATATGATCTCAATATGATCTTTTCAAATGGAAAATGGAAAAATGGAAAAATAATCACAAATGAATTACCATTTGGGGGGGGGGGGGGGGTAATGATATGATTTGGTCAAGGGTCAGTTCACTGTTATGTGGTTTCTTTAAAGTCACGTCACATCACTTTTTTTAGTCTAGTGATTTTTACAACCCCAAGTGAGCAAGCCTAAAGCGACAGTGGTGAGGAAAAACTCCCCTGTAGGAAGAAACCTCAGGAGGAACCAGGCTTCACAAGGGGGACCCATCCTCCTCTGGTCTAAACCATATATGACTAATACATGATATGATGTGACTTTAAGACCAAATAGACAGTTCTATATATACCAGCTCCCTGATGCCTGCAAACCATCTACAATACCTATACAATATACAATAGATATACCCGTGCACAAATATATCCCCTGTATAATATAAACTTACTTCAACATCAATCAATTAAAAATTTTATATAACCTGTGGCCAAATTCTCTTCCTTTATGCTGCAGAAACTAAACTAAATGAATATCGTAGCTTAGAAAGAGAGCTGTGGAGCGTAAATCGCTCTCACAGTGCTCACTGACAGATCTAAACACAAGCAGGGACCAATCAGGATGCACTCTCAGTCTTACTTTTGCTGCAGCCATCGCTGCAATCTTCAATTGTAGATGATTTTTAGGTGATATCTGATAGAAGTGAGATATCTGCTGCTCAGTGTGCTGCACAAATATTCTGATATACCAAAAGCTCAACATCTATATCGATGGAGCAGAGCATCAGTAAATACTGAGCAGTCAACTGAGCAGCAAATGATATACATGATATGAAATATTATAATAGCCGAATTAAATTGATGCATCAATTGTTGTGTTTCAGACTATTATCAGATCAAATTTTAAAATTCAGATTTACTAAAAGAGCTCTACATCTATAAGGATGGAGCTCAGCCTACACTGGGACTGGATTGGACAATTTTATACAGTACAATAGATTAATATGAACTGCGTTGACCAAATCATATGATTAATATAGAATAGAAGTGAAAGAAGATAGAAAGCAAGAAATCGAAATGGGGGAAAAACAGAGTGAAGGGGTGGGGCGGGGATATAATAAATAATGAAATGGTTTCATTAATTGGGAGAAAATGGGGAAATTTAGATGGCAGACGGAGCTGATCTTGGGCGCCTTACGGCCTTCCAAACTTTCTTGAAGAGGGACCAGACTGAGCCTGTAGACAAAAGAAGAAATAAATGATTAATTATGAATGTATTAAATCACAGACAATGCCATAATAGTTTAATACTGAAGAACAGTGGTGGAATTAGTATCCGTAAAGGGCAGGGTGAAAAAATAAACAGATTTATAGAGTTTGACCCTTTTCTACCAGACGGGCAGAAGACATCCATAGATGGGCAACCATTAACCCTTTAGAGCCCAGACCCAGTTATGAATATATTTTCAATATAACTGAGTCAGTTTTAATTAATTGAGCAGCTCATTAGAGTTTTTTTATAGCGATAACCCGGTCACATGACTTCTGTTAGATTATGTCTTCAGGTTAAACAAAATAACTATTGTAGGCAGTCAGTCATTTTTTACTCTTCTTTCTATGAGACGGGCATTCCAAAGGGCACAAAAGGGCACATTGTCTCTTATTTGACACTTCAGAGGGCACTTTTTCAACCATGGGGGAACAGGAGGGGGCAGTTCCGCCTCTTTCTCAAGACAATGATCATAAAATTCTGATTAAGCATTTTCTGTTACTTACTAGTCTGGCTGCCATCTTCTTTTGTAGTTTCCTCTTCTTTCTCCCGGGTGCTGGATAGCGTTTGGATATGTGACCAACTGAAGCTGGAACGTTTCCTATCCTTCATCAGCTTCTTCTCAGTGCAGGTAGAGGGGAGTGGCTTTGATGTCGGCATCTGTACATGTTGTGGAAACATAAAGCAGAATAAATGTATTAATACATTAGGGTACAATAGTTCACTGGATGGCCACAATATTATATGTTAGGGGTGTAAGAAATGATCGATATGTTGAAGTATTGCAATATTTATGTTTTCAAAAACGCAGTATCGATTTTGAATTATTAGTTCACAGGTAAAGATTGGTGTCAGACGGTGAGTGATTAATTTAGTGTTGTGTTTAAACCACGCCCACTGCAAACTCACCTCCACAATTTCTTCTCCAGGAGTTTGGCTTAATTCCTCAACTGAAGCATCATCCCACTCTTTTTTGAAGACCTCCTCCTCCTCCAGGTCAATGAGTTTCAGCTCCTTTATCTCTTTCCTCACCTTCAAATCAAAAATTCGATCATCATCACCCTGTAATGTATTTGCATATAATGTGTTTGCCTCCTTTTCCTGATTAATGAATTTTTGTTTCATGAGCTGCACCTTCTTCTTCTCCTTCTTCTTCTCCTTCTTCTCCTCCTTCTTCTTCTTCTCCTTCTTCTCCTCCTTCTTCTTCTTCTTCTCCTTCTTCTCCGGCTGGGGCATGTGTTTCAGGTGATCAACATAATCGTTAAACTCCTTTACGGAGCACTGCACCTGAAAAGAATAAAAGGATAGTTTAATTATGGGGTGGATTAAAGGGCCCTCACTATGCATTAAACACTGTTAAATTTTAGATATATTTCAGTCAGCACTGACTGTGACCAAAATGGATCACTACTTACTCAGTAGTATTGTTCTAAACAGTGAGATAAATACTTCAACTTAAGTTTATTAATTATCTGTAAAAATGAATTCTGACCTTTATTTTCTCATCATTTAGGAACATAAGCCTTCCATTATTATTGAGATATATACTATTGAGATACGAGCTTTAGTCCTCAAACTCACACTATAATTCCACTCTCTGATTCAGACAATAAAAAATAGCTTAATCAACATAAATAAATTAATTAAATGTAAATATGGAAGTGTTAGATTAGTAAGGCGGGCTGTACTGTAACTGTGTGTAAATCTAATATATGTACCTTTCCATCCTGAGAAATTAAGCCAAGTTCAATGAGCCGCTTCTTCTTCTCCGGTTGGCTAAAAAACTTCTTCAGGTATTTATCCTGCAGGTTGTTGTACTCCCAGACCTTCTGATCTTCCAAGTCAAAATCCTTTCTTTCAGGATAAAGCTGTGAAAACAAATGAACACAATATATTTAATATCTGTGTGAGATTTCACACCAACAGCATTACTCCACCAACAAGAACCATCCCAAACACTGGATTATGTAATCTAATTAGTTCATTTCTGATCTAATCTAAGAGTGTTTTTTCACACCTGCACTTCTTAGTCCAGTTAAAGCTCTCTTTAAATCACACTTGGCCAGTGTGAATACTGTGAAAACAATCCTAACCAAGTAGTAAATGAATCAGATTTACACAATCAAATGATTACAAATGATTCAGACCAGAGAAAACAAACTATAGGTGTGAATTAAGTTCTAAATACTTTCTATTCGGATACTTACACTCTGTCCTAGTTTGCCCCGGAAGAACTGCACGGATGATTTATCAGCCACAAATATCTTTGTGCCCTTCGGTTTCGCCATTAGAGAAGAAAAGTCCTTTTTATGCTGGTCAAACATCTGGAAAGTGGAGAAGAAAACACAGTCTGGTTAAAAACTGTACAGCTGTTGGAAAGTAAAACTCTCTCTCTCCTATTTAACCTGCCTGAAATGCAGCATTATGTTCAGTACTGACCGAGTTTAAATCACTGAGCTTTTCTTTCAAGCATTTTACTTGTTAGCCTGCAGGAGCCGCTACTTTAAGACATGAGTTTTAGTATTGCAGCTATATTTCTCTTCACTCTTTTTAGTTTGATGATACAATTTTATATAAAGTCTTATAGAGGCACTAATGGCAACTAGTCTGCAGTTCCTGCAGAAACTGTGAGTGTGGGTTCTAAGGAGTTGCAACAGTGTTGCTAAGTGATTGTGAGGTAGTTGCTAAGGTGTTGCTAAGTGGTTGATGTGTGGTACGTAAATGCTCGACCCTCATATTGTTGTACTCTGTCTTCAAATCCCACTGCTCTGATTGGACAAAAAGTTAACTTTTCTTTTACTCACATTTAATTAATATTATAGTGTTTTATGTTACTGTGAGAGTTTTTTCTAAAGTTAGATCTAATCTATTGTAAAATATTGCCTTGCTTGCAGTATTGCAACATATATTGCAATATGTTGAATAGTAACTCCTGTGTCATGATACATATAGTTCTTGGCAATACAAAGCCCTATTATATAAAACCAGTATGCTGGAGGGGAAGTGTGTAGGAAAGCGTATCTGCTACCTCACCTCCACAGTTTCTTCTCTTGGAGCTTGGTAAATGTCCTCATCTGAAACATCAGCCACTTCTTCTTCGAAGATCTCCTCTTCCTCCAGATCTATCAGTTTCAGCTCCTCACTCTCTTTCTTGACCTTCAAATCGAAAACCTGATTATTATCACGATCTAATGTATTTGTGTAGGAATTTGCATCCAATATGTGTGCCTCCTTATCCTGATTAATGAATATATATGTGGGCTGGCTGAATTTTAATGTATCCTGAATGAGGAGGTATCAGAGAAATTCACACAATACATTTAATATCTGTATGAGTTAATAATATCTGTTGCTCTATGTTGAACCGTACAGAAATATGCACTATTCCAGAACACAGGAGCTTCTTCCTGTATTTACTTATTTGCTCTCACCCCAGTGTAATTTTTTTACCACAAATCCTCAATTACTAAAAGCACAACACAGTGTAGCAGTGTATATAATATATAACTGTCACATTAAATCACCGAACTGCAAATTCACAGAACTGTAAAAGCTGTCTTACCTGTTTCAGTTGGGTTTGTTTCAGGTGATCAACATAATCGTTAAACTCCTTCACGGAGCACTGCACCTGAAAAGAATAAAAGGATAGTTTAATTATGGGGTGGATTAAAGGGCCCTCATTATGAATTAAACACTTTTAAACCAAAATGGATCTCTACTTACTCATTAGTATTGTTCTATACAGTGAGATAAATACTTAAACTTAAGTTTATTAATTATCTGTAAAAATGAATTCTGACTTTTATTTTCTCATCATTTAGGAACATAAGCCTTCCATTACTTCATCATATTATATATAGTTTTCAATGTGGCCTATTGAGATACGAGTTTTAGTCCTCAAACTCACACTCTAATTCCACTTTCTGATTCAGAAAATAAAAAAATAGCTTAATCAACAAAATGAATTAATTAAATGTAAATATGGAAGTGTTAGATTAGTAAGGCGGGCTGTAACTGTGTGTAAATCTAATATATGTACCTTTCCATCCTGAGAAATTAAGCCAAGCTTAACGAGACGCTTCTTCTTCTCCGGTTGGCTAAAGAACTTCTTCAGGTATTTATCCTGCAGGCTGTTGTACTCCCAGACCTTCTGATCTTTCAAGTCAAAATCCTTTCTTTTAGGATAAAGCTGTGAAAACAAATGAGCACAATATATTTAATATCTGTGTGAGATTTCACACCAACAGCATTACTCCACCAACAAGAACCATCCCAAACACTGGATTATGTAATCTAATTAGTTCATTTCTGATCTAATCTAAGAGTGTTTTTTTCACACCTGCACTTCTTAGTCCAGTTAAAGCTCTCTTTAAATCACACTTGGCCAGTGTGAATACTGTGAAAACAATCCTAACCAAGTATTAAATGAATCAGATTTACACAATCAAATGATTACAAATGATTCAGACCAGAGAAAACAAACTATAGGTGTGAATTAAGTTCTAAATACTTTCTATTCGGATACTTACACTCTGTCCTAGTTTGCCCCGGAAGAACTGCACGGATGATTTGTCAGGTACAAACACCTTTGTGCCTATTGGTTTTGCCATTAAAGCAGAAAAGTCCATTTTATGCTGGTCAAACATCTGGAAAGTGGAGAAGAAAACACAGTCTGGTTAAAAAATGTACAGCTGTTGGAAAGTAAAACTCTCTCTCTCCTATTTAACCTGCCTGAAATGCAGCATTATGTTCAGTACTGACCGAGTTTAAATCACTGAGCTTTTCTTTCAAGCATTTTACTGTGTAAGCAGGCATGACAACTAGTCTGCAGTTCCTGCAAAAACTGCAAGAGGGGGTTTCAATGATAAATCTAGGTGGTTGCTAAGATGTTGCTATGTGGTTGCTAAGGAGTTGCAACAGTGTTTTTTAAGTGATTGTGAGATGGTTGCTAAGGTGATGCTAGGTGGTTGATGTGTGGTACACAAATGCTTGACCCTAAGACTGGTTTATAAAACAGCTTCTTCATACACTGAACAAATGAAGACTAAAATTTACTGTCTGCCTTTGCTTTTTTTTAAAGTAATTTTAATTTCAGATGAATTTAAGAAACTTCAACTCGGTTTCAAGACTTAAATGTTATATAGAGTAAATAAGTGAACTGAACTTTCTTTTTGTAAACTCTACTTAATTTATTTTTGCTGAATCAATCCTTTCTTTTAGTAACCTTTACTTAATTTCTGCATGCAATATTACCTCATTAAAATTACTTAATTTATACAATATTACTGAAATCAATTATTTTTTTGTTAAAACACACATTTAACTATTTACATAATCTCAAATATTTATTTTGTGAACAGACCAAGTCTCACTCTCTCAACACATAAATGGCATGTGATACATTCTTTTTAGTATACTACTAAAGATTTTAACAAAAATATTTAAATTTCAGGAATTATAATATATTATGTATCATAAATTATTTGAGTAATATTGTATAAAATGATCATTTTTAGTGCTTTAGTGTTAATCTGGTTACTCTACAGAACTGAAACTGACACACTCACATTTCACTCTCAATCGCCCTCTGTCTCTGCTGCGCCCTAAAAGACTGATCAGCTGTGAGGGAGGAGCCTAGTATATACCGCTGTGATGACATCATCATCAGCGACGTCACCAACATTCCACAGTCCAAACGGAGAATCACGTGACCCGCAATGGGCTCCTTGCACTCATGGCTCTGACGCATTTCCGTTTTCAAATAATGCGGCTCGGACGTTTCCGGTTGTATTGTTTACATAGCGAGAGGTCAAAATGAGTATCCAGCGTGAAGTTTTCAAGCCGTTTTCAGCACTGTTGTGTTCCTTTTTGCACGGCGTCTGCTAAGTTTTAAGGTAGCTTTAAGCTAATAAATCTAATAAACAGTGGCTAATGAACATTATTCGGGACCACTTTACCATTTCGCCGTATTAAAGGTCTGTAGCAAACATTTCATACCAGACTACCTGGTTAAACCAGAAACGTCAGAAGCTTGGAGACGACTGGCAAAGCATGCAGTGCCACTGCTTTTTAAATGGAATAATTAACGTTACAGCACCCAGGCTCCATGTATTTGGGAGAGGAGATCAGCGTACTTGCCTGAATGATCCACCAGCTAGCATTTTTATTATTATTATTATTATAGCGAGATATTATTATTATTATTGTTGTTATTATTATTATTATTATAGCTAATTATTATTATTATTATTATTATTATTAATAATATTATTAAAATATTATAGCTAGCATTTGTATTCTTATTTTTTACTAATATAGCTAGCGTTTTTATTATTAGTATAGCTTGATATTATTATTATTATAGCTAGCATTATTAGACTTCCATTTGATAACAGGAGAAACTAACTATCAATAATGCACCTAGCAAGCTAGTTAGCTATACTAGCTAATGCTGAGCTATGTGGGCTAACGTAAAATATAAGAAAAAAAAACTTTGTACTGTGTAGGTATGATATAGTTTATAGGCATATAGTTTAAAGCCTTTCTCTAGTTTTCTAGTGGTAGGCTTTACTGGTCTCCTTGACGTTGAGGTTAATTTTTAGAAGCTCTTGTAAACACCAGCTGATAATACTGCCATAACGAGTGTATTGGAATAGCCAAACAGGAAACGCTGGAGCAGCACTGATGAGAATGCGGAAGTAGTTGTGCAAAGAGCGCATATCAGAGCCATTCCACTGAATGGGAGCCAATTGATTGTTCTAACTCTTCCAAATTAAACTTTTAAATTTTTATATTTTTTCAACTCTGAAACCAATAACACATATTGTTACTTATTCAAAACGCGTACTGGTCAATCTCAGTAGTGTAGTATTTCAGAGTTTACTCCAAGGTGTTGAGGAGCGTGATTAAACTCTCTAATGGGCGTGTCCCCTAATCCTAACCTACCATAGGTGTGAAGTCTTGCCCACCAGGGCTACCTTCCATGGGGTGTTTTTATTTTAATGTAAATAATGCTTGTTTGTGTGGTTGATGTGCATACCTGTTAAGTTTTGGATTTAAAAAAAAAAAAAAAATCTAAAATAACCACTTGAAAATCTCTTTCAAACAACAATTAGATAATTAGAATCTGATAGGTCTACTTTTCTTCACACTAAAATGTTGTGGACATTCCTACATATGGAATTCTTATAATACAACCTAAATAAATTTAGAAATGCCCTCTCTTATATGAGATATATCTTTTTTTATTTAATTAATTTAAAAATGAATAAAGGGTGCACAAATTCTGTAAAATGACTGTTGGTGACCGAAATAATAGTATCATGTGCTTTTACAAAAAGAACATGGACCACATATATTCCATAAGTAAATATTAGTACTTACGGGCCTAAAAAGAAACTGTAAAAAAGATGGACGCCGTGTCCCTGTTCCCATTCATTCAATGAAAATGAAGCCAAAATCTTCCGCCATGTTGGCGATCCTGAAACCTGAGTCTGCGCAGTAAAGACCAGAGGAGGGAGAAAGACTGTGGAGAGACAGCCTACTCATTTAAATAAACCCACCTCTGAGGGCTGCCTCCACAGAGCTCACACAGTCTATGGTCCCACCCATACAGTCATTGGTCCCACCACGGCTAGGTGTAACCCAGCCCTTTTACAATAACCACACCTTTTAGAATAGAGCTGAATAACGTTTTAAAAAAACACATTCTGTGGGAATATAAAAAATTGACAATATAAGCAGAGGTTACACTAGCTGTTGCATTTAAATAATGGAGGTAGAATTACAGTATATTGGAAAAAAAACGTGATTGAAGTTGTCTGTTTTGCCTTTGAAACCTATGGGGATGGGTGGGGTTACACAGCTTTCTGCAACTGAACAGCAGGGGGCGCCCAAACTATGGTGGCTTCACTTTTGAGAGACCAGCTGTCCAGCTATACACAGTCTATGGGCATACACAAATAATAATCTTTCATTAATACTTTTTGAGTATTCAGTCTTGTTCAGTTCAGATCATTTCAGCCCTCTCAACATTTTCTCTCTCTCCAGCTCAACCATCTATTCTACCCCTTATCAATAGACCACTGAAGTCGTGTCCTCATTTTGTAGTCGGCGCCATGTTGTTTATGCCCATATTTGGAGTTCCGTGTCCAAGCAGTTCAAGTAAACAAGGAATTTGAATGGGCTTTTCAAAAACTGGCCTCTGTCACATTCTGTGGTAAATAAATATGTTCAGAACCCTGTACGTTTTATTCTGTGTACATTTACTTCCTAAATATCACTGGATCCTCAGAATTTCGAGATCATTTAAGGGTAGTAATTAGAAAAATGCTAACTTTAAGCTAATGCTTAACTGACGTCACAGCACAGCGACTGGAAATGAAACCGGACTGGATTCAGCATAACAACAGCGAACTCCGGTCAGATTGTGTTTTGGATTATTATGCTTCTTCCCAGAGGATCATTAAAGCATTTAAACAGGTGAATTTTTTTTCGGTAATGTTGAGCAGTGTAGTCTGTGTTAGACCTTTAAAAGGCAGATAATAAGAGAAAATGGCTCTCAGTTCAGCAGCGCTTACCCGAAGGGTTTAGTATTTAATTACGGTCATTAGTTCATAATAATTACAACACCTGACCCAAATAATAAACTAACAACTAACTACCTGCCCTCACTGAGGCGACAACGAATCAGAAACACCAATTTATTTCACTGATAATAAAGACGGTAAATATTAAAACGTGTTACAGCTGGTTCTGGAGTATCACTGACCTGTTTTAGTGATTTAATGCTGTGACACTCTCAGCTCTCCTCAGTAAGGGCAGTTAGTTCGTTATTTGGCTCAGCTGTGTTTAATACGCTGTATAGTTACGGCCAGAGTTTGTTGGCGTTGCGCCGAAAAGAGTCCCCGGCTGATCTCTGCAGCAGTGGGGAACCCTGCAGTTTCAGGACCGCAGTTCTAGGACCCTATGTTTTCGCGACACTGCCACCTGCAGTGTACCAGCAGAGCCGTAGCAGACAGTCAAAACCATCAAAACCATTCTTCTAAGCCCCGCCCACCTGGGAAAACTGCCAAAACTCAGAAGCAAAAAACTAAAGCAGAAGCAAACAGAGATTTCAGTAGCAAAAGTCTTTAACACAAAACAATCCACAGAAAATCCACAAAAACAAACTACTGATGACGGAAAAATCCAAACTAAAATAATTTTCAAATAACTGCAAAGGATAATAACGTAACCAAGTATATTTAGAAATATAAATTTGCTATATATTTTTTCTCTTTTAAATTTGCAACATACAATTATTTCTTTTAATTCTTAATTTTTTTATTACTGGTTTAATAATTTTTTGTGTGTGTATAAGCAAACTTAGGTGTCTTTTTCTGGAAAGTGTGCACAATTCTGGAGTTTGTAGATATGTTTATTAAAAACTCAAAGGAAGGTAGTTATTTTTGGCAAGACTGCACACTGATGGTGAGGGAGTGGTGAAGGGTAACACACTCAGTTGAGTTGGTTTACTCTGTGGGTGTGGAATAGACTAGGTAGTAGACCAGAGGGAGTGGCTGTGTTTTTATTATGATATGCTGTGGGGGGATTGGCTGTAAGGCTGGTCCTGGATGCTTCTGTGGAAAGTGTGTTCATCCAAACACACACACACTCAAACGGACACACACACTTCCCAGAGCTCCTGACAGTGTGATCCTGAACTCCCCCCACCCTCTCTCTCTCTCTCTGTTTCATATGCAGTAGCCTTCAGCTGAGCCCTTTGGGAGCCTCAGCTGTATCTTCTTTAGACAGCTCTGTGCTGCCTGTTTCTTAAAAGCATCTCAATGTTAAGATCATCGTAACTGGCAGAGAGAGAGAGTGCTCAGTGTGATGCTCGCTCACCCACCTTTGTTCTGTCATGATTTTGGGAAACCCAGTCCTGTACTGTTTATCCTCAAAACAAAGCCAGCCCTACACAGTGACCCCAAAATAAATCTGACTAATCAAAACACTCATCTGTGCTCATCCTTAACCCGTCCTCACCCCTGTAACTGTGATCTCACTGTGATATCACTGTGATTTCACTGTGTTCTGACTGTGGTGCATGTGTTATGTGTTGTTTATGTCCAAAATATGTCTATATTGTGTTACTTTTTACAATAAATGTGATGCTATGTTCAGTATAAAACCTACAATGCGTTAGAAAATGGATGATCTTGATGGGTTTAGTCCCTATAATGATTTTATAATGATTTTAACGATATAAATCATGTGTAGGATTGAGATTTACATATTCAAAAATACATGCGTTATTCTTTTTAAATCTCTCTATTTCCATATTTTTTTTGTTATGAATTACACTATGGTAAATCAAAGACGCATTACTATTATTGTAATAAAACAATTATATTAGATCATAATACATGACATTTGTGGGCACATACACATTCTCACGGGGATCTTTGAATTGAATAAACTTATAACAACTGAGTTTAGTCTGTTGCCATTGGCAGTATCTTTTCCATTGGCTTCTGGCACAGTCTATTTGCATGCTGGGTGTGTCCTCCAATTTCGTGACACTCACCATCAGTGTGTAGTGATTCCCTCTGGGATACCTTAGGTAAACTTGTAGCCAATGTAAAAGATTAGTTGCTAGGTCTCTGTGTTGTAGGCTGTAAGATCAAGCATTCTTTTCTGTGCTGCTAACTCTGTGTTGGTTGTTTGCTGTGTCGTTTTCCTTGTTTGATCATAACTTTCGAAGAAAAATTAATATGCAAAGCAATTTAACAAAGAATAAGAAACACTAAAATCTACTTTCAAATTAGGCATAACTACTACAGTGTTTTATTCTATTTAACCAAAGTTTTTAGTAAACATTACTTAAGCAATAATACAAAAGAGGGAGTGCTATAATGTGTATAACGTGCACAGGAGTGTGCCGCAGATCAGCACAGCAGTGCCATTATTAAACGTTATGCACAAACCTTGAGTGTATTATTGCGATTATACCACAGTTCCATTATTACTTTTTATTAAAAGATTTTGAGTAAAAAATGACAAGAAAATATGATCCAGGTGTTTAGCAACCTAACCCTACCACAAAATCATCAGGAACTGCATAAATAATCAAGCTGCATGGGATGATTGGATTATCGCGGGACACCATTAGGAACCTCTACAACTCCAACCCAAGATGTCTGGTATGTTGTTAGCAAACATGGTGGTGACCCAACCCTATGATGAGAAACACTACTGTATGTGTAGCTCAATAAATATTACCAATATCATTCTAGATTTTCAATTGTTTATCAATTCTGGTAACATGTATCTTTCTTTTGAAAAGTACTGCAAACCAACACTTCCTACTGGGTGCAACTCTTTATTGACGATGAGTGTATTTAGTATATAATTAGTTGTAGGCATTCTGGATCTTCTTCAAATCTCTCCCCAATTAAGAAAGTTAAGCTATCGCTCAAGAATAATCACATTTAATTTATTCATTAGTTTTGGTTTTGACTTGTTAGTTAAGGTTTTTCTACAAAAAAGGTGTCTTTAAAAATAAAATCAACACATATTTATTGTCATATGACATAAGTACAGGTGTACAGGTAAGTGAAAAACTTAGTTGGTAATGCTTTTTACTGAATTGAAGCAAGATTTCTAACCTTACAGCCTGCCATCTGTGTAACACAATTCAAATGTAGCATTCTTATATAAAAGAGGAAACTGAATGTCAGTGATGTACTTTCTTTTTTTCCCTGTAATATGCTAATAGCTAAATTCTGAGTATAGTTTTATTTATATTCAGGAATCTTATGATAGAAAGAAACCAACATTTCCTAATTTATATTTTAGGGATTAGTTTCATTTCTGATGCTGATTCAAATGAAGAATCACCCATAACGCAGTTCTTTTGCTTGAAGTTAATTTTTTTTTACTTTAATACGTCAAACACTACATTTTAGGTACTTTTTTTTAAAGCCAATGTTTGATTCTGCATTTTTTGTTCTGCTTTCTGTTTGGTCACACTTCTGACTTTGAGAAGAAGTCTTATTTTATTTTCGACCAAAAATACATACAAAAGGCTGAAGCAGGGTTTAATTAATCTCAGTTCTTGTAACGGAACATGCTAAAGGTGCAGTAACGCTTTACGGTGGGTTAAAGGAGAAATGTGGTGTAAAATGGAGTTGGGATGTAATGAAACATGATAACAAGTAAAATGTCAGATAGCCAACCTTCATTTATCCCCAGCAATCTGAAACACAGCACTTTTAACCAATGCTACCAAAGGGCTTAAAATGTTAGCGATAGGAGCATAGCTTTGCCCATGCAAAGAAATCACTGTTTTACACTATTAACAGACTTAAAACAGCTCCACGCTTCATTGAAAGAATTCTGAGGACCCTGACATTTAATACGACCTGCACTGAACAGCTGAGACACACAAAAAAGTGAGGTAAACTTTACTTACCATTTCTTAGTACATTATACAAAAAGTCAAGTTTTCCTATTGGGTCACATCAGTTATTTGCATAGTTGGTGTGTCCACACAACCCCTCACTCACCTTGAGTGTGAAGTCTTGTCCTCACTCACCTTGAGTGTGAAGTCTTGTCCACCATTGGTACCTACTCTTGGGGAAATCATTTATGTTTTGAGTAATGGTTGACTCCCTGGACACAAGAACAATTTACCATTTTCTTTACTGCTGAGTATGACTTCGTGTTTGATTATTTTGTCTGTGTAATGGGTAAACAGTCAAACCTACAGATTTTTTTTTAGCAACATGAGATGTTTGTTAGCGTCACATAATGCACTTATAGGCTGGTGCACCTTATGTATGAAAATAGACCAGAAAATAGATGTTTATTGATAGTGCACCTTATAATCCAGTGCTCCTTATATTGCAAAAAAAATTTTTACAAGTATGTGTTGTAAATTATATTGAAAAATATGTATCAAAATAGAAACACTGGTTTCGAGCCTCTCTGTCACGTTCATAACCGCACTTCTATTGAAACAAACTGTGGTAGAAACCAAAAGCAGAAGCTGGGGACCTCAGACTGCTGTGTCTGTGATTAGTCATAATAATTTAGCAAAGAAGTTGAGAAAATGTGTTGGTGTTAGTTCCCACTTGTTGCAATAAATGGATGGAGAGAGAGAGGGCATTCCTGCCAAAAAACACCATACTATTATGATACTATGTACATATGTATATCATATATCAATTCACACTGTTCTTATTTCCTATTATACATCTAATAGAGGCACATTATATCTGTTCAGTATCATTTATTTTACTTTAATCCTGGATTTATGGAGATTTGTGGAGTGCATTATTATTATTATCATGACATTCTGTATCATTGACTTCTGTTACAAATCTTATTATTATTTTTTTTAATAAATCAATTAGGGGTGTGCCATATTATATTATATGCAATAATACAATTACATTTTTATTTTGTTGCAGTAGCGTCACAAAAATACCATAAAATATCGTTATATGGACAGCATTAAGCACTTCACTTCTAGTAAGGTGTTCCTCCTCTGGTCGCAGGGTGTCGCTAGTGGACAGTAGCTGCGCAGAGTGTGTGTGAGTGTGGGGTGTGTGTGTGTGTGTGTGTGTGTGTGTGTGTGTGTGAGTCCGTTATTCGGGACAGGGCAGCGGTTCTCTGTGGAGTGTGTGTTGTTACTCTGTGTAACACAGACAGGCTGGCTGTCAGTTATCTAGGCTGGGTTAGTTGTGTGAGTGAGTCTTCTCAGGCCGGGTCCTGCAGCAGTCCTGTATCTGGGAGTTCTGAGGGACTGAGGGCGAGGAGGAGAGTGAGCGCACGTGCTCCTCGGTGTGTGAGGGGAAGCTGAGCGCGAGCCCCGGGAGTGCCCGGTGGTCGGTGTGTGTGAACGGTGGACCCGCGGTCGGTCTGACAGCAGCTCGGATTTACTGGAATAGCTGTCGGGGTGAGGGCGGCTGAAGGAGGACCTGCGTTCAGCTGTGCTGGAGGAGGACTGAAGGAGGGTTGGGTTCAGGTGAGTGATGTTTTTGTTTGGGGCGTTTGTTTGTTTGTTTGTTTTGTGTTTTATAAACTAAAAATTACAATAAAAGTCACACGGTGCCGCTTAATCTGTGTAAACCCACGAAAACAACGCCCAGACCAGCCCTGACTAACTTTCTGAGAGTGCTGGAGCTGAACGTGTCTGAATGAAGCAGCAGCAGCGTGAGGATGGAGACTCGACATTTATTAACCGTCGAGTCTTTATTCACTACAGTAACGTTACAGTGTGTCTCACCTTATTTACAGAATGTAGAGAAGTGCTGGGTAAGTGCTGGAGATAAAACTAGCTCTTTTTAAAGAGATTATTTGCTTCTACAGGTCTGTTCCAACTAGTTAACCGTTCAAGCGTTTAACTAATGAAATGTGTTTGGTTCCATATAACTAGCTCTGACCTGATTTCTAGAATAAAATGTTAAAAAGTTGTAAAATAGATGTCTACATTACATTTATCAGGATTTAATCTTAAAGTATTTACAGTCGTGTGCCCACAATTAAAAACATACGAGAGCTGCTCGTTAAATTGATCTGATTCAATTTTAATTTTGGCATCAATATTTAGAAATGGATCCGGGCTCTTATGGGTTAATAATGACTGTATAATGAATACAGCCTCGAAAAAAGACTTAAATAAAGACTCAAATAAAGACTCCAATAAAGAATCGAAAAAGATTTGATTAAAGATTCGAATAAACACTTAAATAAAGACTTCAATAAAGATTTGATTAAAGATTCGAATAAACGCTTAAATAAAGACTCCAATAAAGAATCGAATAATGACTCAAATAAAGACATTATATAATAAGACTTTGATTAAAGACTCGAATAAAGATTTGAATAAAGACTTAAATAAAGACTCAAAAAGTATTTGATTAAAGACTGCAATAAAGATTCCAGTAAAGACTCTAATAAAGACTAGAAAAAAGACTTAAATAAAGGTTTGAATAAAGACTCGAATAAAGATTTTAATGAAGATTCGAATAAAGACTCAAATGAAAACTCGATTAAATATTCCAATAAAGACTCGCATAAAGACTTGAATAAAAACTTGAAAAAAGATTTAGATAAAGGCTTGAATAAAGACTCGAATAAGAGATTGAATAAAGACTTGAATAAAGATTTGAATAAAGACTTTAAATTAAATACTCAAATAAATATGAAGATTTAAATAAAGACTTAAATAATGATTTTATTAAAAACAGGAATAAAGACTTAAATAAAGATTTGAATAAAAATGTTAATAAAAACTCAAAAAAAGACTCTACTAAAGACTCAAATAAAGATTTAAATAAAGGCTTGAATATAGATGGTTATTGAATGTTGAATCTCAATCCAGCTACTGCTGCTCCTTTATTCAGACACAGTCAGCTCCAGCACAAACAGAAAGTTAGTCTGAGCTGTTATGAGTTGATCATGGCCAGTTCAGGTTATCTCAGATCAGCCAGACTCATGAGTATCAAGGCCAGAAAATGGCTATGTTCCATGCCAAGCCTTGAATAAAGATTCAAATAAATTAACCTATTTAAACTTCTTGTTTAACAGCTAATTATGTGTAAGACTGAGTTAGCTATAACAGCTTATTTAAATACAACCAGGGCCTGTTTTCACCACTTTGCTGTCAAAATAGCCTATTTTCACATTAGGTAATGAAACTGGGTAATGAGAGCTCACACCCATCACTTTGAACTGAAATGGATATCTGTGTTCAGCTGCACTGGTTGTCACTGTCAGTGTGTGGCTGGTGCCATTTGCTCGCCTGACTACAGGCTGGATTTACAGAGGAAGCTCCCTCAGACAGACACTCCCTCAAATCAGTGTCTGACCAGATTTATACAGAGAGTGCATACAGAGAGGAACCGAGTGAATGAGAAGGACTTGAATGTGCCGTTTGGTTTAGACTGTGGACGTGTTGCAGTATGATACTTCTACCAAAGCTGAATTATGTGTTTTTTTTTGTGTGAGAAAAATACTTGGATTTTTTTTTTGGAGTTCTTGCTTTCCTACCTACTACCTGTATTATTACTAGTAGTGCTAAATTACAAATTACAGATTTGAAGTATCTAAACACAAAAGAACAGTGTTGAGAACACAATCAATACAAAATTAGCAGCTTTAAAAAAAATGATGCTTGCTCTTACAGCCTACAACATATAAACCAGACAGTTTATCACAATAAAGGAGCTATAAGTTTACCTAAGGTAGCCCGGGAGGAATCCCTACACACTGATGGGGAGTGTCAGAAACTGGGACACACCCAGTATGCAAATATAGATTGTGCCAGAAGCCAATGAAAAAGAAGCTGCCAATGGCAACTTTAAGTTGGTTCAACTCAAAGATCTCTGTTTGAATGTAAATGTGCTCACAAATGTTCAGCTAACCTATAAAAGTTGTGTAATGTTCAGAAATGTCCAATTTTACATAAAACAGACATAATTTGTTTGAATTGAAAAACTAATTTTAGCAGATCATTTGGATTTTTCTTTTGCCTTTATTGCTCATAAACTTAACTTACTTACTATAGAATAGGGTGCATAGATAATGCAAAGATAATTTCTAATTCTCATGAATCTTCTTGTGAAAGTTAAAATTTTTGAACTTCTCATTGCTATTTCCTGTTGATGTAGTCTAGAGCAGAGTAGAGCTCATAAAAATATTTGTAATTTTTTTCTCTTTTTCTGACTTAAACATATTGTGCTGTTGATCAAACACTACTTTAAGTCAAAGTGTAGCCAAAAAAGAAGTCTTTAAAACGTTTTTTTTAGCGTTTACCAAACAAAAAAGTTTGTTTCCAAACTGTATTACTAAAGACACTTGACAACATAACCACACAATAAAATTCAAGTTTAAACCCAACAGGAACAATTAAAAAAGTGTGGTTCCTAAAAGGCAGAATGACTGTGAAGCCTAAATGGTTACCAATTATATGCAGAGGTGGTTGCAATGGAGCAGCTAAGTGGTTATTCTGATACTCCAATGTGTTAGAAGAGTCTCACTCAAAAAATCTCGAAAGATTTTCTTCCTCTTAAAGAACTTTCCCTGTTTTACGCCTGGATTGACCACTAGGAATAATTAGTACACATCTCAGAGCATTATTGTAGGCTAAGGTTAGTCAGTATCTCAGCTCGTTTATGCTATGCTTATGCTGTGTGCCTGTTAGCAGGTTTTTGCTGAATTTGAAATATGCCTCTCCTGCATTCTTTCTCGCTTTTCTCCTCCTTTGTGAACTCAGATGGAGGGCCATCTGTTGTCTGCGGTTCGTGGTTGTGAGATCAGATTAAGCTTGTCACCTCTCAGCACTGATCGGCTATCCGGGCCGGCTGGGGTTGGAGTGTGACGATGGGGGTCCAGGCAGGGTTAACAGGTGGCCGGAGAAAACTGATCCAAACTGGTGGCCCTTTAGATAGACACTTCTGGATAGGACTTAGTATGTCTCAGTGATATAGTTTATTTCATAGACCTTTTATTAGATCGCTTATTGGGTGTTGGGTTCTTCACGACTGTGAATGAACTATTAATTAATTAATTCATAGAAATAGATGTGGTAAAAAATGTTCACTAAATCTAACATATACATAACCAGGACTGTGGTGATACATTGCTCCTATATGGAGTTACAATGGCATGGCCAAAGTCATGGGACAGCAGAATGTACAGTACCAGTCAAAAGGTTGGACACACCTTATCATATAAGGTTTTAATTAATTTATTTATTTCTCTTTATAACAAAGGAAAATGATGATTTTTAATGAATAGCCTACTAATAAACTGCACTTTTTTTTACACATTGTTTTTAATCTGGAAAAAAAATATTATTTTCTATTACAGCCATGTATAGTTTTACCCATGAATAAACAAATGAAATAATTTTAATTCTATTAGTTTATTTTATAAAATATCTGTAATTTCCTTTTTAGCCAAAAAGCATTATTTGTTCAGATATTTTCTAGATATGTTTTAGTCACAAGTAGGGCTGCAACTAATGATTGTTTTGGTAGTTGACTAATCTGATGATTATTTTTTTGATTAGTCGATTAGTCAATGATTATTTCTGCCATGTCTTCCATCTCTAAAAATGGTAGAAACAGCTGAACATGAGTTTTAAATGGCGTTTAAATAGTTGGATGTTGTTTCAATATGGAGAATACTGATATATAGTGAGTAAATGTGTAATCATTTACCCATCTCCCTTTGCGCTTCTGTCCCCAGCACATTGTGTAATGCAATGCCATAACAAATTAACGATTAGTTAACAATAAAATCTGTAGTCGGAAAATTTTAATAATTGTTGATTATATCGACTAATCATTGCAGCTCTCGTCACAAATGTAAAACCTATTAAAGTATGTTACAATAACTCAAACAGCCTCAATATTCTAATAATAAGTAACAACTGAAACTGAAAAAATGCTCAAACTTCCTAATCAGACTTATATTTTTTAAGTAACCAGACACAGGCAGTATAACTAGGCAGTAATACAGTAACTGTGAACACTACAACATTCAACAACAAAGAAAACAGTAACTTGCTCTTAAAGCCTACAACACTGCATGCAAGCATCTAACCACCATATAAAACGTCCTTCAGTAGCAAAGAGAAGATACCCTGAGGAAAAACAACTTTACAATGATGCTGAGGGAGCTCAGTATGTAAATAGTGGTGACAGGAACCAATGGGAAGAGCGTGAGACTGACTGACAGAAAAACTCCAAGAGGAGTGATCTGATGTGATGTCATAACCTGTGAAATGAAGTAAAAAATCTATTGTTTGAGTTCATTTTTAATAGTTTTAATAGGAAATGTATTTGCTTTTAGGCAAACTGACATAAAAAAAAACATTAAAAAAACACTTTAAATCAATGACATGGTTGTTACACTTTTTAGTGTATGTTTAAAAAGAGATCTTTGAGTTAAAGCAACTTATAATAATAACTGAGTTTAGTCTGTTGTCATTGGCAGCTTCTTTTCCATTGGCTTCAGTTACAAACTATTTGTAAACTGTGGGTGTGTGTGTCCCAGTTTCTGTCGCTCACCATCAGTGTGTAGTGATTCCCCTGTGCTACCTTAGATAAACCTGTAGCTTATATGGGGTATGCCAGAGTATGACCAGTTGTATATATCCATAAATCTGAAGTGAGGCTAGTTTAATATAGAAATTATAAAAGTTTTGCATGTCTTTTTGGAGTAGATTTATGCATGAAAAGTCTTCTGCTGTTGCTAGCTTTTATCAATTTAGATCATACAGGCTCCAGCTTGTACCTAGAATGTTGACTGTGTCCAAACCATGCAGGAGCTGATTTTAGTCTCTTCTGGAAATCCTGCTCACTGCATATTGTTTCATAGTGCATTCTTCTTTTGCTGTGTGTGTGTGTGTGTGTGTGTGTGTGTGTGTGTGTGTGTGTGTGAGAGAGAGAGAGGGAGAGAGAAAGCAAAAATAAGACAGAGACAGATAGCAATACCTGGAAGTGTATCACAAGACCAGGGCCATATAAACAATATAAGAATCCCTCATGTGTTGATTTGACTCTGTTCTAGCTTCATATTTATTGTATTTACTTTTGCTAGCGTATCTGAACTCTTCTCTCGCGGTCGGCCCTGCGGTGCCCATTAAACCTTAGCGAGAGTCCACTCCCTTGCTCTCTAGTGAATAATGAGGCATGAAAAAGCCACAGGAAATCACTAGCATGGCGCAGTGACTGATGCCAGGCTTTCGCTGCTCAGAGAATCCAACTTCCCCAAGGTCTCTGAGGTTTTTCCTGGTGAAAGGCCTTCACACGCAGTCAGTCACCATGAGCACGGTGCAGGGTCTCACGGCTTCAACATTTGGCAGACAGATGAAAACCTGCAAAGGGAAATTAAATTACCCACGCCTCCCTGAGCAGGGAAGTGTCTACCCAGTCTTAGTCTATTTCAGCTGTACTTCAGTTTTTTATTGCTTGTTTCTCCATCTTATCAGCTCCACTGATCATAAAGGAGCACTTCATAGTTATATAATTCTTTCAAAGCGACTCCAGAGACAAGAGTTTGGAAGATATATTTCATCTAAATATTTTACGGAGATATTACACTTTAAAAAATGATTGTTTTTTAGTCAGATGAACAAATATTATCAAGTTGAGTAAACTTACCAGCCACTACAACTCAATAAAATGAGTTCAGAGAACTTCAACCTGAAAACTCAAAAAAAGTTTGTTGAGCCAAATGAAAAATGTGATTCTACCCAACTTTTAGTAAACTACATGTGCCAAAGCGCTTTCTACAGTGTTGGTTCAAACAGCTCCTGGCACCATATATTTGCATATAAGGTGTGGCCTTTCCCTTACTTACCATCTTTATGTTGTCTGTTGCCCAAAACTACATACATATACATACAAACACAAACAAACGGGTTTTTTTAAGTCTACAATGCAAAAAAAAAAAAAAAAAAAGTTTATAAGATTATTGTTGTGTTAACAAAACTCAGTTAAGTTATAACCTACCTAGCAAGTTTCATTTAGCTTCTTATTGCGATTGTACCCCAGTTACATTATCGCTGTTTATTGAAAGATATTGAGTTGAAGAAGGCGAGAAAATATGATCCGTTTGGTTATAAAAACTCTGCGAGTTAAAATAGTTCCATTACTGCTCTGTTTGTAGCTGCACTGTTTGGCTTGTAAGCACTGCATCATTGCTAGGTTACCTGTAAGTGCCGGGGTAATACATGGAGCACTTCGGTTACAGTGCATTACTGGCTAATGATGTTACTGAGCTAACTGTGGTATAATTACAACTTAACTGAGTCAAAGTTAAGTTAAGCCAATGAATATTTTTTTTCAGTGTAGGAGCACTTCATAGTTCTATGATTTTATCAAAGCCACTCCAGAGACAAGAGTGCAGAAAAGATATTTAATCTCAATAATATTTTACAAAGATATTAGAATTTAAAAATAAATAAATCAAAGTATTTGGCAAAGAGACTTTGTGTTGTTAGTTGGACTCATTTAGGTTCTAAGTTCTGCTGGCTCCATGTTTTACATAAATCAAACTCACATAATTAGGAAAACACGATATTTCATGTTAATATAACTTAACAACTGAGAATTTACAACTATTACATATCTGTCTTATTATCAGTCATATACGTATTGCAGTAATGCAAACATGACCAACTAGACCCAGCCTTTACCACTAAAACCAAGCAATTACTATTACATTACTCATATATGTATCCCAAGAGAAGGCAGTCTGTGTGGAATGAATACACACTGATGGTGAGTGAGAAATGGGAGGACACACCCAATATGCAAATAGCATGATCAACATCAGCTGAAAACCCCTCCCTTATTACTCAGTTGACCCTGGCTGCGTCCAGAAACTTTTGCTACTCCTCCTCTCCTACTCCTCCTTTCCTACTCCTCCTCTCCTACCCCGGAAGAAGGTGGAGGAATCGAGGAGAGGAGAGGAGGAGGAGGAATGGAGGGAAGGAGCTGTAATTGGGGAAATGGGACAGCTGATCCCTTTTAGTTAGGATGTTGACTACCGTTGAACTGAGCCAATCACAACGCTCACTTTCAGCACGTTTCAGAACATTACTATCACACACAGCTAAAAATTCAGATATTCAAATAAAATCCTGTTTACTCCCAGCCGCATTTTAGGCCGCATCTCTGACCAGTGACTCTGGCAGCCATGTCTGACCTCAGCCGTATGAGGGATTCAGTTTCCTCATCAGTCCCTAAGTTAAAACAAATAAGTAAATAAATGAATTAATTAAAATTATATATATATATATATATATATATATATATATATATATATGTATTATAAATAATATGTTTTTATATGTATAACATGATATAGGGTCATAAATGTAGTTTTACTGAGCATACAGTTTATCTAAACTATAAATTATATTACTGCTTTACTGGCTGTTTAAATAGATAAGGACCCTAGTTAATTAATATGTTTATGACGTATATTTGGGCGTTGCCTTCCCCATTTTCGCGTGCTCTGTGGGCGTGGATGCAGTGATGTCATTGGAAAATCCTTAAAAGTCTTCCGGAGTAGGATACAGTGGCTGCGTCCAGAAACCCCAAAAGTGTCTCCTTTTTCCTACCGATCCTCCTCCTCTCCTCCGTGACCCGGAAACTGATTTTGTGACGCCATCTTACCGCCTGTCCGAATACCGTAGGAGACGAAAGAAGCCGCTTAAAATTCTCCTGTAGGAGGCTTCCAACGAAGGGAACATAAAAGCTTCCTACTCCGGAATTTTGAATGACATCACTGCATCCACGCCCACAAAGCACATGGGAATGGAGAAGGGAACGCACAAATATACGTCATAAGCATATTAATTAACTAGGTTCCTTATCTATCTAAACAGCCAGTAAAGCTGTAATATAATTTTTAGTTTAGATAAGCTGTATGATCAATAAAAATGATCCCATATTTGTAACATGAGATATATATATCTCTGGCCAGAGAAATGCGTCCAAAATGCCTGGGAGTAAGCAGGATTTTATTGGAATATTTGAATATTTAGCTGTGTGATAGTAATGTTCCATTGATGCTGTTTAATCTAATATTTTTTCACTTCAACATGTCTGCAAAATATAATATTTATTATTACATTTATTATTTATTAATATTTGTTTTTTATTTTATTACATTCAATGAAATCATATTTAACTATTAAAATAATTTAATATTTACATGCAACCTTCATCACTGGCTAATCAGGCTGCACTTTGAAGCTTGATCTCTCTCGTTTTTATTGTTGTATGTGGAGCTCTATCCAGAAGCTGTGATTGGCTGGGCAGTATCCGGCATGTGCTGAAAGTGAGCGTTGTGATTGGCTCAGTTCATAGGTAGTCAACATCCTAACTAAAAGGGATCAGCTGTCCCATTTCCCCAATTACAGCTCCTTCCCTCCATTCTTCCTCCTCCTCTCCTCTCCTCGATTCCTCCGCCTTCTTCCGGGGTAGGAGAGGAGGAGTAGGAATGGAGGAGTAGCAAAAGTCTCTGGACGCAGCCTCCGATGTAACCTCCGTTGGAAGCCTACTACAGGTGGATTTTAAGCGGCTTCTTTCGTCTCCTACGGTATTCGGACAGGCGGCAAGATGGCGAAAATCAGTTTCCGGGTCACGGAGGAGAGGAGGAGGATCGGTAGGAAAAAGGAAACACTTTTGGGGTTTCTGGATGCAGCCCTTGTTTAACTAAAGAGTAAAACTGAGCATGTGCAGTAGTGCAGAGTAGTTGACTTGGCCTCAACTAGAGTTCAAATACAATTTGTACGTTTTACTAAACCAAACAATTTAGTTGTGCCAACTTTTAACAACAAACTAAATAATGTTAGTTGAGGCAATTATAGTTTTAATTTAATATTTCTTGTTTAGCTGACTTAATAGTCCCCTTAAGGAGAACAATTTTAAGTTGTTTTTTTTTTTTTGTTTTTTTTTACAGTGGGTGATTGGTTGAGAGATGACATGACATAGCATGCCATGCAATTCTCAGTCCAGTAGTGACACTGAGGTGTTTAAAAACTCCAGCAGCACTGCTGTGTCTGACCCACTCATACCAGAACATCACACACTAATAACACACCAGGATTAATACAATCTGTAATTATAGTACTGAAGCTAAAAGAAATGGACAGTAAGTTTACAATCACAGAAGTGGTTACAAGTTATTACATTGTTCTGACTGTATGTTATGTATGTTACTGTATGTTATACTGAACACTTGTGGTTAATATGGTTAAATAAGTGACGTTATTACACTAATTACATTATAATGCTCAAACTGACTTAGACTTATTAGATCACATTAACACCTCGATTATTCAAACACTCCAGAACCCCCAGGATCATAATTTGGCAGCGCTGGAGGTTGGTCAATATGGTCACAGCATGCAGAATCTCTAATCAGTAACTGTTTCTGTCATCTGCTTTTAATAATGCACTAGGGCTGCTGAAAATGCTTGATTAAACCGGATTATTCACTTAAAAAAATATTATTCAGTGGAAAACAGTAGGAAACAAAGCCTGGTGGGCACACTCATTAATATGCATGTTTATCACATGATATATATTATTAATTTAAGTGCATTTTAATGTGTGGCCTTTTTTAAGATTTTTGGTGAAGCAGACAGCTTTTGGTGAAGATATCATTAAAATGAACTGTACTTTTAGTAAATGCGCCAATGTGGGAATTCTGGGCCAATGTCAATATCTGATATTATACATGTATAATTCTGCAAGTGCTGATACCAATATACACATTCATGCCTTACAGACAGTCTAGACACCCTAGTAAAACTTTAGAAACAAATGTAACAAATGTTTTGCTTTTAACCATCTGTATGCCAACAATAAGATGAAAGGTGTCTACTTAGAAATTTAAGGTTCTTAACTGGTTATGACATAGACTGTTCACAACTTTAAACTATCTTTTTTTGAAATTATCATTTAAATAAAAATATAGATTTATTGAAACTAATGAAAATAAAAAAACTAGCTTTAATCAATAGATTTTTAAGTATAGCAACACTACGATACTGATATAATTTTGATATCATTGTGCATCACTAATAAATACATTTAAGTTGACCAGCATATTTATCTAAATAAAAGAATAAATAAATAATGTGAACAGGAAATAAAAAGAATAAAAAAGGAAAATAGTGGACAAGGTGGGACAATAAATCAATATATATATATATATATATATATATATATATATATATATATTCATGTAAAATGATTCATCAATAGTCATATTTTCTGAAACTTTGTTTACAAAAAAAATCTTACAGCTGACACTGATTATTACTACTAAATAAAAATTAAGTTGTCTAATTTTGGCTTTTATATTCTTCATATCAGTATACAATTTGTATTCTCGACATGTTTTTAAAGCTCTGGCAACACTGACAGTATATTATACAGCGTTACAACAGCCCAAAAATGAACATGGTAGCTCCAAACCAACATACTGTGATCACTAGGAACACAAAATGTAGGTAACTTGCTCTTACAGCCTACAATACTGAGATCTGGCAAACAATTCACATATTCTGCTAATGTATGCCTAATATAAGGTAGTTTTGGGCAACAGACAGCACAAAGATGGTAAGTAAAGGAGTGGACACACCCAGTATGCAAATATATGGTGCCAGGAGCATTATGGGAAAGCTGTATGAACCAACACTGTGGAAAGAGCATTGAGACGTCAAGTATAGTAAATGTTGGGTCCCATTTTTAATTGACTCAACAGTTTTCAAGTTGATGTTTTCTAAATTCATTTTATTGAGTTGTTCTGGCAGGTAAATTCACTCAACATGATAATATTAGTCCTTCTGACTAAAACACAAAATCACTTTAGGATTATATAAAAGATTAAAAGCGATATATTGTGAAGCCTAATCTAAATTACTGCAGCATAATTGTATAAAGATTCCTCATGGTGCTGTGCAGTGTGGGTGCTCTGTGGTGTGAGATCTTGTCTGTGTTCCTCCGGAGGTGCGTATGAAAAGAAGTCCCAGCCAGGACTTACTTCCCATTAGCTATGGTCACATGTGTGAAGGCCTTGCATACTTCTCCTTTATTCCATAAGGGGAGAGGGTCACTCAAGTGAACTCCCCCACCAGCACCACCAACCCCCCCTCCCCCAAACCCTCCCAGCCACTACCACCACCTGCAACACCACCACCACCACCCAAGCTTTGCTGATAGACCTTCGGTTTCAGCATTCAGCTGGTCCCTAATCCTCTCTTATATATTAATATTATATATTAGATTTTCTTTGCTCTGTTATATTTTGTAATAGTTCAAGCATGCAACAGCTTAGCCAGACCCCTCTTTTCACTTAGCTTAAGCACTTCTAGCACCCAGTGCTCTTGCGGCTAAATCTGCAGATGCCACATTTCCATGCTAATGCTTGTCCTCTGGGTCTTCTCCATAAATAACCCATTTCATTAGGGCTGAGCTGAAGTGTTTACTTTGTTGGGAAGAGCCTCTCCCTAATGCCCGTCCCGCCAGTTTAATATGGACCTGGGCAGGAGTCAAGGCCTTCTGCTGCCGTTAGTCGCTGTTTAATGGACTAGATTATCAGCACAGGCCTTGATTCCTCTCCATCGCAGGCTTTTAAACGTATTTAAACGTATTGGTGGATGTCGGTTTAAAGGTAGGCGTGGTCAGTCTTATGTTCCCCTTTATTTATTTTACTGGGGCCTTGTGTTTGCAGAAATAATAAGGGCCCTTAGACTAAGCACGGCTTTTACTTTTAACCCTTAAACGTCCATTCTGCACCGCAGGTACATGAATCTAACAGGGACTTTTTGTTCGTTTTTTTTTTCTTAAGAACAAATTTGAAAAAAAAAAAAAAAAAAAAAAATATATATATATATATATATATATATATATATATATATATATATATATATATATGAGAATAAAGAATGTGGCCTGTTCAATAATAAATCAATGTGCTTATAGTTGTTTTCTAATGCGGCACTGCTGGTTTTAATTTTTTATTTTTTTGCTCCAGCTAAATTTTTGTGGGGGTGTTCTCCATCATATTTTAAATAATGATATCATATATTTTAAATGATAAAAAAATCATTAATAATAGCTTTTTCAAGTCTTTTGACATAAAAGCAGTCGATTTTGCATTTTTGTTTTTTTTTACTGTGAATTTATAAGTGTTTTTTTGTATAATTGTCTGTGCACCAAATATTCAGCACTTTTTTGCAGAAATATTATTTTGTATGTTATATTTATCATTTTATATAAAACTTTACATTTTTTTTTTTTTACTTTTGATGAAGGTTTAAAACTATTTTACTTACATGAGATAAAACTTTTTAAACATTAATTTTGTTGCAGTACTATATTTTTGGAAATTAATACAAATATTTTTCAGTTTTGCTTTATCAAAAATATCCTTAATGTAAAAGTACCATATAATATAAAATATAAAGTATATCAAAATATAAAATATTATTTAATATTATTTTAGGGCAATATTACCCACCCCTACATGAGGCCTCATTCACATACTGTTCTTAGGAAGAATATTCTTACATTTATTTGCACAGTTTTCAGTTTTCTGACATTTTGCAGTTTTTTCTTGCTCATAGTTTGCTTAGTTTATTGGGGCAATATAATTCTGCTAATTAAACACACAAATCTAACACTTTTTAAGACTTTTAATTAGCAATTTTCTCAAGAGCTTAGTTAAGAAACCCTGCAAAAAAAGCTATTTCCTAATTCAGCACTGCTGTATTGTTATTTGTTCTGTTCTAAAGAAATTAATGTGATACACATACTTATAATCATGATACTGTCTTATTTATGTAATGTTATATTTTGTTAGATTGTTTTCATACTCGACCCTCTTCCAGTTTTTGTTGTTTTTGGGGTATCATTGCTATTAACAGGTGTTTTTGTTATTCATTCTTTACTTTTTTAGAACAGATGCTTATGATTGTGTAAGTAAAGTAAGGCATGTATGTTACACACACATATGCTAAACACTTACACACCTGCTTATGTAGGTTATATGGCCACCTTTTTATTTTCCTGATTGTATGTCACACCACATGGACACAGTTGCACTTCTATAAATACCGAACAATGGTTCAATGGCGCAGTTCTCGTGTAGAAGTGAAACACTGCAAAACCACAGTTTTAAAAACCACAGCCAGTGGGTACCTGCTATGAATATGGTGCTTTTGGTACTTTTGTAGTCTTGTAGTTCCTGCAGCATTTATTTTTATAAAGTGCATTAAAAACACACAAAAAAGCCTCAGATCAGAAAAGGTGGTGCAGGTATCCAGGCTAGGCTAAAAGCTAATTATAGCCTAGCAGATTCCAGCTAACTGAACAGATAGCAGCACTATCTAGTAAGACTTGTGTTGGCAGTAATAGTTACACAAGTATTAGTACAGGTGATTTCCATTGTGTTGTTATGGTGTTGCTGAATGATTGCTGGGGGGTTGCTCTGGTATCCCATGTGGTTGCTATTAGGGGTGGGAATCGTTTACTATCTCACGATTCGATTCGATTCCGATTTTGGGGGCCACGATTCGATTCAAAATCGATTTTTGATTCAAAACGATTTGAATTATAAAAATTTCTGCTTCTGGCTTATGAATCTTATTGAAAAAAAACCCTCCATAATATACACTGGTCCTGGAGCAGGTAATGTGTTACAAAAACAATAAAATGTGCAGGAATGTGGGTCCTCAGTGACAGAGGAATCACTGGGATATCACAATGACGTTAATGAACAATAAATAAATAATAAATAACACTGCTTTATTACCAGGCTACTAGCGGTGGTGTGTAGGTGACGCTGCTGGGCTGATGTGATGATAGCAGTGGAGCGCTAAAGTTCAGGAGCAGCTGCTGATTAACTAGTTAATTTAAGGTCGTTGTATTTCTTCAGAAAGGGAGCAGGAGGTGGAGAAATTAATTCATATGGTCCATTCCTTAATTCCTCTGTGATGAGGAGCTGAAATTAGCTCTGATTAGCTTATTGTATTTTTCCGTTCCGCCTTAAATGCTGCAGCCCGCTGCCACCTGTAGCGTTATTTAAGGTGGAACTGGAAAGTTAGCTAGTTAGCTAGCTAACAGTTACTGAAACTAACTACTAGCGATCTTTTTTATGCTTGTTATGAAGCATTCTGCCATAAAACATTGAAACTACACGTTAATCTAATGTAATATAGTGCTTGTTCTGCCATCTTACCGGTGATTCTCAAACACCTACGCTCTGTGTGTGTCTGGAAGATCTCCGTTTGAAAGGACAAGCGCTATCCCCAGGGTTGCCAGGTCCAACAAAAATACCCAGCCCAAAATCAGTCTAAAACCCGCCCCTCAGAATCGATTTTGGGACATTTTAAATCGATTCTGAATCGTAGTAAATGAGAATCAAGATTCTTATGTGAATCGATTTTTTGGCACACCTCTAGTTGCTATGGTGTTTCTAGGCAATTGCTGTGGTGTTTTTAATGGGGTTGATATGCTGTTAAAAGGTGATGGCTGTGGTGGTTGCAATGCTTTGTTATTTGGAAGAACCTGTGGGATATGGGATATTCTAAAAAGGATATAATAAAAAATGTCCAACCCTGCTATCTAGTGGAAGGGGTTTAAACACAACACTAAATGAACCATTGTCACAGTGTATAAATATAAACATATTTAGTCACAGTCTAAAAGGAAAGAACAGGAGACAAAACATAGGGGTTGCAAAAGTAGGTTAAACATGAGTTTGACCTATAAATTGTTTGTCAATTGTTTAAATTTGTCAACTACAAATTTCATTGTTGAGCAATCGTTAATTTGTAACAGAACTGCATTACACAAAGTGCTGGGGACAGAAGCGCAATGAGACCTGGGTAAATGGCTCACTTACACAGTTTATGCTAAATTCCTAAAGTCCCCAAACACAACGAATTACATACTTAATCACTAAATATCAGTACTTTCCACATTTAAACAACATCTAGACATTTAAATGTTTTTTAAATCTCATGTTCAGCTGATTCTATCGTTATTAGAGATGGAGGACATGGCAGAAATAATCGTTGACTATTTGACTAATTGAAAAAAATAGATTAGATTAGTTGACTAGCAATATAATCATTAATTGGAGCCCTAGGAAGTACTTCACAGCCAGCTTAACAAACAGACAGGTTTTTATACATGGTTTCATAGCTAAACTGAATTAGAAGTCTGGTGAGGCAGATCTAGCGATCAAGTGCTGATTGGCTGGCTGTGTAACATGACTTGTGCATCTTTTGAGTTCATAAAAGTGTAACACCCCCACACTGTCCCAGGAATAGTAAAATTTGCACACGGGATGAAATTAAAGTTCTGAGATAGAGAGTTTGCATGCGGTAATATGCAGTTTATGAGGAGACACCCTATGCTTAGCACGCAGTCTGTTTATGTCTTTCAACATAAAGCCAATCAAGTCAAGTCAAGTCAATTGTCATTACATGACAATAAAAGCCTCATGACTTGACTTCACTTGATCAGCTTGCTGTAATGCTGTAAGAGGAGAGAGGTCAAAAAAGTATGGAAAAGCCCCCCAAAAAATAAGTGTGGTTGGTGGATCGCCATGTCAGTCAACTGGGGAACTTCAAAAGTGGCAATAGTAAGCAGGCAAACCTTGGCACTGGCTGGCTCATTGCTTTTAAGATGAACAGATGTGGATGGACAACATCTTGCTAGAAAAAAAATCTTACAAACTTAAGAAAACAAACTTAGGGAAACAAGCTTTGGGAAAAATTTCATACATTTCTGAGGCAACAGCAGCAATAATTAAAAAAAAATTGACAAAACAGTATGAAAAAAACTGGAGTCTAAAGCATTGTTTAAAATAGTTTGCATCACTCAATTTATCCACACTGAATATCATTCAAATGTTGCTGCCAAACATACAGTATGTCAGTTAATAATCTGGAGCAGATTTAATGCTTTACTCGTTTCATTGCAGTAAATACGATCAGCTTGATATTACCTACACAAACCCAAACATTCTCCCCACAGTATAAACACAGACTGCAGCAATTTGAAGAATGCCCATTCATGAATGTCCATTTGTTTGCTTTGGCTGTAATGACAGTTATTCTTTGTATCTCTTCTTCATTCTCTGCGCTCGGATGACTCCTGGCCCGGCGGACGAGGTGGGATTTGACACTTTGCCACTGTGCCACTTGTCCCATGGGCCGGCTGGGCTATGCCAGCCATTTGAAATATGGCTCCTCGTACAGAAGGGAGCAGGGTGTGTGCCACGGATCCTCAGCCTGACTCCAGACAGCTGCATCTGTTCTCATCGGCTCTAATCCATTAACCAACATGTTACGAGTCACTGGAGGAGGTCTGACCTGTGGTCATGGGTACTTTGCTATACAATGCATTGGCCTCAACAGTGGACACACACACATGGTCCACGAATCCACTGGGAATAGGGATAGCAATAAAGGTTTATGTGCCGGCACAAATAAAGATTATTTGTGGTGTTAAAAGTAAAATGCTAGTTTTAAGCATGCAAGTGTATTATGCGCTGTCTTACAAATACAATGTGAGCCAAGTGGCAGTTAAAATTGATCAATTGATCAAACAGGTTTAATCCCTCAATCAATAGGATTAAGAGATTATACATCACACATAACTAGAGAATGGGGAATGCAGAGTCAGCCCAGTTTCTCACCCTCTTCTCTCTCTCTCTCTCTCTCTCCCTCTATTTCTCAGGGTGAGAAAGAGGTGAACATTCATAGCGAAGTGTAATCCCCCTTTCTCTCTAGCAGTAGGGAATGAAGGGAAGGGCAGATGCAGCACAGTGCAGCACATTTCACCGAGGTCCTCCTCCACGCTGTGGTATTATCTGCATTGATTTTACTCATCTTATAGAGGTCTTTCAACCCTCTCACCAAATAAGGTTAGCTCAGACCGTTCAAATTAGCATGTGGTGTCTGTGTGAAACTGCAGAGTGCAAGCTAACTACATTGCAGGGCCATTATCACTGTGAAACGTCACATTATACACTCCACGCTTGCCAATAATGGATTTTCCATAAACAGTCATCGACGCTCAGCATCTTCAGGCCTGCAAAGCGCAGTGTCATTCTTAAGTAATAGAAAGTCACACAGTTTTACTGACTTGGATCTCTGTATTCACTAGGGCTGGACCCGAATATTCGGGTATTCGGATATTCGTTCGTTGAGTAGGTATTCGGTTTTTAATTTTGGTATTCGGATATTCGTTTTTTTTCTCCTTTCCAGAGTTCCACCTCACTCTAACCACTTCTGTTTTCGCGGGTCCCGTCAGAATATCTTGCGCGCGGGACAGAACTGAACTGTTATTGGCTGGAGCGGGAGTTTAATCCAGACGATGCGGGAGCAAATTAATAAATAGTTAAGAAAACTGTAATAATTGTAAAAAAAAAAAAAAACCTAAAGAAAACTCTCAACGCGCAGGATGGACCGACACACACACGCACACACCGATGGTGTTTGGACTGGGGTAAGGAACGGGACCGCACTATGTGGCGGGCGGGCGCGGGATTAAAAGAAGCAATTTTTTTGCGGAGCGGTAACGAGACAGAAACGCGGGAGCGTGGAAGAGTGGGTTTAAAAATCAGTCTCGCGCAGACCTCTATTATACATGATAAAAAAAATGCAGGCTCTTCGAAACTGATTTATATAATAAAACGTAAGGGGTAATGTGGCAACAGTAGGGGCTAAATCGGTTACAAAAGCCTGGCCTACAAAAATGATGTCTGAACGAATTTCCTCTTATCTAATATAATTTAAAATGGTTTAAAAATATAAAATAATTTCTAAGCAAACGAAATATTTAATATTGAGCTTATAGCCCAAGTGCAAAAATACAAAATCAGTAATACGGCTATGCCCTGCACAATGCTTAAACCGAAATAGACCAAGTACAATAACGTCATTAACAATGACTTTCCTCTACTCTAATATAATTTAACATGGTTTAAAGATATAAAATAATTTCTAAACAAACGAAATATTTAATATTGAGCTTATAGCCCAAGTGCAAAAATACAAAATCAGTAATATGCCCTGCACAATCCTTTAACCGAAATAGACCAAGTACAGTTTACAATGACTGTCCTCTAATATAATTACCAATGTTTAAGAATATAAAATACTTCCTGAACAAACGTTTTTTTTGTTTGTTTTTTTAAGCAAATAGCCTAAGTGTGAAAACACAAACAGCAATTTACTGGGCTGGCTTGCGCAGCGGAGAAACCGTGCAGCAGCCTCCTAGCCTGCTTACGCAGCGGATAAGCCGCGGTGTGCGGCAGCAGAAATTCCGGGATGAAAACACAAAGAAATCTGAGCTAAAAACACAGAAAAAATATGGGGGATAAAAACACCAAAAATCCGGGGTGAATATGTCTCGTCGGTCAGAGCAAATTGAACATTTTTCAGTGGATTAAAGGGGCCGTGATTTGCTTTTTTTTATTTATTTTTTTTACCTCTTTTTTTAAAAACGAATATTCGAATATTCGCTTCGAATCAGTGCCGAATATCCGGAGCTCAAAAAACGCTATTCGGGCCAGCCCTAGTATTCACACAGGTTTGAGCTGTCGTACAAATAATAGCTACATAATGTTGCTTTAAAATCTACGTATGTTCCTCACTGTTCTTCATTTTGCCTTTTATTTAAAACTGACCTGTTGATCTTCTGCCTTTTAGTGAAGAAAGTAGGAAGTTTGATTCTTAGATGCATCTAGATTTGGATATTTTGTGTAACAGTCATGCATTTTGACCTTCTAGTGCATCATTAAAGCTCCCAGTTAAACATTAATCCTAGATTTTTACATTAATCATTTAATTACTGTATTTTTCAAAAATTAAAATCCTTTATTTTCCTCAAAAATAGACAGTGTGTCTTATAATCCGGTGCACCTTTTGTATAAATTCTGCCAGTCAGGTTGTAAGGAGCAGTAAAGCTACTCCGCTGAAGTGCAGCGTTATACAGGAGTTTCAGCGAAGTTTCTCCAGCACTGAAGCTGGAGCAGTATTAGCATTATCTGCTAACTGCAGCGCTAGCTCTCTAGCCGTTTAGAGGCGAGTATATCGGACAGCCTTTGTGTTTACTGTGATAAAACAAGCTACGTGAGACGAATCACTATCCGATAGCGCCCTGGGTTAACAGTACCCTCAGGGTTCCTCAGTGAAGTGCTATCTGTGCTAAATGGTGCTAAGCGCTGCTAACAACAGCTAGCACTGCTGCTAACTGCAGTGTTGAAACCCCTCCAGCGGTGAGACCTGCTGAATTTGACATGCCGACAGCCTTGTTCCTTACTCTTGTCGCTTAAAAAGCAAAAACAAAAAACAAAAAGTGTCAGAGGGCTTATTGAATAGCATAATTTACTAATGATTATTACAGATAATTTACTTTTAAAATACCAGGTAGTGATGGAATAAGAAAAAAGAAATGCTGTAAAGACAAAAAAGATGCATCAAGATGCATTAAAAAATCGCTTTGTAATCGCATCGCAGACCTCGTAATTGAATCAAATAAGAGAACAAGGTGCCTAGAGATTCCCACCCATAGAATTAACTGTACACATATTCTATGACTATATACTTATTTCACAAATAAGTAAGTATACAAGCAAATAAGCCAAAAGAAGGTAACAGATGAACTCCATCAAGTGCAGGAAGATGTTATCTATGCTGTGTTTGTTTTTCAGTGTTTATTCAGTTTTTGGCTAGCCCAAAGACTCCAGGGCCCATTTATCCCACTAGAGCAACTCTGTCCCATATGGAGAAGTGGAAACGCAATTAGATTTCCTTAAATCAATTAAGTTAAACAAACTGCCTATTTAAGAAATTATCTCATTTTATGGCTTATGTCCCGAGGGTGAGAAAAAATGAAAAGCTTGTAACCCATAGCAATTTATGTTTTTGGTGCATGTCAGAATCAAGGCACTGTGCCAGGTTTCTTTGTAGACTCTAAAAGCAGAAGAATTATATTATATTAGGACATTGCAGTTAAGCAATTTTCAAGCAGTTTACGTACAGTGCAAGTCAAAAAATTTGAACACACCTTCTCATTTAATGTTTCTATTTTTTTTCCTAAATTGTAAATAAATACTGAAGTCATCCAGGCTATGAAGGAAAACATAAGAAATCATGTATTACATTGAAAAATGTTAAACAAACCAAAATACACTGTGAAGCATTTAGGTGGCTTTTATCTTGGGAGGTGTTAACTTGCATACATAAATAACATATATAAACGGAAGCTCTTTACAGACCCAAATAAACAGTTTTCAGGAGAGAAATCTCTGTAGATTAACATCCAGCACTTGTTTGACTTTGGATTTCTTTTTTTTTTAAGAAATACAGTTTTGTTTACTCACACATACTCCCTTAAAACACGGCTTATAATCCTGCACTTTATATATGAAAATAGACCAGAAAATAGATATTCATTAATAGTGTGCCTTATAATCCATTAATACGGTAATGTGAATCTGACAGTTGCCATTGGCTCAAAAATAGACATAGAATTGAAATGCTACAAAAAGTGTAATATTGACTTCTATTGAACTTTACAGTTGTTTATCCTGTAGATTTTGCCTTACACTGACAACAATAAACAGCTCTGGACAAAATGAAGAGACCACTTCAGTTTCTCTGATTTTGCTATTTATAGGTATATATTTGAGTAAAATAAACATTATTGTTTAATTCCAAATAAAAACATTGTCATTTAGAGCATTTATTTGCAGAAAATGAGAAATGGCTGAAATAACAAAAGCTTTCAGACCTTAAATAATGCAAAGAAGACAAGTTTATATTCATAACGTTTTAAGAGTTTAGAAATCAATATTTGGTGGAATAACCCTGATTTGTAATCACAGGTTTTTTATGCATCTTGGCATGTTCTCCTCCACCAGTCTTACACACTGCTTTTGGATAACTTTATGCCACTCCTGGTGCAAAAATTCAAGCAGTGCAGTTTGGTTTGATGGCTTGTGATCATCCATCTTCCTCTTGATTATATTTTAAAGGTTTTCAATTTGGTAAAATCAAAGAAACTTATCATTTTTAAGTGCTGTCTTATTTTTTTTCCCAGAGCTATATAATATATTTCTAGTCATGGTCTGTGTTTGAAAGCTACACAGCATGTGTAAATTGTGCATAAATCTCAATTAAATGCTGTGTTTAAGTTGACAAAACCTCAGGGATCTTCTTTTTAGTCTTCTTTGTGTCTCTTAAATTTGAAAAATTCTTGTTTTGCAGTGGAGAGCAGTTTGCAGTGTAACCAAGCAAATCTGCAGCTCTTTGCAGTTGGCTTCACATGCTGTTTACTGTACTGCTGCTGATCTTGCCCAGGGTGCTTCAACCACAATTAATTGGATTGCACTGAGAGCCTCACTTTGGGAAGCCGAATGTCATTATGTGATAGTGTGCTCTAGGATCAGTCCGGAAGGTCGTTTTACTCAGCCGCAGATGGAGCTGGCTGAGGAGAGGCCTCCTCAGCAATCTAGAGGGTTGTATTGAACTTGAAAAGTGGCTTTAAATTACTGTGTTTACTGGCTGCTCTCCGTTCTTAAGCCAAATAAGAAATGCCTAATGTCAGCCGTCGTCCGCAGGACCAGCTGGACCGTGGCCTAGTTCGGCAGTAAAGGGTAGAAAAGAAAGAAAATGAGAAAAAAAACGAGTACTGATAGCATCTACCAGCAACCAGTTACTCTCAATATTACTTCTACTGCATATTTATCTGGATCCTTTTTTTTCAGTCAAAAATATGTGATATTTTTTTTCACTAGGAAACATTTTTTTTTCTGCAGCATTAGTTGGCCCACACTCCTCCCAAAGACCCCCTCCTGAATTCCCTTCCAGCCCCCTGGGACAGAATGCCCACAGCAAGAGGTCCAAGCTAATTATTACACTCTGCTCACATAAATTAAATCACCATATTTTCTGCACACTATAAGGCACACTTAAAATCTTTTAATTTTCCAAAAAAACATTAGTGCGCCTATAATCTGGTGCACCTTATTTATGGATTTTACCAGTCAGATATTAGGGAGCAGTAGTTCTTATTGTTTTCGTAGAAAAGCGCTCTCAGCGTAGCTACACACGTGCCGGCGCACTTACCTTAAGAAGCTCTTAAAGGGACAGTGTACATATTACTGAATTGTGTCCATTTCTTATTTCGCCCAGGCCATTTAAATGGTCAACCCCCACATTGTGAGCATGTGTGCAATACCAAACACTTCCTGAGATTTCTATATTCAGCAAATTAATTCTAATTCAGAAATCCATACATTCATTCTTCTATTTACTTTTATAAAATCCCCTATAAAATCTTGTGTCTTAAGAAGAACAAGTGTGATTAATTACAGTGAACGCACTACTCCTACAGTTTTTAAAATAGAGACACCATTCCACTGACTCCGTCCTGAACCGGGAATAGTGTGCTTGTATAAACTTGCACTTTTGAATAAGTACAACAGTACTTGTACAATAAGCCTCTGACAAAATATGTTGAGGCCAAGACAAAACACTCCCACAGGAATGCATTGGAATGTGTCCATAAAATTTTAACTCTTCTACAGGTAACAATTTTCATGCCACAAACACCAAATGTGGCAGTCATACAACTAATTGCATATTTCCATTTGTATGCTTTATGAACCGAGCTGACTCATGGTTTTCGTAAAATAATTGCATGTTTATTCCCTATAGAAATTAATGGTTGGGTGTCATCACATGTACAGCTCTGGAAAAAATAAGAGACCACATATAAATGATGGGTTTCTTTGATTTTACCAAATTAAAAACCTCTGGAATATAATCAAGAGGAAGATGGATGATCACAAGCCATCAAACCAAGCTGAACTGCTTGAATTTTTGCACTAGGAGTGGCATAATGTTATCCAAAAGCAGTGTGTAAGACTGGTGGAGGAGAACATGCCAAAATGCATGAAAACTGATTAAACACCAGGGTTATACCACCAAATATTGTTTTCTGAACTCTTAAAACTTGAATATGAACTTGTTTCTTTGCATTATTTGAGGTCTGGAAGCTCTGCATCTTTTTTGTTTTAGAATAAAACAACAATCTTCATTTTACTCAAACATATACCTGTAAAAAGAAAAATCGGAGAAACTGATTCAGAAACTTCCAGAGTTTCAATTCAAAAACCCTCTGCAGAGTTTTGTAATTGTGATTTCATGATGTTTTATAGAATTCTGAAGCAGTGCCGACTGCTTTATGTAACAGGAACACTGCGTGGGCTGAAACACATGTGGAACATCAAGATCCTGTCTTAGGGTCTTTATCCTGTGGTCATCAACCTCCTGCGTAGAGCTCATCTCTCTATCCAAACAAAGAACTTTTTAGTACTTTTTTTCATAATTTGAGGATGACTGTGTGCTAGCACTTCCAGACATGGCTGTATTATTGTTAGATGAACTCTGGAGATATATTTGGATTAATATTTGGCAGTTTCACCTCAGTAAGACTCGTCTACTTTGCCCTGGCGCAACTATGCTAATGATATAAGCCATGAACGACCTGAAAACCATGAAAATGCTTATTTGTCCTCCGGTCCGTAGGCTGTGATGGAAGAAAGAGCACAATGTTCTAGCAGGAGCTTGTTAAACATTACACATGAAGTAGAGGCCGACCGGCCGGAGACAGAGTGCTGTTGGAAAGCTGTTTGGGACTGCATTTATTTATTTTTAGTCCCGTTTCCTCCCCTCTTTTTGCATGAACAGTTCACTTATACTTGCATCCTGTCATTACTGTTTCTTACCCAAAATCCCAATGTGGTGCAAATGTCAGAGTGATCTAAGCATTCAGTGTAACTTATCTTCAGGCTTCTGTCTTTTCTTTAGCGTTCAAATTTTAGATTATACGACGCCAGCTGGTCTATAAAAGAGAATAAATATAAGAGTATATGAGGTCAAACTTCTCATGTTGAGAATCTTTCATGAGCTGTCGCTGGAAATCTCTGGAAGGAAGCCATGTCAGCCGTGTAATTTAGCAACAACCTTACACCACAATGCTATACCAAACACACAGCTTTGTTAAAAACATATTGCTTTCCCGTACCGCCCTTTCCAGAGCTGTATCATTATGTTCTAAGAAGTCTGCAGAGATTATTCAGCAAAGTCAGTGACATAGATAAAAAAACGTATGCATTCTAGAGGAAGCATGAGAAGCTCTTTGGCTTATAATGTATTTCTGTACTGTAAAAGAAGCAGATCTATGACAAAAAGTGTTACATTTAGCTTTTAGGTGGCTTTTGTCTTGGGTGATGTTAACTTATGTTATGTTATGTTAGCTGATAACTCTGATGAAGTTATCCTGTGCAGCAGAGGTAAATCTTGGTCTTTCTTTCTTGAGGCGGTCCTGATGAGGGCCAGTTTCATCATTTCATTATGGATTTGATGGTCACTGTGACTACACTTGAGGATACTTTCAAAGTTTGGATTGGATTGACTGACCTTAATTTCTTACGCCCTATCCGGACAGTATTCGTTTCTCATTAGCTTCTCAAAAAACAGGAGGACCAGTGAGTTTTTTGGCTTTCTCTATCAAATGACATCGCATTGTCACGTGTTTACATGGATCTCCGTGGAAACGCACACCCAACGTACAAGATCTGCGCCTGGACAGGAATAAAATTACCAAAGGACCATGGAGTTCAGCCTGTAATTTGCCTATTTGGAACTACAATACCCAGCATGCATCCACCAGTGTCATGTGTCAAGACTCAACCAATCCTTTCTCACTCTTAAAATTCTAAATTGTTTTTTTAGCTGATACTCATCATCTCTTGTATATAAACTTGTCTGTTTGTTACAAATTTTGCGAAGTATTTTTCCCGTTTTCAGCAATATACCGAGCGTTTACTTTGTGTTTGTGTTTACTGTTCATCACCCGTCTTTTGTTCTTTTGACTATGTTTTTGCCTACATTTCTGTCTGCTCTGTTTGTCTTTGTGATTTTCTGGTTTGCTGAACACTGCTTTTGGCTAATGGTTTTTTGTTTGGTTTGCAATTTGGCACTGATTTTTTTTGT
The DNA here is from genome assembly GCF_023375975.1 of Astyanax mexicanus. Taxonomy (NCBI): domain Eukaryota; kingdom Metazoa; phylum Chordata; class Actinopteri; order Characiformes; family Acestrorhamphidae; genus Astyanax; species Astyanax mexicanus. The sequence continues at coordinate 27,223,446 of NC_064420.1, read as the reverse complement.
CAATTTCTTTGTGGTTTTGACCTACACTTGCTCTTTTTATTAAAGCCTCATTTTGTTTTTTTACTGCGAGCATCTGACTAAGGTCTGTAGTGTTACACATGGTCCATCCCAGATGCCTCCGAGCCCAGAGAGATCAACGCCACCTCTGTACATGGTAAACTCTGTACTGTAGTGCTTGACTTTTTTTTTTTTTTAGATGGTTCCATCTGCTAATGTTGAATGATGGTCCTTGATGCGGTGCCATAGATATTTAGACTAGGCCTGCATGCTTGCAGTGTATAGAGAAACACTGTCCAGAAGGAGGATAACTGTAGAACAGGAACTGTGCTTGTAGAATAACTTCATAACTGTTCCAACACAGATCTTTCTCATTACCATGTTCACATTTCCTCACAAAAAGCATCCCAGATCGTTTCAATCCACAGTTCTACACCATTGACTTGGCTCTGTGGGTGTCTGCTACTAAGCTGGACCTCTCAGCTGATGTTGCTGCCGCTCTTGGCTCCTGTTGCAGCTCCTCTGTTTTGCCAGCTGTGCCTTGTCCTTTATTTTGCCTCCCCAGCATCACGTGCTGGAGATTTAGGGAGGTATTTTTCTCAGCATGCTAGCGGTTGCAGTTGTGACAGAGTCCAAATAACAGTGAAGAAAGCCGCCATATTTCACCAGAAGGCTTTGATCAGCTCTCAATTGTAGTGTGTATAAAATGTGATCTGTTCTTTTTCTGTCTATCCCTTTAATATGGAATAATACTCAGTGTGAGGTATTAATGCAGTTAAAGTAAACAGTCCTAGACAGCACGTCTAGATTAGACTTCCGCTTGTTTCATTTACCAGTGCGTTCCAGAACATTCATCAAAGTAATGACCTAAAGAAACGCTTGTCTCAAAAACATTAACAAAGTTTGATTATTCAAAGTGTTCTGACTAAACTAATGAAACCAGACTGATTGTGTCTAAAGAAGAAGCTTATTAGTAAAGGGAAGGAATGTGGAAAAGGTGCTGAACTCCTATTAATAATTTATTTTTTTTGCACTTTTGTGGACCTTTCACTTTCTCTGTATAAAAAAATAAGTTGGATTTGTTTTTTTTTTATCACCCCTATCTTACACTGTCGTAAATGTTTATCATAATGTTTATCATAATATTCATCTTGTGTATGTTTAAACCCAGTTGCCACTAGGTCCTCAGAATAACATGGTTGTTAGTAAAAAGGCTTTTTCACTCAGAGTACAATTGTTTTGGATGGAAAAGGTGGATCTGATTTTTAACATAGGCTATGTTCACATTATCAGGCTGAAGTGACTCAAATCAGATTTTTTCGTCAATGTGGCTCAGATTTGATTTTTTCTGTGTGAATGTGCCAAACGTGATGTTTTTTTCATATGTGGTCCTAAATCGGATACGTATCCGATCCATGAACATGTGACAGCAGTAAAGCCACTCCCTTGAAGAGCAGTATTATAAAGGAGTGAGCACTGAGCACTGAGGCTGGAGCAGAATAAGCATTAGTCGCTAACCCCAGCGCTAGCTCTTACACCGTTCAGAGATGAGTATATCGGACTGTAGCCTGCATATTTATCGTGTTAAAACAAACTACATGGGGGGAACCGCTAGCTGATAGCTCCCTGGGTTACAAGAACACTGAGGGATCCTCAGTCTACCCCTATCGGGCAGAATTTACTGTACTAGCGCTAAGTGCTGCTAACCGTGGCTAGCACTGCTACTAACCAGTTTGTTGCTTAAAATGCACCTTATAATCCAGTGCGCCTTATGTATGAAAATAGACCAGAAAATAGACGTTCATTAATAGTGCGCATTAGAATACGGTGTACCATATAGTCCCTAATATATGGTGTTTAAACTCTTGTGTTTACACTCACTGTTGTGGGTGGCAAATAAGGTCTGGACAGGAATATCTGTATTCAAAACTTAATGTTTGAGGTGAGCTGAATTGCGTTGGATTGGTGTAAAAAACGTACAAGTTCTGTTATGACTAAGTCATGGAGATAAATCCGATCGGAGTGAGCTAAAAAATAATTATCAGAAAAGTTCTATTCACACTGCCACACAGATAAAACACTTTGTTCAAGTATAATGATACATTTTGCGTGCTCTGAGAGATTTTAGTGTATTGGGAGTAGGAATGTGCCAATAGAGAAAGGTTTATTTAGTTTAGTAGTCTAATTTGTAAAAATGTGCAGTTTATTTTATGTTTAATATTTCATATTTTATACTATAATCTGTTTGACCCACAATCATTCAGCTGTAAATAGTTAAATGCATTTTCTATAACTCATATGGAACTACTGCATTTGATGGCATGACAGTGCTTGATTAAGCTAAGCTAACTGGGTCAGGAAGCTGAAGAGCAGTAAGGGCTTAGACAGAGGCCTTCAAGGCTGCCTGCCTCGTTAGAGCAGCCGGTCGTTCAAATGCAGCACACATCCCCGAGTCTACTTCCTCTCCTCTTTTCACTGGAGGGGACTTGAGGGGAGAGGGGAGGGGGGGAATGGGAAAAGGAGGAGGCGATGGAGGGATGACCAGCGGCAGCAGCTAACGAGTGTGGGAGCATCCGCTCTTCATCTCCCAAACTCACTGAGCGCTCCGTCAGAATGCTAAAACTGCATGCTACATTATCCTGATGGCTTAAGTCCACATTAGTTTGAGGAAATTTGGAAAATTTGGTCATTTAAAAAGCAATTAGTGCTTCTGTGTTCAAATGATGGAATGGAGGCGGTGTTCACTGACTCAACTTTTCCACTTAATGCTGTTGAAACAACAGATGCTTAGTTTTAGAAACTAATCATAACTTTCTTGCCTTAAACCATATTACTGTATGAACCTAATGACCTGATCCAAACACTATATTTTTAGGACTAAAAGGCGCACTTAAAATCCTTTAATTTTCCCCAAAATCAGCAGTGCGCCTTATGAAGGAATTTTACCAGGTTGTAAGTAGCTGTAAAGGGCACTCTGCTGAAGTACAGCATTATACAGGAGTTTCAGTGAAGTTTCCAGAGTGGCATTAGCATTAGCCACTAACCACAGAGTTAGCTCTCTCGCCATTCAGAGGTAAGAATTTTCAAACTGCAACCTGTGTGTTTCCTGTTAAAACAAGCTACATGGTACAAACCACTAGCTGATAGCACCCTCAGGGTTCCTCAGTCTAAAGATATTGGGCAGCATTTAGTAGGGCTAATTGTAGTTAGCTAGGGCTGCTAACCACGACTGACTAGAGCTGCTAACTGGGGCATGTTAGCGCTTGCTAACCACAGCTAGCGCTCGCCCTTGGACATAAATACTGAAATTCTAAGCTTACTATAAATAAATGAAAGCGCTTTACTTACTCAAATAAGTAGTCTGTGTGTCTACCATGTTAAAACTAGCTACATGAGACAAACCGCTAGCTGATAAATGGGGCTGGCTAGCACTGCTAAACAGGGATGGCTAAGCGCTTGCTGATCACAGCTATCGCTTACCCTTGGACAAAAATACTAAAATTCTAAGCTTACTGTAAATAAACGGAAGTGCTTTACTCACCCAAATAATCAGTTTTCAGGAGAGAAATCTGTGTAGATTAACATCTTTTTTAACATTCTTTTTTTTTTTTAATAAAATGTTTTTTTTTTTTTTAAGAATTTCAGTTTTGTTTACTTAGGCACCCCCCCCACACGATGAGACCTGCTGAATTTGAAGAGAAACATGGTGACACCTCTTTTCCCTACTATTGATGCTTAATGGGCCTTATAATGCAGTGCACCTTATGTATGAAAATAGAGCACAAAATAGACGTTCATTGATAGTGCGCCTTATAATCCAATGCGCCTTATAGTCCGAAAATACCCAATTTATGCTGGAGAAAAAAATGCCATGGTGCAAAAGTTATAGGACACAGTCCTGCTAACATCTGGGACGTGACGAGAAAAGCTGCTGTAGTTTTGGGAGGGGAACGTTGTTAGGAATGCAGTATGTGATTTAGCATTGTCTTGCTTTCATAAAAAAAGAGTTGTCTGGACAAGACCATATGTTGTCTAAAACGTCTACACACTGTTCAGTATTGATAGTGTCTTTTTTAGCGTGTGAACTGTCCAATCGATAGGCACTAGTGCAAACCAATAACACTTGAGATGCATTTTGATTCATCTTAATGCAGCGAGAGCCGCCTGAGGGCCCAAAGATCACAAGCATCCAATATTGACCATTGGGCTTTTACTGTTTGCGCATTGGGATTTCTCAAGATTCTCTAAATCTTTTAATGATGTTATGTGTGAGTCTTCACAAACTTACATTGGGGAACATTTAATTTTTTAAAACTGTACCACAATTTGTAGACAGGTTTTTGAAGATTGATGAACATTTGGCCATATTTGATTCTGAGAGACTCTGTCTCTCTTAAAGGCTTTTTTTACTTCTAGTCATGTGAGTTTTTTATTAGTATCACTTACTTTTCTAGCCGTTTGTTGCCCCTGTCCTAGCTTTTTTGAAATGCATTTCTGCCATCAAGTTCTAAATGAGTATTGGATGTTAGAAGCAACATATCGTATTTTATGGACTATAAGGTGCACCATATTATAAGGTGCACTATCAAGGAACGTCTATTTTCTGGTTTATTTGAATAAATAAGGCACACTGGTTTATAAAGCCCATTTTAAGCAACAATTGTAAGGAACACAGGTATCGCCATATTTCCTTCTATTTCAGCAGATTTACTTTCAGTGAACTTAGATTTCCAGTATTTTAGTGTGGTTACCTAACTCTGGCTAGCACTGCTGCTAACCGTTAGCAGCAGCGGTTAGCAGCACTCATCTCACTCAGCTAGTGGTTCGTCCAACGTAGCTTGTTTTAATGCAGTAAACACAAAGACTACAGTCCGATGTACTCCTCTCTGAACGAAGACAGAGCTAGCGCTTAGCGCGGTTAGCGGCTAATGCTAATAATACTGCTCCAGCCTCGGTGCTAAAGAAAATTCATTCTTTATAATGCTGTACTTTTGCAGAATGGCTTGACTGTTCCTTACTTTACCTTACTAAAATTCATACATAATGTGTACAAGATTATAAGCCACCCTGTTGATTTTTGGGGGGAAAATTAAAGGATTTTGAGTGCGCCTTAATCATTTTAAGTGAGAAAAATATGGTACTGTAGTCTCTTTGAACTAGCTAAACAACTCATCAACATGATTTCAGGCCAGAAGTGTGTGATTATTTACTCGTGCCGTTTGTAGAGTACTTTGTTTTGGTTCTACATTTATTATGTACAGTACTCTTGTAGCTCCAGTGCCAAACTAGCAAAGCAGACTTTAGACATTAAGCATGTGTTGGCTGATCCTCAGCTACAACTGGGGTGAGGGGGAAACGCTGTAAATCAGATTTCCCATCGAGACATTCCTTTAAGACATTTTATTTTGAAGATGGCCTTCAATATTCCTCTGAATGTCTGGGTTGAAAGATCAGCCCCAATCAAAGCTCCTACTGATAAGAGCATTGATTTGGCGGGGTCTCCGAGGAGGCTGCTGTGAGTGTACTCTGTGATGTATTCTTTATCAGGCGGTCTGGGGGAAGCAGATAGACTCCGGAGGCTGAACAGTGCGTCTCTGTGCCCGCGGCCCACTGGGGCTCGTCCTGAGAGTGACTCCACTCATATTAATCATTAATGTGGTTCCCAGGTGTCAGAGCTGTTAACCGCCTGGCATTGACCACAGGGGAGAGCCTGGCTGCTTTTCCTCTTCTTCACCCCTCCCTCCCCTTCTTCTTCCTCTAATCTCCCGAGGCCACTCGAGCCGGCTGAGGAGTTAAGACCACGTGTGCTCGCTCTCCATCCCTGATTTTGGAAAGATTGCTTCAATTAAGTAGACGGCAGGGTTCCTTAAGCCATTAGCCATATTTTTGGAAGCCTTGATTTTTTTCTCTCTCTCTCTTTCTTTCTCTCTCTCTCTCTCTCTCTCTCTCTGTCTTTCTCTCTCTCTCTCTACCACCTTCTCTTTCTCTCACCCGTGCAACATTAAAATGACAAATGTGCACATTGCAGCTCTGTGCAAGATCAAACGTGTCAACTAGAACTGTACAGTACTGTATTACAATTAGTCTGCATTACTCTTTATCACGATTTTAATTTGTCACTGATATAGTAGAAGCACATTTGAGATAATATGACATGATTAAAGATAAATGATAAAAATATAAGGAAAGAATTGGTGATTGATTAAAGGGGCTTATTTGCACATTATGGCCTTCTATATTATCAGTGTACTTAAGTAAAGATTTTAAATTTATTTTTTTATTTTCTTTAAGTCCAGACCTTATTTTCAATGTCTACTCCTAGTAATGGAAGAGAATTTATGACTCTCAGAGGGGAGTAAGTAGATACTGTATGTACAGGGGTTGGACAATGAAACCGAAACACCTGTCATTTTAGTGAGGGAGGTTTCATGGCTAAATTGGAGCAGCCTGGTGGCCAATCTTCATTAATTGCACATTATTGCACCAGTAAGAGCAGAGTGTGAAGGTTTAATTAGCAGGGTAAGAGGACAGTTCTGCTCAAAATATTGCAATGCACACAATATTATGGGTGACATAGCAGAGTTCAAAAGAGAACAAATTGTTGGTGCACGTCTTGCTGGCGCATCTGTGACCAAGACAGCAAGTCTTTGTGATGTATCAAGAGCCACAGTATCCAGGGTAATGTCAGCATACCACCAAGAAGGACAAACCACATCCAACAGGATTAACTGTGGACGCAGGAGGAAGCTGTCTGAAAGGGATGTTTTCTGGTGCTAACCCGGATTGTATTCAAAAAACATAAAACCACGGCTGCCCAAATCATGGCAGAAATCAATGTGCACCTCAACTCTCCCATTTCCACTAAAACTATCCGTCACCACAATAAATGATTGTGGTCTAAAACCAGGTGTTTCAGTTTCATTGTCCAACCACTGCATCTATCTCTTAATGTAAGAAAAAAGCTCTGAATCTGCTCCTCCTCCTGTTATCTTATATGAATGTAGGGAAGTGTTGTACAAATCAGGGTTATTAATATTAGTTGCTCACTGTTTTTTTTGTCGTTTAGACTAAAAGTTTTCCTTGGTCAAGTGAGTTTTCGTTTTCTGCTGCAATAGCGCTTACCTTGCAGTTAAATTTAAACCAAGTTGAAAACTGAATGCAGTGCATTTTGGCTTCCTCACTGTGTTATGTAATGTGAAAGTAAAATAAAAAGCTGTAAACATGTTATTAATCCGCTAATCTCAGAGACAGCAGAAACAATCAAGGCACTGTTCCATGTTTCAGGCTCCTTCTGAACAAGCCAAGGTAATGTAAACAAAAGCAGACATACACAGACTTACTGTGTGATGTCAGTGCTTTCATTTACCCCGTTTACCCCATCCACAAGGCTCCACTGGCAGTGGAGTTTTCCAAAATCTTCATCTTTAGCCCTATCTGGATGGGATTAGTTTCTCAGGGAGACATCTGTAAAAAATATTTTACACTTTTACTCATTGATGAAACTCAGATGCATCTGGACTACAATTGAAAAAACAGGAGAACCAGTGAGTTTTTAGGCTTCTCAGTCACATGACATCGTGTTCAGTAGCTCCTCCGTTTCCTCTCGCTGTTGTGTTTACGTGGATCTCCGCGGAAATGGCTGCGACTTTAAAGTAAAGTGCTTCACTGAGTGGAAATTAGAATATAATAATATTGCAAATATGTAAAATATAATTTCCACAATACACAGTATTTGTCCTAATATTTTAACAGTATTCAGACCTATTGTGGCAATAGTGGCAGATTATTAAACAGTAACAAATCTCTCTAGTCATTCCCCTCATGTTTATTCAAAGTAATTAAAAAAGTTTTTTTCATTTTTAATAATTTACACTGTTTGTACAAAGTTTTCAGAAGCTCAAAAGAATATATTGTGTATCACAATCCTGTAAAATATTGGATTCATATTGGCAACCCCTGATGTGTAGTCCATAAAAAAGAGCAAAGATAGAGAGAATAAAAGCAAAAAAGCGCAGAAAGAGCAGAACAAAAAGAGCAGAAGGAGAGAAAGCGAGAAAGTGTCTAATCAACCAATATTGATCGGCTGTAGTTTTTCAGATCGAGGTGCAGATCGGCTGTGTTCGCCTGTCACAGAGATGCAGATGCTCGGGCGTGCCCCTTTGTCTGCGCTGCCGTGGGCAGATGCTGGCAGCTCGGTGGACAGCCCTGCAGAGAGCCCTCTCGGAGAGAGGAGGCATCTGCTCATCCTTTCAAAAAAATAAATAAATAAATAAATGAAATAACACCCCCTTTCGCTCGCGTCTCCCGTCTCCACGGCTCTTTCAGCCTGAGCGGAACTCGTCACCTCTTCACATTCCCGGCAGCTTTTATCCGACTGCCATCGCTCGGCGAGAGGAAACAAACAGACAGATGTCTTATTTTGGACCACCTGCAGAGCTCCACCTACCCATTAGGGCTGCTCCTCCTCCGGCCTGCGCCGGGCTCACGTTCATGCCCACTGTCAGCGGCACAGAGGCTTTTCAACTTGGCAAGCATCGATCGCCAACGATTTCCTGTCAGTGGCAACTGAAAGGCATGAAGATTGATTACTTGCACTTGTCTGTTTTCCTGCATAAGTGTGTGTTTGTGTGGGTTTAGGGCTTCTTTTTTAATTAAACCATGTTGATTTTCCTTTTTATTTGCTAAGGGTTATGGGTTGAATCTTCAAATATATATATGACCCCATGCCCTGACAATTCTCTACAATTACAGACGTTTGTGTGTGCATATGGGTGTGAGTGCATATGCACATTCACGTGCACGTTTGTGTGGGTGTTTGCATGTCCACTAAGAAAGAAAGAAAGGGTTTATAAAGTGTTCTGACAATCGAAGACCTCCCACTCGTAAAGCCACAGCTTATATTCCTGCCCCTGTTCATTTGCTGTTCGTCTGCTGGTCAAGACAATGCACGTGTCCCACAGTAGGCCATTGTCTTTCAAATGAAGCTGTCGCTCTTCCAAAAGTGGAACAGAAGGCCGGGAAAGCTCTCTTCTGCCAGTGCCTCAAAAAAAAAACACTCTCCTCCGTGGGCGGAACCTCTTTGTTGACGCAGGTTCGGACAATTGTAACGGCGGTCCAAAATTCACAGCGCTCTCCGCTGACCTCATCTTGTATCGCAGTCACCCAGGAGTCAAAGTCATTAATCAACAGACACAGCTCTACACAACCTTTCAATATCCCAATATCTCTTTCAATATCCATTTCTGCTAAACGAGCATCCATTATTATGAACTCATCTGGAGACCGTTTCATAAAACGATGAGCGTAGTAGTATCGATTACGATTCATCTGTCATCAGCACTTTGAAAGTCCCAGGTTAATGCGCGTCCATATGTGGCGGCAGCTGCTTAATTGTTTCTGGTTCACACACTTTCCCCAAGGCTTCCTCCAGCAGCTATGAGCAAAGAGTAATAGGAGAAGTTTTAGTTTTCAAGTCTGCTAAAATAGAAGTAGATGTGGCACAATACCTCTTTTTTATGTCTATTACCTATACCACAACCTTAAGCATCTGATGTTAATGTTAATCAGATACAGTGTTTTTCCCTTTCTGATAAAATAATTGTATTTAAAAATATATATATAATATAATAATTTGTCTGAACGTTTTTTTCTCAACATTCCAAGCAATTGAAGGGTGTTTTCATACATGAAATTCTTCAAGAGTTTAAACCAAGTTTAATGTGTTGCATTGTATACTGTACTGGAAAACATACGTAATTAGATGATTGGTTATGATATTTTTTTAGTATTATTATGATTATGGGTTATGATTAGGGCTGTCAGTGTTTAAGAGCTAATGCACGCAATTAATTTGGAATCAGTTATGCATTTCTTTTTATGCAATTAGTTAGCCACAAAGTTTGACCCCAACTGTGCTTAAGTATTTATTAGTTCTCTATCTAATTTTCCATGCATTCTTTATTCCAGCGCTCCATGTTAGTTTTATCTCCCCTCAAACATACAAATCTATACTAGTATTTTAATTGACACTACTAATAAACAATTATTTGCATTTTACCTTTCTTCCATTTTTTTAAACTACATTTAAATCCACTTTAAAAATGTGCGTCTTCAGAAGAACAAGTGTGGTTATTGTTGTAAATAATGTGATTAATTTTTTTAATTGATACACACAACTAGTAAGGATATATTACTGCTACAAAAACACATCGCCACAAAACTTTGCTATCCATCACTAAAAAACTCTTTATCACTGCTGTCATCCATTTCACCCATTTTCTCTTCTCTGAAAATCGAAATGAAACAAAATGTGTCTTATGAACCGCAATGACTATGTTATGACAAGTACTGATACTTTAGAATTCTGCAGTAAGGGAACTGTATGTGTTTAGCATGTTACTCTGATTACTTTTGCCACTTTTGAAGCTCCACAGTTGACTGACATAGCCTTCCACCAATCACAAGTATTTTGATTAGGGGCATTCCCCTCTGATTCATTGATCCTCCACCTCTTGCGGCATTACCAGCAAGCTGATTGGCTCTATGTTGAAGGGCGGGACTATATCCAAAACATTATATGTTAAGCAATAGAAAATATATTTTTTTTATATTTTAACCAGCAGGCATCCTTCTCAAAACCTGCTAATGACTGCTTTTACCACACACAATTTCTCCATCCTGAACCCATTCTGAAAGAGCTTTAATCCCATGTGATATTTACAGACCCTGTAAGTCTGGAGCTCTGGTATGTTTTTTTTTTTTAGCTGTTATTATTACAGTGGATTTTATATAATGTTTTCCTCAGTACTGTAGTTTTATACTTGTCTGTTTACTGTGTTGCATCATTTAGGCACCCACAAAAATTCTCCATATGTGTAACATATGTACTTGGGGATTAAACTGATTTAAATTCAGTTAAGACTACAATAGACAGACAGAGCCTGTAAGCAATTACTGAATATTTTATTAAGTGCTGTGAGCATCTTAAGCAGTCTCTTAATATTTCTTAAGGGGATTTGATTAATCAAGTCATTAATGTTTCAGCAACTGTACGGTAAATCATCTTGGTTTAAAATTACACAGGCCAGTGTTTAATTACTTACATAAACAGTGTATTGCAAGCCATGTTGTAATCTCAATATTTAGCAATATGGTATATTGCCTATATAACCCAGCCCTGGTGACCAGCGTCTGGTGGCCCTTTGTGTGGAAATTATGAACACTGATGCATATGCTATCTGTCCCATTCCCTGTTTATTTGGCTGCCTGCCAAGGAAAACTCAGAAACGTGAATATTTTATGACAGTGGCTGCTAAAAGGAAGGTCCTTTTCTCGTCTTGTTCTGTTTTGTCCGTGGAGTAAATACCAGAGTTCGATTTGCTGACACTTCCTTCAAATCCATTTGCAGTTTGTCAGGAGAAGCGGTAAATAAATCAGCGGCTCTGGTGTGCTTCACGGCTGTCCACGAGCCACTGGAAGCCATTACTTCTGCATGGATTCTCTGGCAGCAGATAAAACAGCGCAGAAAAAGCGAGAGACAGGGCTTTTTGCTTCACCACCGTCAGATTGGAACTGTCGCTGTAACCCGGCCAAGTGAGATTTGATTTAGCTGAAGTGTGGAATCATTATAGAAAGTATGTGGATCTGTCTCATAAACACTGTAATGAACTAAAAATGATTCTCTACTTGTTAGCTTTGGTTTGATTAAAATGAACCCGGGTGCGATTGCTCTGCTAGCAGTTAGCGGTTTAGTGTAAGTGTGGTTTCACTGGTTCAACACTGGTTTCACACTCTGGTGCACACCAAAACACGATGTCACGATGCTCATTGCTACCTTACACCCCGTCAACAGTCTATTTTCATGTATAGGTCATCTATAGGTCTGCCCACCCCCGCTCATTAAACACACACACACACACACATTATACACGCAAACCTGACTTTGTACTCAACAATACACAGAATAAAGAATAAAATAACATTGCTGTTCCCTTAAATGAGCTGCTGCTGTACTTTCACAGTGTGAACGCACAAGTCAGGATCCTCTACTGAGACACACAAAGCCTTGATGTTAAGATACCAACGTGCCAAAGTCAGAACTCACCTGGCTCTTAAAAGGAATAACAAGTGACACACTGATTAGTTGATTTCACACTTCGCCCAAAAGACACCCATGATTAATTAAGAGAATTAGTAGTACATGCCTTTTTGTGCATTTTAAAATACTTATAACACACCGACACACCCTAAATCCAGCTGCATTATAGATCACTAAAATAGGGCCTTCAGACTTCACACAATAAGAACCAAAGGCATCTTAACATCTTAATTCGCTGTGCTTTAACTTCTTTTGTCTGATGCTTTAGTTTAGTGGGGCTGTGTCCCAACGCACATACGCTTGGCCTGCTTCTTATCAAAAATCAAAAAGTTTGCTATATTTAATGGGACTTAACAAACATTTATTTATTATGAATACTCAAACATTGTAATTGGAATATATACAACTTTAAATACTCAATAAATAAAAGGTTCTGCTCGTTCACATTAATGGGATCCTCTCGTTAAGAACATCATGGTCATAATACTGAAGTCAGCTAAAATGATTAAATATTGTATGATAAATAAATAATGTGATTATTGTGGCACGCAGACATATGTTAAGATTATTTATAATTTATTAATGTGAAGAATCATAAGAATACACACCCATAGGAGACAAAGTAAAGACGACATTTGTGACGAGTGATTTAAAGGGCACAACTAATGTATCCTTCGCAGCTCTTGCACGTCCAACATTAGGGGAAAAAACAGCTTAACAAAAATAGTTTTTTTTTGTTTTTTTTTTAAATAGTTTGTATTTTATGTGAAGAAACACCGCTATTATGTTTCTGAACATGGAAGAGAGTCTCATATTTGCTATTTCTTCTTTTTCTGCTTTATATGATGTATCTTTCCACATAAACAGGGACAATTTGAAGCAAAATGAAAAACTGTTAAAGAAAGTAGTGAATATTATTGGTGTCTTTGCTGGGTTGGGAGTTCCATAGGTAGCTTTGCTAGATTAGCCAGCATGCTAACTGACCACACCAATATGAATACGATTGTGACAAGTGATTTGAAGGCCACAACTGATGTATCCTTCATGGCTCTTGCCCATCCAAAATGAGGGGAAAAAAGAAAAACAGCACTAAAAAATTGGGTGGGAAAAATGACTTGTGTAGGGTTCTTTTTAAATGTTTTAAAATAGTTTGCAATGTATTTATGTGAAGGAACACTTGTGAAGGAACACCACTAGTGTGTTTCTGGACATGGAAGAGAGACTCATATTTGATTTTTTTTCTGCTTTATATGATGTATTTTTGCACAAAAACAGGGACATTTTAAAGAATTAGCATAATATTATTCGCTAGATTAGCCAAAATGCTAACCAGCCGTGCCAGTACAAACCAACAAGAGACAAACCCAAAGGTAACAAGCAACTTGCCGCTTGCCAGTGTAAACAAAGGATTGGAGACAGAGCTTTTTTTGGCTGTTGGGGGAGAGAAGGGTATTTCGTATACTTGTGCTGTTGCCAAACTAAATTTGAAAGAATGCAGCCTCATAGAACTGTGAATGAAGCAGCGTCTATTACAACAGCACTGTATTCTTTCTCCATACTGTTACTAACTGCCTGCTGACAACTAGCCTCCTCCAGTCATCTCCATTAGCCAGTCATCACACACCCATGCTAACAGAACGCTCCACGCTAGCGGGCTAATATTAGCTCTGACAGGAGCCTCGCGCCTGTACACCCAGTGTAAAAAGAAGCTACTCTGTGTGTGAGAGGTTCTTCACAAGGCTCTCACTGTAAACCTGCCAAAGCTGGCCAGAGGTTGACGTTACCACCAGCTCAACACTCGCCCTTCAGCTCAGGAGCGCCACTCAGCAGCTGCGAAAAGCTTCAGGAGACTAAAATAAACAGGCCATTTTGGGGAAAGGTGGAACGTTTTAATGGACGTCAGCAGAATAAACAGAATTTTTGTATCTTGAATTCAAACCAATTTAGCTAACACATGCTCTTAATATTTGCAAGAACTCCTTTATTTCCATGTAGAATTAATAGAATACTTTACTTTTTAATGATTATTATAAATAAATAGAAAAGATTTTCCTAAAAAAAATAAAATAAATAAGTATGATTGAAGCTCAAGAGTTTTGATGTTGTATTTGATTTGGAAGCTAAGGTATTGGTCTGTGGTTGATAAATGTTCCCATGGTATATGAATGAGTTTTTAAGGTGTTGTGTGGCAGTTGCTAAGGTGTTGCTATGGTATAGGTGTTGGTTGCTATGCTATTTCATGGCAGTGGCTTAGATGTTGCTTGGCAGTTGTAAAGGTTTTGCTATGGCATAAATGTCATTGCTATCTTATAGCTGTTTCTAGGTGGTTGCTATGGTATAGGTGTTGTTGCGTGGATGTTGCTAGGCTGTTGTAAAAGTTTAGCTATGAGATAATTGTTGTTTGCTTAGTAGTTGTTATGGTATAGTTGCTGTTGCGAAGATGTTGCTTGGCAGTTGCTCAGGTGTTGCTGTGGAATAAATGCTGATTGCTGAGGTGTTGCTTGGCAGTGGCTAGGTGTCACTAGGCAAGTGTAAAGGTTTGGCTGTGTAAGTGTTGGTTGCTACGTTGTTGCTATCTTATAGCTGTTGCTAAGGTGTTGCCATTGTATAGGTGTTGATTGCTATGATGTTTCATGGCAGTTGTAAAGGTTTTGCTATGGCATAAGTGTCATTGCTATCTAATATCTGTTTCTAGGCGGTTGCTATGGTATAAGTGTTGTTGCGTGGATATTGCTTGGTAGTTGCTCAGGTGTTGCTAGGCAGTTGTAAAAGTTTACCTGAGATATGAGATAATTGTTGGTTGCTAAGTAGTTGCTATGGTATTGGTGCTGTTGCGAAGATAGTTGCTCAACTTCTGTTGCTTGGCAGTTGCTGAGGTGTTGCTGTGGAATAAATCCTGGTTGCTGAGGTGTTGCTAGGCAGTTGTAAAGGTTTGTAAGGTGTTGCAATGGTATAGATGTTGGTTGAGTAGATGTTGCTTGGCAGTTGCTCAGGTGTTGCTGTGGTAGAAATGCTGGTTGCTGAGGTGTTTTTTTAGCAGTGTCTAAAATTTTGCTTTGTCGTTGTTAAGGTGTTGCTGTGCTATGAGTGCTGGTTTCTGAGGTGTTGCTTGGCTGTTGCTTAGGTGTTGCTAGGCAGTTGTAAAGGTTTAGCTATGGTAAAAGTGTTGGTTGCTGAGTCGTTGCGCAGTTGCTCAGTTGTTGCTGTGGTATAATGCTGGTTGCTGATGATTGTATAGGTGTTGGTTGATGTGTGTGTCTTGGTAGCTGTAAAGGTGTTACTGTATTGGTTACAGGCCAATATACTTGCCTCTGAATGGCGAAAGATCTAAGCAGAGCTTAGCACAGTTAGCAGATAATGCTAATACTGCTCCAGCAGTGCTAGCCGGGGTTAGCAGCAGGCTACAGTCTAACACACTCGCCACTGAGTGGCGAAAGTGCTAAATAGCGCTTAGCTTGGTTAGCAGCTAATGCTAATGCTGCTCCAGTAGTGTTAGCCGGGGTTATCAGCAGGCTACAGTCCAATAATACCCACCTCTGAATAGGAAAACAGCTAGCTTTTAGCATGGTTAGCAGCTAATGTTAATACTGCTCCAGTCTGGGTGAGGCTGGAGAACTAAACTATAACGTTGCACTTCAGCAGAGTGGCTTTACTGCTTCTTACAACCTGACAGGAAAACTTCATACATACGATTATGTATAAATCTTTATAAGGCACATTGTAGATTTTTGGGAAAATTAATATAGATGTGAAAAACACGGTAATTTTAAAGTTAATTTTAGTTTTTTTTTGTCCTTCCAATTTAGAATAAATGGCAGTATGTATTATCAGATCTGTAGACAAAGAGTTAAGTTGACGTTTACTTAGTTTTTTGAAGTTTTAAGTTCTGTTAAGCCAGATATATTGTTTTCTAAAGCTTACTATTGTTGAGTAGACATGTATTATCTCACTCTGAAGTTCTGTTTCCCCTTTATTCTCCTCTCTCTGTGGGTTAGCGGTTATCACTGTGTTGGTATATTGAAAGCAGCGGTCGGTGTTCCACACTTTTGAGGCTGATGAAGGTAAGGAGTTAGCTGCTTACTGAGGGGGGTTTGGCTCTCTAGCTGGTCATAGTGGGGTTATGGTGCAGTTTTGGTCGTTTGGCGGGGGGTGATCTAATCGCCTTTCCTAAGCGGGAGCATGCACCCATGAAGTCCCTCTCATCCGTAGACCACGGAGTGTCGTCAAGACAACCACAGGCCACAAAGAGCCTTCTCAGTCCCATTCAGAGGCACGAGAGAGAGGGGCTTTTGTGCCGGGCAGTGGAGCTGTGGGTGGGAGGTAATGTATGCATTTAGTGTGCAAACAGAATGGATGAATAAGTGTGTGAGCTTAGCTCTGTTTCATAGCACATTCTGCTTATGAGCCGAGCACAAAGATTCACTTTGTCCGAACGTCGCTACCTTAAAAAAAGAGAGATGGAGACCGTTAGAGGGATGACCACTTCCTAGTGGATCATCATGGCCATATTGAAAATCAAGTTCACTTTCCAACATGATACAATCCAAATACAAAAAACATAACTATTTGATGTAGAGTCCTAAGTCCTTCTGTGTTTTTGGCTTTGTTTATTTCACTGAAAGCAGTATAATTTATTTGGTCAGCTTTGGTCATTTTCATTTTTTAATACACAGCTCTGGAAAAAATTAAGAAATTACTTCAGTTTCTGAATCAGTTTCTCTGATTTTGCTATTTATAGGTATATGTTTGAGTAAAATAGACGTTGTTGTTTTATTCTATGAACTACAGACAACATTTCTCTCAAACTCCAAATAAAAATACTGTCATTTAGAGCATTTATTTGCAGTAAATGAGAAATGGCTAAAATAACAAAAAAGATGCTCTCAAAAAAGGCACTTTCAGGCCTCAAGTAATACAAAGAAATCAAGTTCATATTCATACAGTTTTAAGAGTTCAGAAATCAATATTTGGTGGAATAACCCTGGTTTTTAATCACAGTTTTCATGCATCTTGGCATGTTCTCCACCAGTCTTACACACTGCTTTTGGATAACTTTATGTCACTCCTGGTGCAGAAATTCAAGCAGTTCAGCTTGGTTTGACGGCTTGTGATTATCTATCTTCCTCTTGATTATATTCCAGAAGTTTTCAATATGGTAAAAATCAAAGAAACTGATCTCTTTTTTTTTTCCAGAGCTGTACATTTACCACTGAATTACAGGCCTGCAACATATTTAAAATAAGTTGGGGGAATTAAATATTTACCTGTTTGTAATGTTGCCATTCCTTCTGACAACACTTAAACAAAAGTTTTAGCTCATGGGATACCAAGTAATATGGTGTTATTTTGCTGCGGCATGTTGTTTAGCATTGTCTTGTTGAAAAATACAAGGTCCTGAGGTCCTCAAGGCAGTATATGTTGCTTTAATGTGTTGCAGAATGTATTTTCTGCATCAATGCTGTATCACAGGAGTGTACTGACACACCCCAGGCCATGACAGACCCTGGCTTTTGAACATGATTTCATTTGTTTCTGTTAACTTGTGCTCTCTCAGACTCTGACTGCCGATGGCAAGCTGCATGACCGGGATTTGAATAACTGTTACATTTTCTTCACAACAAACAACTGAACAATGCCCTAGCATTAGTTGTACAGTACCAGTCAAAATTTAGACACACCTCTTCTAATTCAATGGGTTTTTTTTTTTGTTGTGTTCCGGGTCAATTTGACTCGTTTTAAAGTTTGAAGATCTTGGAAAAATAGTTTAAGTATGAAAGTATGAAACTTGTTCTGATTGCCTTAATTAGTGTAATCAACATATAATGGTTATAATATTATGGTATAGATGTCGGTTGTTACGGTGTTTCTATGGTATAGATGTCGGTTGTTAAGGTGTTTCTATGGTATAGCTGTTGGTCGTTAAGGTATTCCTTTGGTATAGATGTCAGTTGCAAAAGTGTGGCTTGGCAGCTGTAAATATATTACTGTGGCATAGTTATTGAGTGATGATGTGTTGCTAAGTCATTGCAAAGGTGTTGCCAAGTAGTTGCTGAACAATAGTTGCATCTTCTTCTTTACGCTGTGCTCCAGATCATCGCAAATCACCTATCTCAGTTAAGATGTCATGTCTCACAAACATGTCATTATGAAAGAACTGTATTACTTTTTAGATATGACTAATCTTTTTAGTTTAAATTAGTTGAAGAAAAATGTCATAACAGGTATTGAAACAGCAGGTATTGTGAGCGTAGTAGTGTTCATACTACTTATGTACTACTTAAGTAAATTACAACATAGCCTAGGAAAATATGCAGGATCCAAGCCAAGTTGCAAGTGCGAAAAACCTTTGAGAATCTTAAATTAATGTGATTTTATTGTGTTTTACAGCAATATCGGGATATTCATCACGTTTTTTTTTGTCCAGATCATACAACCCTAATGTGAATCATCAAATCCAGTCTAAATAAAAAAAAAATCGGAATTAATTAATGAGGCTTTTAATGTGACTGTAGTTTAAAACAGAAACAACAGCAATGTTTTTACATTTTCACAGAAGAAATAAGAACAAATGACGCAGAATGAGAGTTTGTGAAAAACTTAACTAGATCCCCAAAGTTACTGCATATCAATGGTTTTGTATATAGATTTTTTAAAGGGAAAAAGTTAAAAGCATTAACACTTAGTGTAAAAAGAAATAGAAACTGGATAAACATGAAGAAGAGCTGAGATTAGGGAGGAGCATGTTCTATGTACTTCTCGTCATATGTGCTGTATTGTACAAGCAAATGGAAAGAGGCAGGAAAAAGGCGTTTGGATTTTCCGTTTTTTCAAAGTGTGCCACATGTAAATTTATGTTAATTTCAAGTTGGCAGTAGTGAGGTGGGTGCGGTTTGCTCCATGAATCACTGTAGGAGTGCTAAATAGCCTTAAGTCAAGCAGGAAAACAGTGTAAGCAGTGTAAGCCCCTGGTTCAGCAGTTTGGCATTGATCTAAAGTCCAACCCAAAAACCAAGGCTAACCTAGTGAACTGCTTCTGTCTGTGACTGCTGTAAAGGTTTTTTAGTCCTAGATTAGAGAAACATTTTACTAAACTAAGTAACTTTTTTAAAACCTCTGGAGACTAATATGCTTAAATATATGTATTAAATAATATTAAAATGACCCCAATTATAATATTTAAAAAATGAAGACCAAGCACTAGACACCTTTAAAAAAACTATTTTATTTTTTTATTGATTTTAATGACACACACCCTTACTATATACACTGTAAACCCTCAAAAGGTAATTGTACTCGAAGTATTTGAGGCAAGCTGAGCTATAGAGTGAACAGTATTGAGAGCACAGCCAACACAGTTACTGCAGCTCAGAAAATGATTCTTGTTCTTACAGCCAACAACACAGAGACCAGACAGTTACTCATAATATTAGATCTACAAGTTTACCTAAGGTAGACACAGGGAAATCACTACATATTTATGGTGAGTGTCAGAAAATGGAAGACACACACACACACATTTTTGTGGGAAGGTTCACCAGTGTTCCATGTTTTCTCCAGTTGTGAATACTACCTGTCTCTGTGGTTCACAGGAGTTTCAAAAGCTTTAGAAATGACTTTCTAAAGCGCTGCCACTATAAGCGGGAGGTCACAGGTTCGAACCCCAGCTCATGCAGCTTTGCCATCTAGATGCTGGCGCTCAGAGGGAGCAAAATTGGCCTCGCTTCCTTCGGGTGGGTAGATGGCACTCTCTCCCCACATCACTCCTAGGGTGATGCCAGCAGCACAGGGCGTCTGTGAGCTGATGTATTGGAACCGAGTCGCTGCGTTTTCTCCCAAGCAGCTCGAAAAGATGCGGTGGCTGACTTCATCACATGTATCGGAGGAAGCATGTGTTAGTCTTCACCCTCCTGGTGTGTTGGGGCACCGCTAGTGATAGGGGGACTCCTAGTGAGTGGGTTGGGTAATTAGCTGTGCTACATTGGGGAGAAATGGGAAAAATTTTAATAAAATTATATACAAAAAAAAAGTCTTTATAACCTTTTCCAGACTGATAGACAAGGGCGTAGGAGCGGGCTTGATATTGGGGTGGACACATTTGCCAATATGAACCCAAGCCCACCCTAGAACAACATTTGTGGAAATTACTTTAAATTAAAAGTAAATTATTATTATAAGGTGATTTTACAACCTAAACAGGTTACTCCACGTTACAGTTACTGTTGTTAGAAAAAAATATGCATGCAATGTCTGAATTATATACATATAACAAAAATTATCAGTTATCACCTAATATTTAAAATAACAGATTTGGTTATTATTATTATTATTATTATTATTATTATGTATTGGCATGTCAATTCTGTCATATATTTACATTTTCTCCTGCGCTTTTATTTCTTTTTCTACTGAGAGCTCTTCTTTAGATGGTGTCCTTTTATGTAAAAGAATGAAAACTTTACGTTGCATAGAGATTTTTATAAACGTCAGGACATGTGGTCTTACTGTGAACTACAAATGAACAGAAGTCACGTTACAGCAGTATTTCTCAACCCTGTTCTTACATATTCTACTGCATATTAACACTGTTCTGCATGTTCTTGAGCTTCCTCTGCTTTAAAGGCATTTAATAAAGTGGTGGTATGATGTGTCTAATACACTGCTGGATTTACATGATTAATTTAGGCTCCATAGGGGGCTAAAGGATTTTAACAGGTAAACTCAGTAAATGACTGTTTATTAGCTGATCAGGTGGAAAACACTAGTTTAGGGCAGTGATCAGGGTTAAGTAACTGCTTTAAACTACAAACATAAAGTACTGTACTAAATCCTGGCTATCCACTACATGCAGCTTCTAGTTAACTAGTTAGTTAAATTCATTTTCGTTCATTATAGCTCACACTAAGTCCTGCAATCCTAAATTAAGAAACAGTTGAAATAGTGAGAAAATGAAATAGTGATTAGCTGATCAGGTACAGGTCAAGTTGAACATTACATATATATTTTTTTTTCTTTAACCCTGACTCCCTATCTAATTAATTTAAGTTAAACTAACTCACTAACACAGCTGCAGTTTATTAATCACAGTGGGTTTAAACTGTGTGTTTTGATTCAGAGACGTGTATTTTTAACCAGCTATCAGAAACATATCATCACAGTTGAAGTGGTTAGCCTATCGTTACCTTTCTGTTAGAAAAATCTCTGTATATCCAGATCTGTTTTAAAATCAGCTGAAGCGGCTGCAGCCCGATCCCGCTGCTAAATCTCACAGCGAGGGGGCGGGGCTTCCCCAACAGCAAACTCCTCCTCCGATTGGTCCGGTCTGTCTCCTCATTAATATTACGGCTGATGTGAGCGAACTGATTTCATTTTTGGGGGGGACAAATCCACCTATTTCTAATAATGGGTGGGACATGTCCCACCCATCCCCCCCCGGTTCCTACGCCTATGCTGATAGATGACCAATGGCTTTGTTTTGTCATCTGTTTTTGAGTGTTTTTCAGGTTGGGGCTTAATGTGTTGATTTTTGAGATCTTTTAGCTGCTTCATGTTGTCAGACAGGTTCTATTTAAGTGATTTCTTGATTTTACCGGTCTGGCAGTAATCAGGCCTGGTTGTGGTTAGTATTTAAATTAAACTCAGCTTTCCAAAAAGTGTGATTAATCACAGTTCAT
Organism: Astyanax mexicanus; assembly: GCF_023375975.1. NCBI lineage: Eukaryota > Metazoa > Chordata > Actinopteri > Characiformes > Acestrorhamphidae > Astyanax > Astyanax mexicanus. Next base: position 27,201,681 of record NC_064420.1, on the reverse strand, counting down.
TTATGAGGGGAGCAAACAATTTTTTCACACATGGCTATATTGGTTTGAATCATTATTTGCCCTTAATAAATGGAATCATTATTTTAAAAAGTGTTTTATATTTACTCAGATTATATTTGTCTGATATTAAAGTTTGCTTGGTAATCTGAAAATTGAAAATATGATGGACAAAAATGCAAAACCAAAAGAAGTCTGTAAGGGGCAAATACTTTTTCACATCACTGTATGTTGTGTCACAGGAAGAATCATAGTAAAATTTTACAGGCAGGAGAAATTTGACTGTCATGTAAAACGACTAACGTCAGACCACAATTTTTGTGTGATAGACAGACATGCCTCAAAACAATACAACAATAAGCATGCTGACAATTACATAATTTATTCAAATATATTTCTGGCAAAATTCCATAAAGTTTCAATTTAGAAACAAAAGTGAATTTAGATTACTAAACAAAATATATTCTTCTGTTTGTCTAGAATTTAATCCACCTTATATATATATACAATATAATATAACATATATAATAATTACATCATCAATTCTTCGGTTATTTGTTTTTTTAGTAGCTGTTATACATAATCTTTGATAAAAGTACTTTTAAATACTAAAAATAAAATAAAGCACTTTGAACTCAGACAGTCAGTTTTTTTCTCCCAGCTGTCAACATACCTGAGCCATCGCGGAAACCTCTGGAACTGAATGAAATATGATCTGGCCTTGATCTTTGTTAATGTTGAGAGCTACACGCCTACCGGTTGTTTGTCTCTGCGCAGCTGCCGTCATCAATCACTCGGAATATTCTCTCAGTAGAACCTGTGTGCATCCGGTGAGCAGCGTGTTTCAGTGCTGCTGACAGTGGGGCACTGAACAGCGTATGCTTTTTATGAGGCTTCATTACACTAAGGCTATATATAAATATAAATACTAATATATATTTCATGCAGGTGCCTCCACAAGTGACACCTTATTCATCATGTTTGTTGGTGTACTGCCAGGAAGAACATCAGACGAAAGATATATTACGCTATATAAAACTATGCATACAGACGTGATTTATAATTTCTTATGTAAGGAATTACAAGTTATTTGCAGTCTGTTTTTGAAGTTTGTGTGTATAGAATGTTATGTTATATACAGTACCAGTCAAAGGACACTCCTTAAATTCAGTGGTTTTCCATTATTTTAAAATGTTCTGCATTGTAGATTAATATTAAAGTCATCCAAACTAAATGGAAAAAAATGTATATAATTATTTTTTTTATATCGTGAACGATATTATACCCTGAAATATCGTACCTGTTTTTAGCAAAAGAAAAATTCACACTGTTCTCATTTCTCATTATATATCTACTAGAGACAGATTATATCTGTCCAGTATCATTTATTTTACTTTAATCCTGAATATATGGAGATATTTGGAGTGCATTATTATTATTATTATTATTATTATTATTAGTATCATGACATTCTGGATCATTGACTTCTGTTACAATCTGCTAAAATGGTTATATTATATCTCAGTTAGGGGTGTGTCATATTATATCAATATATGCAATAATGAAATTTCATTTTCATTTTTTTGATGTTGATTTTTTTTTTTTTAATTCAGTGTTTTGTCATATCGCCAAGAGTATCGTTATCGCAAAAATACCATGAAATATCGTGATATTATTTTAGGGCCATATCGCCCACCCAGTCTTTGTGCAGTCACAAAGATCATCAAAATGTTATGATGAAACGGGCTCTAATCAGGGCTTCCCCAGGAAAAGAAAGCTTTTTCCAATTTATACTGTTTAGGAATAAACACACTGGCCATAGGGAGACCACAGCAACCGTTTAGCAACACCTAGGCAATCACCTGGAAAGCCATAGCAACCACATAGCAACATTAGAGCAACCCGGTACCAACCACTCAGCAGCACCATTGCAACCACCAATGAATACACTAGTAGTCAGCTGGCAACAAATTAATAATGCTGTAGCAACCACCTGAAATGCCATAGCAACCAACTTGGAACCACTTACTAACTGAAAAACCATTGTGACTACCGATCACATCATAGAAAGTACCTGGAAAAATCCATAGTAACTAGCTAGTAACCACTTACTCACACCATAGCAGCAGGGCCGCCGCTCTGCATACGCAGACAACGCAGCCAGCGTTAGGCCTCAACCATTTTGCAGTTGCAGGGAGCCAAATTGACTGAGAATGAAATGTGTTGAAATTATGACATTATTAAATTTAAAACCCAATGTGAATTATTTATGATACGCTCATCTTTTTTGTCTTTAAACATTGCATGGGGCACCTACTCCACTACTTAAAAGCGGCACGTTATTATTTTTGTGCATAATATAATGCCCCCACCCCTATTGCCTGAAATGGCACGGCTCGGTTTGCTCTGTTGGTTGTTGCCAGATGTGACATTTTCCAGTCAAATAAATAATCAAAAAATGCATGGAGGCGCTAAATCTTGCGCATGTTTAACCATTTTTAAAGTGTATGTGGCCATTCTATACAAAAACTTGTCCAGTGCAATATTTGTGTAAGTTAAAAACTTAAAATAAAATAAACAAATAGGGGGCCTCCCTGACCAGTTATGCTTAGGGCCTCCAAAACCTTAGCAGCGGCCCTGCATAGCAGTCACCTGGAATACCTTAATATCTCCTTACTCACAACATAGCAATCATCTGGGATACCTTAGAATCTCCAAGCAACCACTTAGCAGCACTATATAGAACACCTTTTTATTTTTTTAACACATTTATAAAATATGTTTCTGATCAGATATAGGCTTCAATAAGCTACAAGTTAGAAATGATTATGATACAGACAATTCCATCCATCTTTGTTTTGAAGTGTAAAGGAACTCCAGGCTGTAAATCTTCTGTTCTGTAACTCAGTTTTAGTCAGACAGGCTAATAAACCCATGTCTACATCTGGGGTCATTCATCCCTTACTTAACACTTCAGTGAGCGGCATGACAGTGACTGGCTGGAATACACCATACAGCCTGAGAGCATGCTGAATTATTGAAAAGCCCCAAAGCCCAGGCCTTCTCCAGCACTCCCTTGGATGTCTGGACACACTCCGGGCTGTGGCTACGGGCTGTCGGCTGAGCGTGGAGCCAATGAGGAGGAGCCATATAGCCACCAAGCTTCATAGGCAGGTGTGCAGCTCCTCCACCGAGAGGCTATTTGATGGCGAATATGATTATGCCGTGCCAGAGAGAGAGAAAGAGAGAGAATCTTTTAGTGGTCAGTCAATCAGAAGAAAGCCTCAATTCTTTGAGGGAGACGAGCATCAGCCAACTGTGGTGCGTTTTAGCAATAAAGGCTATGAAAAATTCATGACCCAAAGTAATATTTAGAGACTGCAGGGGGGCGGTTTCAGGACGGCTCAAACAAAGTGGAGTACTTTGGGACGACTGATGCTTAAAAAAGCTTTTACTGTTAAAAATAAGCTGCAGGTAATAAAGAGTGAAGAATGTAGGAGTGAGTGGGCCATCTTCTTTTGGTCATCAAATTCATTTGGTGAATTTCGACCAGTAATCAGATTTTTAAACATATTTTAAGCAAGACACACTTTAAACACTGTATCTTAAAGCAGCAGCATGTAAATATATATATATATATATATATATATATATATATATATATATATATATATATATATATATATATATATATATATATATATTGAAAATAAATAATTGAAAATCATAGTATTCCTTGGGAGGGGACAAAATATTCAAATTAATGATATCACGACTATCCCTGCAACATCTAATACATCTAATAAAATGGAGTCCACTTACAAATTATGAGTTTATTTCTTTGTATTTCACCAAATTGAAAACCTCTGGAACAGAATCAAGAGGAAGATGGATGATCGCAAGCCAACAAACCAAGCTGAACTGCTTGAATTTCTGCACCAGGAGTAAAGGAATAAAGTTATCCAAAACACTGTGTAAGACTGGTGGAGGAGAACATGCCAAAATGCATAAAAACTGTGATTAAAAACCAGGGTAATTTCACCAAATATTGATTTCTGAACTCTTAGAACTCTTTTCTTTGCATTATTTGAGGTCTGAAAGCTCTGCATCTTTTTTGTTATTTCAGCCATTTCTCATTTTCTGCAAATAAATGCTCTAAATGACAATATTTTTATTTGGAATTTGGGAGAAATGATGGTAGTTTACAGAATGAAACAACATTTTTTTTACTCAAACATATACCTATAAATAGCAAAATCAGAGAAACTGATTCAGAAACTATATATATAAATATTCAGTCCCAGATCCACAGAACAACAGATGGCATGAGCAAGAGAAAAAGAGAGACAGAGAATTCAATAAGGAGTGAGGAATTCCGCAAACCATCCTTAGAGCACAGAGGCTTAGAGGTTAGCACATTCATTGGACCACGGTGAGGGCTATTATTCACAAATGGAGAAAACGTGGAACACCGGAGGATTTTCTCAGTAATTTAATTATTCCAAAAGGGCATGGACAACTCATCCAGAAGGTCACAAAAGAACCAACATTGAAAAAACTGCAGGTCTCACTTGCTTCACTTATTTTCGGCCATCTGTTTGTAACCTCCAGCTGAAATGAACTTGAGTTCTGGAGCAGGACAACAATCCAAAACACACCAGCAAGTCCACCTCTGAATGTCTGAAGAAAAATACTTTAGAGTGGCCTAGTCAAATTACTGACCTGTATCCTATTGAGATGCTGTGGCATGACTTTAAAAAAGCGGTTCATGATGGAAAATCCTCCAGTGTGGCGAAATTACAACAATTCTTAAAGATGAGTGGAGCAAAATATTCCTCCACAGTGCTGTGAAAGACTCATTGACTCAAGTTATCGCGAAACCTTGATTGTGGTTTAGTTGTTGCTGCTAAGTGCGGCCCAACCAGTTATTCGGTTTAAGGGGGCAAATATTTCTTCACACAGGGCCATCTAGGTGTGAATTTTATCTAAAAACTACTTTGTGTTTACTTGTGTTGTCTTACGCTCTATCCGGACGGGATTCGTTTCTCAAGGAGTTCCGGGGTAATTTTCCCTTTTATGGGGGTCTGTGATTTTATTCCCATTCTGAACGACATGTACTTGTTTTTCTCACACGTCCTCTGAGAAAATTACAGGCAGAATTACCTACTGTTTTTCGCTGTACTCCGTACTACGCACCGTAATTACACTTTGGGCACGCGTTTCCACGGAGATCCATGTAAACACAACAGCGAGTGGAAATGGAGGAGCTACTGAACGCGATTTCATGTGACCCAGAAAGCCAAAAAACTCAGTGGTCTTCCTGCTCTTTTTTCAATTGTAGTCCGGATGCAAGAGTTTTTTCACTGAGTAGAAGTGTGAAATATTTTTCACAGACGACCCCCTGAGAAACTAATCATAACCAGATAGGGATTTTGACTAATATTTCTATTTCAATGTTTGATGATCTGAAACATTTATGAGTGATAAACATGCAAAAAAATAAGACAACAGGGCTTATACAATACTGTATATAAGCCCTGCTCACCCAGACCATTTTAAGCATGTCATTGCAGGGTTATTTCACTTCACTTTCATTATACATGTTTATTTAATTTAATTTTGGCTTTTTTTGTATCATTTTAATCCTTTTGAAAAGCTGCCAGTTCTCAGTGGTGGTCCATGAGTCAACTGGCCTGAAGCACAATATAACAAATACTCTTAGGGCTTTGTTACCTTTGCCAAGATTCCACACAGTCCTGCCATGTCTGGCTTTGTGGTGCTTTGAAAATGAGCAGAAGAAGACTAGCAATACAGTATTGAGTGTGACAGTAATATTATCACACAATATATGGCCTTTTACTGTATATTTATAGTAAAAAATAGGGGTGGAAACATTTTAATGGTCAGATAGAGTACAAATGTAACAGTGCTGTGCTGATATATATATATATGTATGTGTATATATTGGATTTAATTGTATACTGATTTATAATGCATTGGTTTGGAATTGCCTCTGAGAAAAAGAGACAAAGAGAAAAAGAGCACACCCTTAACATGTGTCTCCACCCCATGTCTGACCGTCTGACCTCAGCGGTGAGGGGCGGGCCTATTTATAGTGCTGGGGGTCTAGCTGTCATGGGAACTTCCTCTGGGTATGGAGAGTGGGACACTCGTTTAGAAAGCCTCGGATCGCCTTGCTTTAGAGAGCCCTGGGACGACCCCGGGTGATCAGATCTGACATGTCAGACCCTCAACTTTTCACCAATAGAAAGATTAGAACCATACATGCTAATGTTGCTAATGACTGATGGTTGAATAGCTTGAATAATGCTAATTGATTACTATTCACTTCCATTTTCAGTAACATTTATATTATATATCTAAACAATTCCCTCCACTAGTGCTGGGCGATTATGGCCTTATTCCATCTGCAACTACAGATAACAAAGAAATGGTTTAAAAATAGGTTTACCTGTAAGAAAAATAATAAATAGCGTTATATGCTTTATCCCACCAGGTGTTTTTGTTACAAGTACTGAAACTTTTTTCGGTACAAGCTCAGTCCTTAGAATGTTTAGAAAATATGCACGCATTGGTCTGTAGGAGGCATCGGTAATCATGATAAGATGGATAAACACTTCAGAAATGGGTAGCGTTTTCAGATATATTAGGTTAAAAAGAGAAAATGTCTGTATGTAAAATCATGATTACTTCATTTTGTACATCGCATTAAAACTGTAATTCGAATAAACCAAATTAATTGTGAAAATCGCCCAGCACTACATTTCACTCCTACTGAAAGGAGTATTTTTAGTCATATTTAATTCTAAATAAGACATGCATCCTGACACATGCATCCTGTGAACAATTTGTAAAACCACATTCTAAACTCATATAGGATTTTGATGAGCATGAGAATACTATTAGATTTGTTGTAGATCCACACTGATTGTAAGTAACTGTAACTGCACGATTTATTATTTTAATATTTAAAATTACACATCATTAGTAAAAGATTTAACAATTATTACTTGATAATTAAACCTAAAGATCCCTTAAGAGTACACTCAGTTCTACCTGCGATCTCCAGTCTCTGGACTACGATACCCAGAACGCACCACACAGTGACGTCACTCCCTCTCATGATCAAGTTACTGCACACTGCACCTCCAGGAAGCCGATCACCAGATTATTAATTACACCTGTGTACAGGTTTGAAGGTTTGCCACTCTACAAACACGTCTATCCCTTGCCTAGTTTACTCTCTCAATTCCGATCTTGTATTGTTGTTTTTTTTTTCAAACCTGATTCCTTCCTGCCCTCTAATATATCCTTGCCTGTGTATGATCCTCAGACTGTGTCCCTCTTGCTGCTGTTCACTTGTACTTTTGTTGACCCTGCTTGTTCTGACTACTCTTTGTATTGATACTTCTATAAATAAAGTGTCTTATTGGTATCTGTGCATATCATGTAAGATCTTTTTAAGGCAGTCTATGAGAACAGATTTAGATGTATTTTTAGTTTAACGTAGCTAGTTGAGATAAATAAGGTTTTTGAGGTACACGAACCACTTTAAACAAATCATTTCTGATACATAAAGAAAGGCACCTTTTTTAACATAAATTTCAGTTAAGTAACAGCTTTAGTCAGGTAATTGATGTCGGAAAATGTCGAAGCTATGTTTATGAAAGCGTTCTCAGCTCTATACATTCTATGGTACTGTGCAAAAGTTTTAAGCGAATTGTTTAAAATCACATATTTTAGACACTTAAGGACCTATTTTAGTAATTTTAGGCAGCTTGATTTAAGGCGTTTCATTGTGTCTTTTGCTATCGTAATGACGAGACAAGGACTCACGCACGGCTAGAAACATGAAAAAGGCATGTACTAATGTACTCTTAATTAATCATGAGTGTGTTTTGGGGGCTTAACATGCAATAAACCAATCAGTGTGTCACTTGCCATTCCCTTTAAGAGCCAAGTGCGTTGGTGGATTGATATTTTGCGCAAGCAGGTCATTTACAGGAACAGCAATGGTCTTTCATTCTGTTTTCTGTTTATTGCTGGTATAAAAGTTGGGTTTGTGCACTGCTGTTGACTCTAATTCGCTCTAAAGTAGACACACTTACAGTCCTCGTGAACTAATCTAATCTATCCTTGCTTCTCAAGCTTCTACAGTGTTAATCCTACCATTATTGCAATAGTAGCTTAATGACACGATGAATGACGAATGAAAGTGTCTCTGTGGAGAATGTACTTGGAAAGCCTGCTTTGGAAGGAAGGTCATTTGTAGTGTGTGGAATGAAGAGTATGCGCTAATACTCGTCTAACTGCAGCGCCTGTCCAAAGGCCCTATAAATAACCCGTCCTCTCTTCTTCACTTTCTCCCACTGTCTTTTCCTTCGTCTCCACCACCTCCTCCCTCCACCCCTCTCCTGCTCTCTATCTCTATCTGGTTCTCTCTCTCTCCGTCGTCTGTCTTTCTGTCAGCTCCCTCTTCCTTTCAGTAAATCTTTCCATAATTGCCGGCGCTAAGCGCTAGCCAAATGATGATTGCATTATAAACTATTAGCATTGTTGTTGCAAATGTCCGTCTGCATTAGGCAGAGCTCGCAAGACAGACCAGCTCCGGCTCCAGCTCCTAACGACGTCAATTTGATATCTGAAAAGCCGTTTTTTTCTGGAGCGTGAACCCGGTTTCCACACTCTTGCTGCGCGGTGAATGGCCACATTGTCCCCCGGGATGGATAAATAGGTTTCTTAATCACTCGGAGTGGCAACTTCTCATGTTCATTGTCATGCCCAATGAGGCATAACAGCGAGACATTCTGTTGAAGGCCGTAAAAATGTGGGGTCAGTGCCAACGCCTCGGCGAGAGACAGTGGGGTCAGTCTCCTCTCCTGGCCGACTGCGGGAGAAGGCCTCGCGGGCCTAGCGTCGGCCTGCCAGTCTACGACGTCCATGCCTTTGGGAATACACCCAAACAATACGCGTCTTTCAGGCCAAAGCCTTTCAGTCGGCAACTGTGCTTCAACGAGACTTGAAGTACTTGTCATTCTTTGTCGGCAGAAGAGTCTGGGGGATCTTTTGCTTCGTCTCAGTGTTCGTGTGTTTGACTTACGATTGTGGAATCTGCTTCACTGTCTGAAGTGTTAAATCTTCTGCAAAACATTTTAATATGCATATTTGTGATGATTTATCAGATTTAGCAGCACCCGGCATGTTCCAGTAGTGCGAAATCCAACAAGGAAATGTCATCAGGCTCATCTGTTTTGCTGCTTTTCTGCTCTAAGAGGAACTAGCACTGGATTGTATCGGATCTTGGGAACTTGAGCACTTTTGAGGACCATTTTTCAACGCCTATTTTTGTTGGAGAAGCTGTTCTTCAAAACATATACAGAGGAATCTGGGAGCATTCCTTTGAAACGAATCGAAAAAAAGAAGGCAGACTATGCAGCCTTTTCTTTGTTGACTGTGTCAGTGACTGATTTCGCTTCATTCACATACTGGCCCTCATTCATCAAGGTTGCATTCAGGCAAAATTCTAACTAACTCTGTCTAAAATGAGGGCACGCAAACTTCACTGATAGTTTTGTTGTTTTTATCAGTTTAATCTGGTGTGTATTTTATGTCTTATCAAATTTATGTCTGGTTGGAATGCATTATATCATGTTAACAATGTCAATGTAACATTGGGTGAATGAACCTGAATCATGTTCCTGAATGTAAAACAGCAAGGTTGGTTTAATATAAAGAATTGCATGAGGGTTAACAATGCATGGTGTAAAAAGATGAAAAAATGAAGCACAGACACAATTGCAACCAAAGAAGCCATGGGAAAAACAGGCAAACAACCAGACTCCAGGCAAGAACAAAACCTAAACAAAGGAGAACCTTAAACAAAAAAAGAATTCAACAAACAAAGCAGAGATCATACATGAGGTGTACAAGTGAAACATCAATAGTTGGTAATACTTTGCAAAGTGACGAGCAGACCGAATAGGTATTTATACAGACAGTCTGATGAGAAACAGGGGTGTGTGATTAGTATTCAGGTGAGGAGGAACAGAAAAATATAGTTTAGAATTGTTGGAGGCAGATAGTGTGACAGTTACGGTTGTAGTCACTGGACTTGATGGAGCAAAACCTGAGTGAGAACCTGAAAGTGTGGAAGTCAAAATAAATCGTAATCCTGAGGGAAGCAGCTGGAACAGGCCATAAACATTTGATTCAATGTAAATACAGTACCAGTAAAAAGCTTGGAAACACCTTCATCTATGTTTTATAATTTTTATTTTTTTTCCTACATTGTAAATGAATATTAAAGTCATTCAGGCTATAAAGGAACACACAATGAATCATGTAGTAACTTAAAAATGTTAAACAAACCAAAATACTCTGTAAAGCATTTTGGTGCTCTTATTTGGGGTGTTGTTCATTTGTGGTTTCTGAGGCTGGTAACTCTCATAAACGTATCCTGTGCAACAGAGGAAACTCTTTGTCTTCCTTTCCTGGGGCAGTCCTGATGAGAGCCAGTTTCATCATAACGTTTTTGATGGTCTTTGCAACTGAACTTGATACTTTCAAAGTTCTTGAAATGATTTCAATTGAATCACCTCCATTTCCTAATGTATTTTTTCCTTTATTTCCTTTTATTTAAGTAGTTAGTTCTTGCCATAATATGGATTAGAACATTACTCAAATAGGGCTATTTAATATATAACAACTACCTCTTTACAACTTTACAACTGATGCTCTCAAACACATTAAGAGAGCAAGAGATTCAAGTAATTAACTCTTGACGAGTTCAGCACAGCTGTTAACTGAACGCTGATCATTCCAGGTGACTCTACCTCATAAAGCTGACTGAGAAAATTCAGCACAGGTGTGCAAAACTTTCATCTAATTAAGAGGTGTCTGCTCTGAAGAATCTAAAATATAAAACATATTCAGGTTTGTTGAACACTTTTTTGGTTTAATAAATAATTTCATATGTTTTTTTTTTTTCATAGTTTGGATGACTTTAGTATTAATCTACAAACCAGAACATTTAAAATTAAAAATGTATATTCCCATTACATACAACAATGAACATGCCTGTTTTAGATGTTGCAACCGTCATTTCCCACATACTTCTATGCATCCTTTAAGGCATGTTCAGCAATACATCCACTAGAGTTCCATCATTGGTTTCTTTATTGAGTTTCTTCGTCCTTTTGTCCAAAGGCAGTAAATGAATATATTTTTTTTTTTTTCAAACTATTGGCTACACTGCTTCTATGATTTCCAGTGGTACTGCTCTGTTCTGTCTGCATCTGTAAGCCTACAGGCTGCAAGGGAACATGCTCAAATATGGACAAGATGAACACAGCATATGGACAGAAGGCTGCATCTATATCCTTATCTATATCTGTATCCATATTTAATGTTGAGCATAAAATGATCTTGCACTTTGATAATAAAGGACACGTCTGAATACTGTATGTGGGAAAACGATCTGGATACAAAGCAACAGCTTGATGGTAATGCTAATATTTTAGCGAGCTGAGAACAGCAGTGACCCCACTTTCCCTTTTCTGCCCACGTCCATTGGTCAATGACATGCCTTACAATGAGAGCCTCTCTCATAGTCTCTGTGTGTGTGTGTATGTGTGTAGCTGTGAAGAGAGTCTGTGTCTAAATTTCACAAAGGAAAAAATCAGATGTCACGTTTACGAGTGAAAGTGAAAATGCTTTTAAAAGTAAAAGGAAAAGACTGATAAACTGAACATCTGTTGGGCTGTGTTTATTAATAGATCGGACAGTTCCTCTTGGGCACTCTACATTATTATCCTGTCATTCATTGGGTTTAATTGATGTAAAGCAATAAAACAACTGCAGACTGCCTCCGTCTGGTGTGGGAGGGCTGCCAGTGAGCATTGTATAAGTGCACAGTACAGCTTTCACGGTTTGATAGTGATATATAGATAGTGTCCTGTTTCCTATGATAGCCCTAATTCTGTAAAGTGATTCCAAATTATATGCAAACTATAATGATATTGCAACCACGCAAAGCTAATTCAGCTACATTAACTACACTAAATCACCATTAAATGCAATTACTTCCTCTATTAAGGATTTAAAATGAGCCTATTCATAGTGTCCATAAGTGTCTGTAATTATATAAGTGAATGCCGTATGGATAATCAATGTGCATTAATTATTTTGACTGTATTTAAAAGAGAAATGTAATCTCTACAACTGTGTTACTTGATATTTTGTCACAGATCAATAACATTGATTACACCACTTGTTTTTTTTACAGCGGCTGCACGGACTGTGTGCTATGCTACATGATGACCAAGAGGACAGAAGCCTCCCCAAGTTATTGATGGTAGGGATCTTATTCAATAGCAGACCTGCTCAGTGACAGCTTAATTAATTAGTGTTGCACAGATAGTGTCTTCCCCACCCGATAGATATCAAAGGGCAGACCACCCAGACACACAGCTCACACAAAGCTTCTGTTCTTCTCCTGTTTGATTGGTTAGTGTGAACCACGTCTCAACGTTTAGAAGACCTCACACTGTAAAGCCACAATTACTTTAAACTCAAACAAATTAAGTCTGTTTTATGTAAAATTGCACCAGGAGTGGCATAAAATTATCCAAAAGCAGTGTGTAAGGAGAACATGCCAATATGCATGAAAACTGTGACTATAAGCTTGTTTTCTATGAATTATTTGAGGTCTGAAAACTCTGCATCGCTCTGTACTCTCTGTAGCATTTTATTTCTTTATCTAATTTTCTATGAGTATTTCAAATCCGTATTTTACTTAAATGAAATCAAAGAGAAGGCTAAAAACAAATCTATTTTATTCACCTTACCATGTCATTAAACATAGAATTAAATATGCAAAGCAATTGATATAGCAAAAATATAAAATAGCTTACAATCTAGGCAAAATAACTAAAAGTTGTTAGTCTAATTAACTGCAGTTTCCCGTAAATATTACTTAAAATAAAGGCAACCAGTTTCCTTAAATAATTTAAGTAAATTCAACATATCCAGGCTTCCAATGTATATTCCAGAAGGAATAGGCATTGTGTCTGATTTATTCATGATCATTCTTTGTTGAATAACTTACGTATATTGCAGTTACAAAAACAGGGAAAAATCTACTACGCAAATCTTGGTTAACTTAAAAAAACCCCACTAAACTAAGCATTGCTGCCTGTCTCATGACCTTGAAGCTCAAGACCCATTGGGTAATGCAGCAAGACAATGACCCAAAGCGCACATGTTAAAACAAATAATGACTTTACAAGTGTGTGATTTCTACTAGTAGGTAATGTACAGGTAATTAAATGGAAATGTTAACTTACATGAACATCTCATGACCTTAAGCTTAAGACCCATTGGGTGATGCAACAAGACAATGACCCAAAGCACACATGTTAAAACAAACAGTGACCAAATCAGAGTACTGACTTTTTTTATTATTATTTTAATTAAATGGAATGGAAATGTTCACTTACTTTTTCTTGCCTGCACTGTGAATGTTTACTGAACATGCTGAATAAAAGTGTATAATATACATAATAACATTTTCTTTTCTTATCTTTAGTGCATTTGCAGTGAGTCGTGGGATGGCTCTCATGGCCCTGCTTCTTCCTCTGCTCCTGGGCGTTCTGGGAACCCCTCTGGTCTGCAGCCACTACCCCCACTTCAACGCCAACAACACTGTGTTCCAACACCTGGCCTTGCATCCTGACCCTACAGTGGGCACAGTCTATGTGGGAGCTCGGGACCACCTCTATCAGCTGGCCGGCCTGGACCGGTTGCGTCTGGAGGTGGAAGAAAAGACGGGTCCAGTGAGGGACAGTAAGGAGTGCCTCCCCCCTGTAACCTTGGATAACTGCCCCCAGGCCCGACCGGTCAGTAACCACAACAAGCTGCTGCTGGTGGACTCCTACTCTCTTCAGCTCATCACCTGCGGCAGCGCCCACCAAGGCACCTGTCAGAAACGTAGCCTTGCTAACGTTAGCAGTGTTCTATTTTCTGCTGAGAGACCTGTGGACACTCAGTATGTGGCTGCAAACGACCCGACCGTCTCAACCGTCGGACTTGTGGTAAGACCCCGAGATGGAGCGCCGTCCCTCCTCTACGTGGGGCGGGGCTACACAAGCAGCCACCCGCCAATCTCCACACGCCAGCTTTCAGCCGAACCTGTTTTTTCTTATGAGGAGACGGCTAAACTAGCTGTAGCCGGACGTCTCTCGGAGTACGACCACAATTTTGTAGCCAGCTTCACACACCGCAACCACGTCTACTTCCTATTCTACAGACGTGACCTCAAAGCTGCCTCCCGGGAATACAAGACGTACCTCGCTCGAGTGTGTCTAGACGATCAGGCATACTATTCCTACGTTGAAGTTCCGCTAGCGTGCCGCTCCAGCTCGACTGGAAAGAACTACAATCTCCTCCAGGGGGCGCAAGTGGGTGGAGCAGAATCCTCAGACGATGCTCAGGTTCTGATGGCGGTCTTTTCCACGGCACTGAGTTCAGCCAGTCGGCCGAGCGAGGAATCTGCGCTTTGCGTTTATACTCTGGACGAACTGGACCACCATATCGATGCCACACGAGATCTATGCTACACACAGGATGGCCAGAAGCAGGGCAGCAAGGTGGCATATATCGAATATGAGGTCAAATCCAGCTGTGCCAACCTGCCCAGGGTAAGAACATGACTGTTAAATTAATTCAGTTTGTAAGTACTGTAGTTTAGGGCTAGACAATATGGCCAAAATTTGAATCACAATATACAGCTCTGGAAAACAATAAGAGACCACTTAAAAATAATAATTTCTTTGATGGATGATCACAAGCCATCATACCAAGCTGAACTGCTTGAATTATTGCACCAGGAGTGCAGGCATTAAGTTATCCAAAAGCAGTGTGTAAGACTGGTGGAGGAGAACATACCAAAATACATGAAAACTGTAACTTAAAACCAGGGTTATTCCAATTTTGATTTCTAAAACTTTGTAAATATGAACTTGTTTTCTTTGCATTATTTGAGGTCTGAAAGCTCTGCACCTTTTTTGTTATTTCGGCTTTTTATATTTTTTGCAAGTAAATGCTCTAAATGGCAATATTTTTATTTAGAATAAAAAAAATGGGTCTGTAGTTTATAGAATAAAACAACAATGTTCGTTTTACTAAAAAAATTACCCATAAATAGAAACTTAAGTGGTCTCAATTTTTTTTTAGAGCTGTTTATCATTATTTCAGTCGATACAATAAAATTCCAATATCGATATGAACAGAATAGTCAAACATTGTTTGATATAATAATTTTACCATACCATATTTTTACCATATTATGACATTTAGACACTGTTATATAAATAATGTTTTGTGCTTTACACAGTGATTTTAACTTCAATTTTGCTGCACATCGTACAAAAAAGCTGAATTTTTCACACTTTTGTAATAAAATATACAGCTGAGTCATATAGTCAATACAATAAGAAAGTGTAGTATGATACAATAAAATATCATGAAATCATTTAATAGGCTAAAATATTAATAGCTCTAATGTAGTGAATTGTTTACAACCCCAAATCAGAAAACTTGGGATAGTAAAATAAATAAATAAATAAATAAAGTATTTGTTACTTTTACTTTGAGTTTTATATCATTGGAGACGATATATGAACACAAGATATTTCATATTATGTTTTGTCTGCTTAAATTATTTCACTTTGTTAATATACATTCATTCCATACACACTGCAAAACTTGACAAGTTACATATACTCAAACGATTGAGGAAACCGATTGCCTTAAATCATTTAAGTTTAAAAACTCAAACAATTTGAGCATAATTAGGGCCGGTCGCTCCAGGCACTGAAACCGGGCAGAGAGCACAGGAGAGCGGGTTGTTTGGATGTTAGCATAGCTAGCTAGCTAACTCTCCTGCCGTCGGATTTTCTCCGCCCTCCACCCTGGAGATATCAGCCAATAGCCTTCGCTGAGGGAGGTGAATCTGACTCCGCCCCCAAACTGTCAAAACCACCTCTTTCAAAACTCGAGTGCAAAAACTCACTCGAGCAAAAACAGCAGAGAGAGAGAACTGTGAATTCGAGGGAAAAAAAACACCCCAGAGAAGAAAAATGAAGCTTGAGAGTTATATTTAGTTCAGCGCGCACACAATTCCATTTTTTTTTTGCTCGTGAGTTTCACTTTTGCGCGGGAAGTTAATTTACACACGCAAAAGGTTAAAACATGCTGGTTAAATTTTTTTTGCGCCCCCAACATTTTGACATTGATGTGACGCCATAGAAAACATATTCTGATGGATTCTAACCACAAATCTTCTGTTTGTCTTGTTGCCATGTGGCAATATTTTTGATATTAAGATCCATTTTTTTTTTTTTTTTTTGCTTTCAATTAGGGCTGGCCCGAATAGCGTTTTTTGAGCTCCGGATATTCGGCACTGATTCGAAGCGAATATTCGAATATTCGTTTTTAAAAAAAGAGGTAAAAAAATAAATAAAAAAAAGCAAATCACGGCCCCTTTAATCCACTGAAAAATGTTCAATTTGCTCTGACCGACGAGACATATTCACCCCGGATTTTTGGTGTTTTTATCCCCCATATTTTTTCTGTGTTTTTAGCTCAGATTTCTTTGTGTTTTCATCCCGGAATTTCTGCTGCCCCACACGCGGCTTATCCGCTGCGTAAGCAGGCTAGGAGGCTGCTGCTGCACGGTTTCTCCGCTGCGCAAGCCAGCCCAGTAAATTGCTGTTTGTGTTTTCACACTTAGGCTATTTGCTTAAAAAAACAAACAAAAAAAAAACGTTTGTTCAGGAAGTATTTTATATTCTTAAACATTGTTAATTATATTAGAGGACAGTCATTGTAAACTGTACTTGGTCTATTTCGGTTAAAGGATTGTGCAGGGCATATTACTGATTTTGTATTTTTGCACTTGGGCTATGAGCTCAATATTAAATATTTCGTTTGTTTAGAAATTATTTTATATTTTTAAACCATGTTAAATTATATTAGAGTAGAGGAAAGTCATTGTTAATGACGTTATTGTACTTGGTCTATTTCGGTTTAAGGATTGTGCAGGGCATAGCCGTATTACTGATTTTGTATTTTTGCACTTGGGCTATAAGCTCAATATTAAATATTTCGTTTGCTTAGAAATTATTTTATATTTTTAAACCATTTTAAATTATATTAGATAAGAGGAAATTCGTTCAGACATCATTTTTGTAGGCCAGGCTTTTGTAACCGATTTAGCCCCTACTGTTGCCACATTACCCCTTACGTTTTATTATATAAATCAGTTTCGAAGAGCCTGCATTTTTTTTATCATGTATAATAGAGGTCTGCGCGAGACTGATTTTTAAACCCACTCTTCCACGCTCCCGCGTTTCTGTCTCGTTACCGCTCCGCAAAAAAATTGCTTCTTTTAATCCCGCGCCCGCCCGCCACATAGTGCGGTCCCGTTCCTTACCCCAGTCCAAACACCATCGGTGTGTGCGTGTGTGTGTCGGTCCATCCTGCGCGTTGAGAGTTTTCTTTAGTTTTTTTTTTTTACAATTATTACAGTTTTCTTAACTATTTATTAATTTGCTCCCGCATCGTCTGGATTAAACTCCCGCTCCAGCCAATAACAGTTCAGTTCTGTCCCGCGCGCAAGATATTCTGACGGGACCCGCGAAAACAGAAGTGGTTAGAGTGAGGTGGAACTCTGGAAAGGAGAAAAAAAACGAATATCCGAATACCAAAATTAAAAACCGAATACCTACTCAACGAACGAATATCCGAATACCCGAATATTCGGGTCCAGCCCTACTTTCAATCCAAGAGCCCTTGTTAAACCACAGGCATATTAGTTTAGCTTATTTGTCTCTTCCCATGACCATTAAATGAGTGATTTCCATGCTGCTTGACAATTGTAGAACAAGCCCACTCCAGAGTTCTGAATTAGCCTTAACGAGGCTACAGGATGAATAGCAGACGTTCGGTAAGGAGGAGGCTCGTAGGCATCTGACCGTCGACTGACCCCCACATTGCTGCCTGCTGTCCAGCCGGGCTTCGGCCTGCAGTTCCTTTACCAGGGGTTGTTAAGGATCAATAAAGCCCACTCAACCAAGCCACTCTAATGAAGCCTCCTGTCGAGAGTGTTTAAGGAATTAAGATTTCCAAAGACAGGAATTGAAAGCAAAAACAGAGGAATGTCTATTTAGCAGTCTGACATCATCGATGGGAAAACCCTAATATGCAATAGACTCAGAATAGGCAAGAATGCACCAAAACAAAAAAAACGTCCCACTCCCTGAATAACCCCTTAGATTCCATTCCATGCTGTGTATACACAGCAAAACCAATGTCAAATTAACTCTGTAAGAGTTTAATTTAACACTGTCCTAGATAACATATGGTCCCACTATAGCGTTAAAAGAACTCTAACACAAGAGTTAAAAAATAATCAAGAGTTATTTCAACACCGTAGGGAATCAAATATTAACCCTGTGTAACTCATCAGTGTTAATATTTTAGAGTTAATTCAACACTGTAGGGAATCATATATTAACCCTATGTAACTCTCATCAGTGTTCATATATTAGAGTTAATTCAACACTGTATGAAATCATATGTTAACCCTATGTAACTCATCAGTGTTCATATTTTAGAGTTAATTCAACACTGTAGGGAATCAGATATTAACCCTATGTAACTCTCATCAGTGTTCATATTTTAGAGTAAATTCAACACTGTATGGAATCATTTATTAACCCTATGTAACTCTCATGAGTGTTAATATTTTAGAATTAATTCAACACTGTATGGTTGTAAAACAGGGTAAAACTACAATTGTTGATTGGTTTAAAAAAATTCTTGTGTATTTTTTTTTACTTTCACCCAAAAAACTATATACCAGAGTATCTATAAAACATTATAAAATGTGAGCTATACCACAGAAAAAAAATACCTTTTCATACTATCTAAGCTTTATTTAGAACAAGAGATACCATCAAAAACTGCCAAAAAAAGCAGTGGTTTTCCCATAACACAATAACTCTTGGATGGAGACCCTTATTCACCATCCAACCCAACAACACCAAGAGGGTGACTAACGCTCCATCTGGGGAACCACCACAACTAAGCTAAACCACACACACACTCACATACAGCAGAATCAAGAGGTGTAGCCTGTTAGAGTTGAATAATAACTCCAACTTTATGGATTGTTTATCACTGAGGGTTGTTAGAAAAACTCCCAGAGAGTTAAAACATGTTTACACTGTGATTTTAACACTGTGGATTTTACTGTGTAGATACAGCCAATTTCACCATGCACAATTATGTCATACTGTCTAGTCTTGTTATTTATTTATTTAATTATATCTAACCCTATCAGGGTACAGTTGGCGGATTTTATGGTGTTAGTCTCAATGAAAGGAGCCACCTTGCAGACGTAGTATCAGATTAATCTAATCTAGACTAAATCTGCTTATTCGGGGATAAGAGGATTTCAAGGATTCAGAGACAATAGGCTCAAGCTTTACAGTAAAGAAAAAAAAATGAAAACACACAGAAAGGGCAAGAGATAAAACAGCTCAGTATGAGGTGGCTTATGTGGATAGAAGAACAATAAATTAAATAAATGAAAAAAAAAAAAACAGACACTGAAAGGAAAGCTTGCCTATCTCTCTTTTGCAGAACACGCTGAACGCCTACCCCTGCGGATCAGACCACACCCCTAGTCCGATGGCCAGTCGGGAGCCGGTGGAAGCCGAGGCGGTGTTGGACAGCCCGTCTGCTCGTCTGAGTGCCGTGGCTGTCAGCGTGAGGGAGGGGCACTCCATCGCTTTTCTGGGAGACTCCAAAGGAAATTTGCACAAGGTATTTGGTGTAGTGTTTCTTTTAAAATCCCAAGATAACATGCCTATGGGCTCTGTATGGGTAACCAAACTGGGTACCAGAAAAATAAAAATTGCCCATGTATGAATGTCAGTGGTGGACCCCATCAGGGTCAGTAAAGGGAAAAGAAGGGGGGTTAAACCTAGGCTCCTTCTGGGTTGTACATTGTACTTACAGCTCTGGAGAAAAATAAGAAACCACTTAAAAATGATAAGTTTCCATCAAATCAAGCTGAACTGCTTGCATTTTTGCACCAGGAGTGGCATAAAGTTATCCAAAATCAGTGTGTAAGACTGGTGGAGGAGAACATGCCAAGATGCATGAAAACTGTGAGTTTCTGCTGGAACATCTTGATTGCAGTAGTGCATTACAGTAGTCAAGCTTGGATGTAATGAAGGCATGTACTACCATGTTCCACCAATGTAAGGCTGGGTCAAGGGAGTTAAAAAGAGTTTAACCTGCTTTTATTGGAGTAACTGTTTCAACAGTCCAGGAAAGGCTTTCTACTAGATATTGCAGAGATTGAATTCATTGTAAATTTTTATTGATCCCTCCATCATGAAATTTGGATAGTACATAAACAACAACTGCCAGATTCACGTTATTTGAAAAAAAAATTAATAAATAAAGGCTTAAATGCAGATACAAGGTTTTAACATGACAGCTATAATTCTGGAAAGAGCATTTTTGAGGTCAGGATGTTGGATGATCACCACCTTACCTCATCCCCCACTTCACAGTTCATTCCAAAAGTAATGGATGGAGCATCATCATTCCAGAGCACACAGTTTTACTCCTCCACAGCTGAATGCTGGGGGCTTTATTATATGGGTGATGTCATCTTAATCCTATTATTAATCATGCTGTCTAATTTAGTTCTTAGTAATCAGCTTAGACCATACCAGCATGTTTAAAATCATATGACTCCCAAACAAATAAGGACATTAGAGAATGGTCATCAACTGTTCTTAGTTTTAATTTGTTTTAAAATATGGATTAAATCTCATAACTAACTTTCACTCCCTCTTTTTACTCCCTCCATCCTGTTCTATCTCTTCTGCTTTTCTCGCTCTCTGTTCCTGTTCTCTATTTAGGCTTCTGTGCTTGAGCTTTGTTGTGTTAGATATTAAAGCTCCCCCTGTAACCTTTACTCGGCACATTAAGACATTGTAACTTGAAATAGTCGAAAATATAATGATATAATAAAACCAAAGTTTACTCCAATCAGTTTGCAATGTGTAGCATGGACAAGAATATATGAGCATTTTGGCTAAACAGAATATTGTTGTGATTAATCTGATTTTGATCTGAATTTTTTAAACAATTGACACCACTTATAAAAATCTAAATTTACTTACTCTTTTCAGAAATGAAATGCTTACTCTATCTTTTACTTTGCATATAAAAACGCTCAAAAAATGGAAACCCAGCCCTGTTCCTTCCCTCTCTGTCTTTGTTGTGACTGGATGGCTGAGTAGCTGGACAGAGTGTGCAAATAAATTAAGCCTTTTTAAAGCAACTTCATTCCATGTTAAAATTTGGAATAAAGTATTGTGAAAATTGTGAATCATTAATCCTCACATGAACGTGCCTTCATGATTCCGATTTAATCCCACGGTTTCATAATCCAATTTGGGGACTGCTGTGTTTGGTGCCTCAGACTTACAACCTGTGGGTTTCTAAACTTCCGGATTAATACGGCAACCTCTGCATCCAGGCTGTACGTTCTTGCAGAAGATCAGACTTGGGTAATAAACCTAACCGCAGGTAGTCTGACCAGACAGCCTTGTGTCAATGTGAGGTGTTAACCGTGCACTTCATTCTTTCCTAAGCCCTGGCTCAGTCTTGGATCAAAGCTCTGTGTGCAGTTTAGCAGAAATGGCCTTTTATACCCAGCTTAAGTCTTCACAGCAGGACAAATTCCACAGCCAACAGGCGCAGCCTCTTTCACATACCTATATGCTCTACCGGCCAGTGCTAGAGACTGCTAGAGTCCAGTCTGAGTCAAGACCAAGACCAAGATGTATAATTATAAATAAGAGACCACTTAAAAATTATTAGTTTCTTTGATTTTACCAAATTGAAAAGCTCTGGAATATAATCAAGAGGAAGATGGATGATCACAAGCCATCAAACCAAGCTGAACTGCTTGAATTTTTGCACCAGGAGTGGCATAAAGTTATCCAAAAGCAGTGTGCAAGACTAGTGGAGGAGAAAATGCCAAGATGGATGAAAACTGTGATTAAAAAATAGTTATTCCACCAAATATTGTTTTCTGAAGTTTATGAATATCAACTTGTTTTCTTTGCATTATTTGAGGTCTGAAAGCTCAGCCTCAGCGCTAGTTCTTTTACTGTACAGAGGTGAGAATACCGGACTGTAGTCTGCGTGTTTATTATGTTAAAACAAGATACATGGGACGAACCACTAGCTGATAGCATCCTGGCTTACCGGAACAACCAGGGTTCCTCAGTGTAGTGCTGTCGGGCGGCATTTACTAGCGCTAAGCTCTGCTAACCGTGGATAGCACTGCTGCTAACCGCACAGTTGAAAATATTGGAAATCTAAGCTTACTGTGAGTAAACAAAAGTGCTTTACTCACTCAAATAAACAGTTTTCAGCAGAGAAATTTGTATAGATTAACATCCAGCGCTCGTTTTTTTTTTTTTTTTTTTAAGAATTAAAGTTGTAATAAAGATATTTGTGAGAAAAAGAATTAAAGTTGTGTTTATTTAGTTGCTTCCCCATTAGAAGGGAAAATGGAGACACCTTTGTTCCTTACTATTGTCACTTAAAATGTACCTTAAAATCCGGTGTGCCTTAGGTAAGAAAATAAACCAGACAATAGACGTTTATTTATAGTGCTCTTTAAAATATGGTGCTCTTTATAGTCTGTAAAATATGTTAATCAATTTTGGGCATTTCTTCTTTACATTGTATCAATGTATCATTGCGTCAAAATAGAAATGCTCTAAAACGACGTAGAATATTTTTTTTTATTGACCTCCATTCAGTGAAAAAGTAAAGAATAGTTTTCCCGCTCCTGTAGAGTTGGCTAATTTGAGAGACATTTTTTTTTATCCAGCAACACCGACATACAATATACTCTCTCAATCCTTCACTCTCTACACAGACACACCTATTCAGAAGTGAACCTCGCACATCTTCACTGGAAGTGTGTATGATTTCTGCTGCTAGGCTACAGTAGCTGGCAGTTAATCGATGGTAATCCGCTTAACACGGCCTAACCTGAGTGTGCGCTGGCCTGTGCAGCTCTTAGGCTGAGGTGTCTGACACTCTTAGCCGTGTCACCTGCTTTGCTGATGGGCTTCTCCAGCCTGTAATCAGATTTACTGAAATCTACTCCTCCCGTGATATGATTGGAGAGGCATTAAGTACCTTTCACGGATGTATTCAGTTGCTCACATTTTCTACAGACTCGAGCCCTTACAGTCTTCTCTGCCGACTCTATAACGTCTACAAGCCCACAAAACACTTTTCATGATGCACTTGTGTGTACTTAGCAGACTGTTGAGGAGCTATGATTTTTTTTCTTTTTTATATGCTTTGAATTTTTGGGTTCAGGATTAGATTACATATTATGGACTTGCTTGGCTCTGTAAGTGCTTTCAATGCTTTTATTGTTCAGACCTACAGTGCTGTGAAATGTAAATTAACTGAATGCTTGTCTGAATTTGCGTATGAACACTATAAATGTTGTGGAATGCATTCACCTACATTAAGTTGCAGGCATTGCCGATACAGATGTGTAAATGCCGACACACAGCTTTTCTATTTCTTGTAGAGAAGACTAGGACTAAAACATGATATGACATAAACATATCATCAGCCCAGCATTGAGCTGTGTAGCAGTGGAACTATATTCTCTGAAAAAATGTTTTGTTATTAATTAGGGAGTAGGGGGATAAATCCTCACACCAACGCCCCAAAGTCTAATAAAAAAACATTTCCTGGACAATAGAGACTGTTGCTACATCAAAAACAAAATAAAATCTTTTTCAAAAGCCTTGATATCATAAGAAACCATGAGTATGCATCTCTGTGCATTTGCCCTGACAGTGTATTTTATAGAAAATTATGAATAAAATCTGGCACAAAAATGCAGCTTTTTAAAATTTCATTAGATTCTGACCTTATTTTGTGTACAGTTGAATCTAAAATTAATTTTTTTGGTTGGCATGGGGCGCTAACCCGTTTTTTTTAAGTAATAACCAATTCATTACAAAATGTAAAGCAAGGTGGTGAATGGTAGAGTACTAATTTAAGGATACTTAGCTAAATCAGGATC
This sequence comes from Astyanax mexicanus, assembly GCF_023375975.1. Lineage (NCBI taxonomy): Eukaryota > Metazoa > Chordata > Actinopteri > Characiformes > Acestrorhamphidae > Astyanax > Astyanax mexicanus. Next base: position 27,177,449 of record NC_064420.1, on the reverse strand, counting down.
TTGTCATGTAAAATATGAATTCTGAGACGTGTTGGATCATCTGTCCTGAAGCTAAAGCTGAAGTACAATTGCATCATGTAACATGACAATGACCCAAAAACACGTACAGAAGTCCTCTTTACAATTGCTTAAAAGTACAAAAAAATCCCAAAAGTATTGTACAAGGATCTGAAGTGCACAGATGATGGCAAAGCTTTTATCATCTTTTTAAAACACAGAAATCAAAGTTGCGTACATAAATTAGTGTTACATTGTTGGACAAATTCAGGAATTCAGACTATGGAACACTACGGTATTTTCCAAGACACTGTACTGCCATATACTGACTGTGCCGCTGTGTGTGTCATGTTGTAGGTGTTCCTGGGGGAATCCGGAGAAGTGCAGAAATATTCCACCCTGTCCATCCGGCCGGGTTCACCTATTAACCGAGACCTGCTTTTGGACTCCGCCCAGAAACACTTGTACATAATGACCTCCAATACAGTGAGTTTTTGATTAGTGAAATGACTATGAATGTAAATGTAATACTAACAGGCAGTTCCATTTACTTCTAAAGTTATTTTTGTGTGAAATATATTTTAATTGTTTTAAGATTTTAGGCTGTTAGAAAATAAGAAATGTGATGACTGACAATAATATTTACAGAACATTGTTTATGTGCCTGATATTATAAATTATTTAAATATTTATTTTCCTTTAATTCGTTAATGTAAAAAATAAACACTCCACTACATATTATAACGTTAGAAATGTATTATAATGTACTGTATTTTTTGGACTATAAAGCACACCAAAATTTTTCCCAAAAATAATTAGTGTGCTTTATAATTGAGTGCGTCTTTGTATAAATTGTACCAGTCAAGTTGTAAGGAGCAGTAAAGCCACTCTGGATAAGGGATAAGGGATAAGGGAGTTAGCGCTGCTAATCGTGGCTGGGTAGCACTGCTAACCTGGGCTGGGAATCTCTGCTAACTGGGGCTGGCTAGCGCTACTAACCATGGCTGCCTATGCTGCTAACTGCAGCCTTGTGCCTTGTGCTGCTAACCATGGCTGACTATGCTAACCAGGACTGGCTATGCTGCTTTTCAGGGCTGGCAGCATAGCATTGCTAACCAGGGCTGGTTAACACTGCTAACTGTGGCTGGCTAGCGCTGCTAACCGGGGCTGCCTAGCACTGCTAACAGCGCCTAGCTATGCTGCTAACCATGGCTTGCACTCACCCTATACTATAATAATTACTATAATAACTCAATACTAAAATTTTAAGCTTACTGTAAATAAACAGACGTGCTTTACTCACCTAAATAAACAGTTCTCAGGAGAGAATTCTGTGAATCCAGTGTTCATTTGACTTTACCTTGTTTTGTTTTTTTTAAGAATTACAGTTTTGTTTACTTAGGCGCTTCCCCAACTTCCCTATTAGGAGGGAAACATGGCGACACCCTTGCTCACTTCAATTTAGGCATCCTTACTAGTGTTGCCTAATGCTCCTTATAGGCTGATGTGCCTTATGTATGAAAATAGACCAGAAAATAAACGGTTATTCATAAATGGCGGACAGTTGAATTGCTTAAGATGCCACATTAAAACAGGAAGTATACATCTTGGTGTTGCTAGGTTTTTGAGGAGGTTACAATGGATGAAAACTCATCAAAACTCACTCATCTCAATATTTGACATTCCGGGAATGCTTAAAAACTCTTAAACATTAGCAGATTCAATAAGACCTCGAAACAGTTTACGTGTAGTTAGCGGACTCTGCAGCGCCCCCTATTTGTTTCGGCTAATAAATTTGCAGTAACTGTCTCAAAATTTCTCCATAATTCTCAAATTTTCGAAGGACCATAAATATTACGATGCTGCACGAATTATAAAGTTGATAGAGTGTCTTATGATTCAATACACTGTATAGTCTGTAAAATACGGTGTACTGTAATGCATAATGCTACTGCCAGACCTATAATTCCTAAATGCACCACATCTCGTGTGTGATAATGTCTATAGGTAGAGAAAAGGCCTGTTGCAGAGTGTGAGAGACACACAGACTGTCAGTCCTGTCTTGCAGCTCGTGACCCTTACTGTGGCTGGTGTGTCCTTGAGGGCAGGTGAGTATCACCCTATTCCACACAACAAAAACATACTGTAGATTCTTTCATTATCTAATCAACCAAACTCATCTTCTGCGCCCTTATTTGTGTTTTACAGGTGTGGGGTGCGTTCTGACTGTGGGCGGGGCTCGGGAGAAGGCCACTGGCTGTGGAGTTTCGATGAGAAGCAGAAATGTTTGAGGGTGGAGTCACTGAGCCAGTACAACATCAGCATTGGAGAACAGGCAAATGTATGAAGATGTACATTTCTAATAGCCAATAGCTTTAAATAAATGCACCCAGTCATTAGGCGAGCAGCTTTTGTAGATTTTATAGACTAGTTTTGAATGATTCAGTGATTGTCTGATAAAATGTTTAATGATTAGGTCTGGAAACAACAGACAAAAATATACTGACATATACCCAGGGCCGTTTCAAGGCATTTGGGGGCCCAAGCAAAATTGTTTGGCCTCCTGAAGTTTCATATTTTGCCAGCTGCAGGAATCACAAACCTGGCTGACTGGCTACTGCCAGCAAAAGGTGGGAGGGGCCCACACTGCTCACACAGTTTGTCGTTGTGTTCAATTCATAACCAGTCATTGTCTGGGCCCTAGGCATTTGATTGGTATGCTTGTCGTGTTGCAACCTTGCAGCCTGGCCAAATCTGACATACAGGAACACACCATCGCTACTGTGAAACATGGTGGTGGCAGCATCGTGCTGTAGGGATTCCTTTCCTTAGCAGGAACAGGGAATCTTCTAAATCAGTTTCTCTGATTTTGCTATTTATATATATATATGTTTGAGTAAAATGAACATTGTTGTTTACCATTTCTCCTAATTTTTAAACAAAAATATAGTCATTTAGAGCATTTATTTGCAGAAAATGAGAAATGACTGAAATAGCAAAAAAGATGCAGAGCTTTCAGACCTCAAATAATGCAAAGAAAACAAGTTCCTATTCATAAAGTTTTAAGAGTTCAGAAATCAATATTTGGTGGAATAACCCTGGTTTTTAACCACAGTTTTCGTGCATCTTGGCATGTTCTCCTCCACCAGTCTTACACACTGCTTTTGGATAACTTTATGCCACTCCTGGTGCAAAAATTCAAGCAGTTCAGCTTGGTTTGATGGCTTATGATCATCCATCTTCCTCTTGCTTCAATTCCAGAGGTTTTTATAATTTGGTAAAATCAAAGAAACTCATAATTTTTAAGTGGTCTCTTATTTTTTTAGCTGTATATTAAATTAAAAGGAAAACATTCTTTTTGTCTTGCAGGTGGATCTGGAAGTGCCGGGCCTGCCCAGCCTCTCTGAAGAGGAGACATACTCATGCTACTTTGAAGAGACTCAGAGTGCTGCTGTTGTTCAGGGCACCACTGTCACTTGCTCTACTCCTCCAGCCAATAGGGTGCCTCCTGTACCTCATGGGCAAGGTAGGACATGTTATCTGGACTTTGTTTGGCAGTAACTCCTGCGTCCCAAAGTTTGTGCTAGCCTATCATTTAAAATCTTAATAAAATACATTTAAGATTGTGGTGGCAAAAGTTGAAACTATTCAAGGGGTATGAATACTTTTGGCAGTGTACTTACTGCATGTCCAGGCAATTTAAAAGGAAATGAAACTAAATTAATCTATCTTTGGGTTTTTTCCCCTGTTAATTTCCCAGAGCAGTATTCCACAGAGACTGGAATTTGTTAATAATGTTAGATCAGGGTTAAATAATGTTTCTTGTGGGACCGCCTGGTCAGCAGAAAGATCTGGTTATGTAATACCACAGTAAATTATTTCCCATGGCCGGGTTCTGTGTAGAGTGAAGAGTTTTTAATGGCCAAAAGGTTCATCAGACTGTTTGTTTGTCTTTTCTGGCAGATTCTGTGTCAGTTAGTCTGTCTCTACGCTTCACGAATGTGACCGTGGCGGTTCAGAACTTCACCTTTTATGATTGTTCTCTTGTGCAACGGCTATCAGAGACCAGGCCGTAAGTATCTCACACTAATACATTATGGTCCAGATTCTTGCAAATAAACAGAATTCACATAACACCACAAAAATTGTTTAATTCCATAATAAATACATAATATTTATATTCATAACCAGCGCTCATCGAAGGCCTCTTGGCCTTGTCAAGAATTAAAGAAATCTTAACTGGCTGCAAAAATCGTTCAAAAGCTGTGGGACATGGCAAAGGGACACACACACTGACGAAGAGGGTGATCAAACATTTTCTTTAGGCTATTTGTAATATTTTTGTTAGTTTGAAACGTAACGATTACTCTTCATTAGCCCCTAAACAGATTATTATTATTTTTTATTTATTTATTAGTTTAATTCATGTACTTCGAGTTGCTGCGCTTTCCTCCGAGCGCTTCACATGTATCGGAGGAGGCATGTGCTAGTCTTCACCCTCTTTGTGTTGTGGCATCACTTGTGATGGTGGATATACAGCTGAGTAGCAACTAAAAGGGTTTAGCTTAGCTACATAAGGAGAAAAATGGGGAAAAAGTGAAATAAATCATTAGAAAAAAAAGTCTATACAGTTCTATACTTTTTTTCATTCCTTTCACTCTCATCTCAAACCTTTTCATAGATATTGATATTGAGTATTTGCAATCTGCTAGCTAGCGTGATTAAAGTTATCATTTGCCTCATTTGAGCCTGTGTAATCCTGGCTTTGTGCTTATGGAAGTGCAGCCTTAGCATTTTGGAGTGTTAGTAAAGAGAGTCACAGACTATCTGGCTCTGTCTCATCTCAGTGACAGATGTCTTTCTGATGATGTAGCAGCTGCCTCTTACATTCCTCCCCATGAACCTTCATATCTCTCACCTGCCCTCACTTCCTGACAGTAGTAGCTCCCGGTATGCACACAACAAAGCTTTAGATTCCTCTCATATTGCTTTTTATTAGTGGCTGACATTTGGAAAGGATTAAAATGTACAAAATTTGCCTTTCAAAGTTATGTAAATGAGCTCTGTGCTGAATGGCGCTTTTGTATTATGCTTCTTTCATAGTACTATAGTACTGCTGTACAATCAATTAATGAGTTAAATGTACTGTAAATTCATGGTTTTCGTGACAGTATAAAGGCAGTGATTTCAAAAGATATTTAGTTTTTATTTATTTGGGAAGCAGAAGTAGAATGGTTGGTTATTTGGATTATTTTTACTTGTACTACTTACATTTTTACACAAATATTAAAACTTCTTACTCCTTGCATTTTAAAAATAGCCTTGTTACTCTTAATCATTTCAGCTCGTTTTCATTCCGGCTTCTCATCATTCAAAAATATAAACCGCTATCCAGATAAATCTCTCTATTATGAATCAGTGTTTGGATGTAAAGTATAAATATATATACGGGTTTGGACAATGATACTGAAACCCCTGTCATTTTAGTGTGTGAGGTTTCATGGCTACATTGGAGCAGCCTGGTGGCCAATCTGCACTAATTGCACATGATTGCACCAGTAAGAGCAGAGTGTGAAGGTTCAGTTATCAGGGTAAGAGCACAGTTTTGCTCAAAATATTGCAATCCACACAACATTATGGGTGACATACCAGAGTTCAAAAGAGGACAAATTGTTGGTGCACGTCTTGCTGGCGCATCTGTGACCAAGACAGCAAGTCTTTGTGATGTATCAAGAAGAGCCACAGTATCCAGGGTAATGACAGCATACCACCAAGAAGGACAAACCACATCCAACAGGATTAACTGTGGACGCAAGAGAAAGCTGTCTGAAAGGGATGTTCGGTTGCTAACCCGGATTGTATCCAAAAAACATAAAACCAGGGCTGCCCAAATCACGGCAGAATTCAATGTGCACCTCAACTCTCCTGTTTCCACCAAAACTGTCCGTCGGGACAATAAATTATTGTGGTCTAAAACCAGTTGTTTCAGTTTTATTGTTCAACCCCTGTATATATTGTTCCAACACTCTATTAGTTTATACACGATCCATCACACCTGCACTTCTCACAGTGTAACATTACACACCAGCAAGAACACAGCAGACGTATGTAGTCTAGTATGAAGATGCTCTGTGGCTCAAGACACTCAAAAGCACTAGAGCTCTTAAAATGTCCCAACTAAGCTTCTTTAATATATTTACATTGTACTAAAATAAATTCATTTTCAATGAGCATATATACAGCTGAAACAGGGAGACTAGTGCTTCACAAATGTATCAACATTAACATTTTAATATAACATTATAGTCATTATGGCTTTTAGAAAAATGTCTGTGTGTGGGGGGGGGGTGCAGTGGCAATTTTTACATAACTTTAACTTTTACATGACTTTTAAACTTTAAGTAGAAACCAGTACTTTTACACTTTTACTTGAGTAAAAAGCTTATTTGCCTATTAATTTTTATTAATTTTTAATTTATTAATTTTTATTAAATAAAAATAAATTTTATTTATTAATTAATTATTGGTTAATCCTTAACCAAGATCGACTCTTAATAAAAAGCAAAGGTGTAAAAAAAGTATTTACATTCATTACCTAGATAGATGTATAGATACTAGGGTTTAAAATACTTCTGTAGAGGCTGAAGTATCAACTCAAGCTTTTTACTCAAGTAAAAGTGTAAAAGTACTGGTTTCTACTTAAAGTTTAAAAGTTACGTAAAAGTTAAAGTTATGTAAAAATTGCCACTGCAGCCACCCCCCACCCCCACCCCCCACCCCCCCAGACATTTTTCTAAAAGCCATAATGACTGTACAAAAATTGCCTTTTACAGAGATGTAAATGGGCTTTGAGCTGATTGGCGCTTCTGTATTGCTAAAAAAATGAAAACCTTGTTATATCTTCAGTTGAATAGGTGGGCCACACTGCTGAACATTCAATAAATTTAATTTTAAAGTTTATGTTAAATGTACTGTATCTAATTCATGTTTTTTGTCCATCAGAGAGACTGTACTATTTAAAATGTTCGATAAAAAAAAGTTTACTTTTTTACAAAGTTTTCTATGAAATGTTTAACATAACGTATAAAATTTACCACAGCTTTTTTTTTCTTATAAATGTTCTGTTAAATTAGGCAAATAAACAGTAATTAATTAAAATGTGCAGAAATTAGTTATATATAGTAATCAATACATAATATGTACTTAATTTCACTAACTATATTAAAAACTAGAGTATAAGTGGTTATATAAAGATTTTCCTCAGCTGTAATTGGTTAATTCTCCTCTTTTCTCTTTCTTTTGTCTTCCCTTCTTTTCTCATTTCAGATGTATTGGGTGTGTGAGCAGTCGCTGGAGGTGTAACTGGTGCATCCATCAGCATGTGTGCACACACCAGATCACATGTGAGAAAGGGGTGATGATATATAACCAACATGTAAGTGTAACTGAGTGGTAAACAGATTTCTGTGCTTTTTTCATTAAACTCTACATAGTCTGCTTTGGGAATAGAAAAAGCTCAGTCAGAGACACTGAACATACACTGATCAGCCATGATATTGATTATTAACTCATTACAGTGGTTTTGTCAGGGGGTTGGGATATAAGGTAGGAAGGTAGGCCTACCACGATAGCAACGTAATCAGCTTATATTACAATAAATGGACATGATGTCAATAATTTTTTCTGACCTTAATATTGGTTCATTTGTGAATTCAGAACATTCCATCAGTATGGGATTTTTTCAGGAAGAGACTGAAGAGAGGGTTGAGAACTTTAGGCTGGAGTTCAGGCTGCATCTGTTTGCAGTAGGAGGCCAGTCCACTCTCTCTGATAAGTGGAGTCAGGAAGTAGAGAAAATAGAGTTAAAAGAGGGGAGAAGAGGTTGTTGGACGCTCGAAAATGTGAACAGGGTAGAGATTATATTTATAGGACGTTAGATTATTGGTACGTGTCCACTAGCACTTTAGCTTGACGCATCCTATTCATTTTGAAGATGTCCTTCCGCTAAAATCAACTGTTTCGTTTTCTTTGTGAAATACTATAGATCTGAGTTGTTTATGATACTGCATATGAAACTCTTCCTCAACCTTGTCTCCAGTAGCTAGTAAAAGAAAATGTTCAGATAAGGAAAAGCACCTGTGTTTTTGTCAACCAGTGAATTAGTATTCGTGACCTCGCCCACCTTGGCTCATGGCCGCCCACAGGCAGTAGGTTGAGAGCTGAAGCCAACACGTCTCCTCAGACAGGGGTTAACAGTGCTAGGAACAACATGGCAGTTCATCCCTGTGTTATTAATGCAAATATCACATCAGTGTTATATGCTTTGCCCAGTAATTCAGAGCTAAGAAACAAATGGTTAGAATTTGTCTATGAAACACCACCAGCAAAGTACAATTGAGATAGGTAGGTGTATGTTTTAAACAGTTCTGTTTACACTAGGGCGGATTTTTAATTTCTGGACCTGGACTACCCACCTCTGTGTGTAAGTATAGGTTTACATAGGATCTCTGGTGGATTTGGTGTTTTACAGAGACTCTTAGGCTAGGTCAGAGGCTGAACTGCACTTAGCAGGGCATTACACATGCTGTAAAGTAACATATAAACATTTCAAAATGTCTTTATTTTAAAACTGTTGTCAATCTCGCTGCCTCGCAGTGCTGTTAGCCAATCAGATATGCGATATGCTTGCATGAATTGCTTAGATATTTATGAACAAGAGCCGAAATCCTATCGTTTTTTTTTTTTTTTTTACACAAAAACCAGTTCACATGGCATTCATTCATACTAGAGACCACAATAGTATTTTTTAAATGAATGAAAAAACAATGGAATGAGACATTTAATGGGAAAAGTGACAAAGCTCATTTGTAGAGCTTATGCAAATGAATATGGACATTGCACTGGGTCCAGCCAATCAGGGAAGAGTTAGCTGCCTCACACACAAAACAAAAAGTCATGTTTCAAACATGGAAGAGAAGCTGAAAATGTCAGAATCTGATAATAGATAATAATTTGCACAATTTTATACTTTTAATGTAATGGCTGATCAGTGTATGTAGTCATTTGTGTTGGCGAACTTGGCTTACTAATTAGCGTCAGGCTTAATGCTTATATATGTGTGTGTAGTCCTTCACTGTTGTGTCTTTGTCAATATTTTGCCCATCCCTTTCTGTCTGAATTTGTTTTTATCCATTTGTTTGCCATATTCCTCATTAATACCCTGCCATCTATCTCTTCATTTGTCCCCTCCCTTTCCTCCTTTTCACTCTAAATGTTCGGCCTCAAGTTCAAACTACCAGCTTCTTCTCCCACAACGGTAAACGAGTTTACTAAATTCACGTCAGCTATGCCCATACATCCCACCACAGCGCCATACATACCAAGAACATCTATAGCCATGCCTCCTCCTCCTCCTCCAGTGACCCCTCCTACCACCCCAGAGCCAGCTGCAACCCCCTCCACAGCCATGGGAACTAAAGCCCCCTTCAGCAACCTGCCCACCACATTCCAGCAGCATACCATGCCTTCCTCGACCCAACAGCCTCCGACCACAGCGGCAGAGGCTCGCACTCAGCTTAAAGACAGCGTAGCAGGTGGGAAGGAGGCACATGTGGGTTTACTGTCAACACCAGCTCCTGGTGGCCACGGTGAAGACACGCCTGATGTGTCCAATAAAGAATCGGGGTCAGTAGACCCGGTTACAGTTCCTGCCCCCACGCCCCCTTCTGGGGATTTGCCAGTAATGGGAGCAGTAGGTGAATCTGAATCAGTGCCCGCCTCCTCTACTGTTATGGTGACCCTTTGGTCAGAGGCGACTGACGATGGGGAGGCGTCTCTTGAGACCGGGCCTCCAGTGTCCTCGGCCTCCGCTCCGTCTGGAGACGGCGAGGAAGGTCCAGTCTCAGCTGATTTCCCTCCTGCTCCGGACGTGGACTACCACTCCGACCCAGCCGACTTTTTCCTCCCGGTGAGTAAGAGTGGGAGGTGTGCTGGTATAGACGTCAATACCAGTTGGTATTGAGGTGTTGTCCCATTCCATGGATTTTACCATATCCTTGCTACTGGGACTACACCCCAAATACAGTGAGAACTACAAATAGCCAAACCTCCAAGATTAAAAATTGAGCATGAACTGCATGCAAAGCAAAAAAAAGAAGAACATAATGCAACCCAAAATCAGAAAAGCATGAACAGTGTGGAAAAAGCAATTAATAAACTGTAAATACATTCCAGAAATTCAGGCCTGTAACACATAAAAAAAAAAGTTTAAATAAGTGATTTTAAGGTCAGCAGGTGTTTGTAATTATGATTTGGAACAAAAGCACAGATGTAAAGTTTTTCAAAGTAATCTGTTAGAAAATTATTGAAAAATGTAAAGGTCTCATTCCGCTAAAATCCACTTTTTTTGTTCTTTGTGAAATACAATAGGTCTCTCTGAGTTGATGCTGCATATGAAACTGTTCCTCAACCCCTATTGTCTGCAGTAGCTAGTAAAAGAAAAGCCTCAAAAAACAAGTCGATCACGAAAAGCACCCATGTCTACGTCAACTCGTGAATTAGTATTAATGACCTCGCCCACCTCAACTCAGGACCACCCACAGGCAGAGCTAAAGAGCTTACAGCTCTGTTTACAGCAGCTAGTTAACTTAGATAGCTATCTTGTGTAAGTAACTATAGGTTTAAATCGGATCTCCGGTTGATTCCGCGTTTTACAAAGACCGTAAAATATACACTAGGGTAGCACGGTTTGACAAGGTAGCCCAACTCGACAGAACACCAGTCAAAGCTGACACTGTTCGCAAAGTATTTTATGATATAGAGTGGACTCTGGGGCTTCGACGTGGTGAAACTGCCCAAGAATCACTCTCCCGAATCACCAAGTCTGAGGTAAGAGTTTAGTAGCATTAGTTTAGCTGAAAGAAATGTTATCAATGTCGCGGGGAGAGCGGCACCGCTCGGCCACTTAGAGCCGCTGTCGAGCTGCTACTACACCACCCCAATCCACCCCCACGCACCCCCCCATCCCCCACAGCCAAGCGACACTGAGAGTCTGTTGTTAAGTGAAGTTTAAGGTTAACTTTACCTAGCACTGCTATATCTTTAGTTAAGGTTGTATCTCTGAAAACATTTTGTCCTTTGAGTTTTAGAGCTGTAAAATTGACCTCTGGGGGGAAGAGCTAGTAGCGTTCTCTGCTGCAGTGCTGTTAGCCAATCAGAGGCGATATGTTTGCATGTTTGAATATTCATGAGCAAGAAAAATGTCTCACATTGCATTTATTCATACTAGAGACCACACCTAGACATATTAAAATGAATTAAAAAACGATGGAATGAGACCTTTAAAAAACGTTTTACAGATTATGTATTACATTTCTATTAAGAATGGGCTTCTGCTAGAGGACCAACTTCCCTGTACATTGTTTTTCATGCTCTTAACACACCTTGTTTAACTAACCAGCTAACAAATATGAGCTATTACTGAGTTTTACACTCTTAAAAATAGTGATGCCAAGTAATGCTGTAGAAGAACTACTTTTTTATGTTTTTAAAAGAGATCAACCAAAAATGTTTCTTCTATGGCATCAAAGAACCATTAAAAATACCCTATTCTTTTAAGGTGAAGACTGCTGAGTTAGATTCCTAAATTCCAGAGCAAGCAAAGGCTTTAAGCATTTCCAAATTAAGCTGCTGATCAATGATTGCCAGCTCCATCAAACAGCAATTTAATAAACAGTATTACTCAAGACTTTTAAAGCTGACCAAGTAATTAAAGTAATTTGGTGATCTATTACAAATTCATCAGCATATTTCTGTACCAAAGTTCAAGAATAAGCTGTTTTTTTATATTTTGTATTTTTGTTTTTCTCCATTCTTCCCATGTCCTTGTCTCCTCATATAGAATTCCCCTTCAAATTTGACAAAAAATAGCTGTTTTGGCAAACACTGAACAGCTACTTTTTGAGCAGCAGATTATTTATCTTTATGTCTTTAGTTCTTTAGGTTTTGTCTTTGTGTTAGTTGCAGCTTTGTGCAGTCAGTCATATTTATATATCTGATATAAAACATTTAACATTATACACTGATGTCCACATTATAAATATATACAGAGTTTTGCTCAATTAGACTTTTGTAAGTTGGATTTTGTACAGTGCAAGAGTGCTTTGAATGTGTGAGACATGGATGTGTCGCATGCTATCTATCTGTATGTGTGTGTGTGTGAAGCAGGGTGATGAGGACTCGCTGGTCAGCGGGGGTTCCTATGCCTGTCCGTGTGTTGAGAGTGTTCAGGGTTCCTCTCTCCTGCCTGTTAACATTGAGAAGAAAATCACTCTGATGGGACGCAACCTGCATCTGTATCAGGTAACATGAGGCTCGAATCTGATTTTGTGCAGATAATCATGATTGAGTTTGCTCAAATTAACAAGAAAAGTTTTGTTGTTTGTTTGTTTAACAGAGTGTTTCTCTAAATTTCTGTCTTTTTCGCCTAGCCTGTTCTGTTTTCTTCCCGATTTCTATGTACACCTGTGTTTAGTTTGTTACCCAGCCTCCTTGTTATCTTCCCCAGGTGTTCTTTGTTTACCCAGCCCCACCCCCCCCCCCCCCCCCCCCCCAGTGCAAGTCGTTTTTTTTTTTGTAGCCATATTAAACACAGCAACAAATAACACTAAGGGCCCTATCTTACACCTTGCGCAAGATGTGTCGCAATGATCATTGCTATCTTATACCCTGCCAACTCCTTACTCCTTTTGCCTGTGTTGTTTATATAGCTACAGTAGATAAATGTAAATAGTTTACAAATACAGGAAAAAATTAAGAGATTCAAAATGATCAGTTTCTCTAGTTTTGCTATTTATAGATTATATATGTTTAAGTAAAATGAACAGTGTTGTTTTATTTTATATCCCACTGACAATGTTTCTCCCAAATTTAAATAAAAAAATATTGTCATTTAAAGCATTTATTTTAGAAAATGTGTTCATGGTCATTTAGAAACAACAACAAAAATAATGTTTTATCTCATGAAGATTTCAGAAACCAATATTTGGTGGTATAATCACAGCTTTCATGTGTCTTGGCATGTGTCCCTCCACCACCAGTCTTACACACTGCTTTTGGGTGCCCATCTTTGCACTTCAGCTTTGTGGTGAACATGTGGTGAACTACTGACAAAACGTTGTCAGTAGTTTATAGAATAAAACGATAATCAACCATATACCTATAAATAGTAAAGCAAAATTATGGTGGATTGCTATCTTGGCAACGGAAAACACAGGTGTGCCACAGTGTGAACGAGCAGTTCAGTTTCCTCTGCTGAGAAGCTCATAAGCGTGCTGTTAAAATACCAATCTGCCAGAGGGCACCTGGCTTGTGAGGGGAATGACAAGTGACATGCTGATTGTTTTTTTGTTTCACGCTACACCCAAAAGACACTCGTGATCAATTAAAAGAATTAGTACATGCCTTTCACGTGTTTCGAGACACGCAAGGCATATATTTTTTGACACGCCTTAAATGAAGCTGCATGGTGCACAGTTGACGGCTCACCTATAGATTAATAAAACCTGGCCCTAAAACTAAGACTAGATAGACAAAACTACATACTAACAAAAACTTAAGTCATTTAAACAGATTACAGATAACAAGCCATACCAGACACATGAAAAGCAAAGCACAACACACAACAAAGTAAAGCATGGGGTATATATGGAGCTTGGGAAACAAAGAACACCTGGGGAAGATAACGAGGGGGCTGGGTAACAAACTAGAAACAGGTGTTAACACTGATGATAGGGCGGAGACAGGACAACAACAAAACAGAATCATGTGCTTAATGATCACATGGGGAAGACAACAAACAGGCTTCAGCTTTGACCCATATTTCCTAATATGGGCATGACTATAGACTATAGGTCAGGAGGTTTAATTCAGGTTTATACACAGCTTATAACACAGTATCTAATCTAAATGCCAAAATCATTTTACCATAGTAAATCTGATCTGTAGGTCGTCTCAGAAGATGGTTCTTGGTCACAGTGTAAATGTTTGATTTGTGTGTGTTTGTGTTTTTTCAGGATGAGGAGCTGGATTATGAGTGTGTGCTGGCTATTGAAGGCAGATCTGTAATAGTAGCTGCGTTTGTGGAGATGGATGACTCGCAGTCCTCTGTGTTCTACATCACCTGCCAGCTACACCAGGTCTTTACTACAGCTCTTACTCTCACAATCATAACATATGACATTTATTAAATACAATTTTTAAATTTTAATACATATTCACTGAGTTGACCAAGGACTATGTTCACTATATGGACAAAAGTATTGGGAAACTGGCTTATTCATTATTTCTTGTTGGGGTAAAAGTGTCTATTGTCCAAAAAAGGGTTTCCGTTAGATTCTAGACGCTATGTCCTTTTAGGGGCTTCGTAGCTCAATGATGCACTGTAAAAAAAAAAAAAAAAAGAGAGAGAAAATTCAAAATTTCAAGGCAACTTACTGCACTCACGTTTTGAGGTCAACTCAAACTTTTACGTTACATTTAACTAAGAAACTGGGAATTGTTTTGTTGGTCACATAAGCTTTTGGTAATGCAGATGTGACCAGCTTGATCCAACCAGTATATTGTCATACAAAACATAGCAAATTGCTCTTATAGCCTTCAACACTGAGGTCAGGCTGTTACTATTATATATTCTATATATAAATCCCAAGAGAAGACAGCAGCCTGTGGAGAATGAGTACACACTAATGGGGAGTGAGGGGTTGGAGCACAAGCCCAATGTACAACTTTATACAAATATATATACAAAAGAGTCATATCATCAATGTTGTCAAACTAAAAATTTAATAATATATTTGCAACAATGTGAGGGCTGTACTCACTTTTGTGAGATACTTAAGCTGTGTTTAATAAAAATTCCCAGTAATTTACTCAGTTTAGTATAGCCAGTCCTATTGATAAAGATTGTTCAGGATCTCTATAGAAACTAAAGAAGCTGGAATTGTTTGTGTGTATGTTTCAGTACTCCTACTCTGCTGCTCTAGAAGAATATAATGCTACGATCGCAGTGAGGAGACGAGGCTCCTTTGAGATGGACAGACCTCAGGGCCTGAATGGTAAGAGAGTTTAGTTTAATTAACATAAATTGTATGTTACATATATTACATATTATCTCATACATCGGCCCAATCCCATTTCACTTTTATATCCCTAGCCCTTGTTTTAGAGTGTAACCATTCCCTTTGGAACTGAGTTACCTACAAAGGGAATGGGTAAAATCCTCCTCCTAAGAATTAGGACAACTCTCCAAGCACTCAATACAGATATAGCTTTATAGCAGTGGAGCACTAAAGTTCAGCAATTTAGCTGCTGCTTAATCATATTTGTTGGACTATAAAGCCCAAAGATTATAAGGCGTATTAGGCGACAATGGTAAGGATGCCTACATCGAAGTGAGCAAGTGTGTCGCCATGTTTCCCTTCTAATGGGGAAGCTGGCTGGAGTGCCTAAATAAACAAAACTGTAATTCTTAAAAATATATATTTTAAAGTCAAACGAGTGCTGGATTTTAATCTACACAGATTTCTTGTCTGAAAATCGTATTTACAGTAAGCTTAGAATTCCAGTATTTTGTCTAAGGGTGAGTTTTTAGCATAAGTCGCTAACCATAGCATTAGCGGGATATAAATGTCGCCAGATAGAGCAAGACTGAGAAACATTGAGTATTGGGGTAAGCCAGGGCTCTATTAGTTAGCGGTTCGTCTCCCGCAGCTTGTTTTAACACGACAATACACTCGCCTCTGAACGGCGAAAGAGCTAGCGCTGCAGTTAACAGCTAATGCTAATGCTGCTGCACCCAGTCTTAGTGCTGGAGAAACTTCATTGAAAACGTACCCTTATATCTCTGCACTTCAGCAGTGTGGCTTTACTGCTGCTTAATACCTGACTGATAAAATTCATACATAAGTCGCACCAGATTATAAGGTGCACTGCCGATTTTTTGGGCAAAATAAAGGATTTTAAGTGTGCCTTATAGTGCGAAAAATACTTCAGAAAGGGGGCAGGTGGTGCAGAAATGAATTATTATTTTCCATTCCTTAATTTCTCTGTAATGGGGAGCTGAAATGATCTTTTATTAGCTTTCATCTTTCCGTTCCACCTTAAATGCTGTAGCCTCTGCCATCTTTTGCCAAATATAAGGTGAAACAGGAAAGTTAGCTTGTTATGAAGAAAATGTGATAAGGAAAATGCTTAAATTTTGGGGTATTCTTTGGTTGCTTGTGCCTCACCTTCTTGCCAGTGATTGTTACAGCCCTCTGTGTTGAGTGTTCCTCTACCCCTCCAGCCACCAGAATCAAGATACAGAGGGGTAGGTCTAAGTGGTAGGGCTAAGGGGTGAAATGGGATTGGGCCATAGTGTAGCTTAGGTGTTGATGCAGAAATCTTTTCCCATATCTTTGGACGAAACTGAGTTTCTGTGTTGATGTGTTTGATTCACAGTGAGGTTGTACAACTGCTCGGTGGGCCGCTCAGACTGCAGCCAATGCCACACAGCAGAGCCGGAGTACGGCTGTGTGTGGTGTGAGGGGACCCGCTCCAGCTGTGTCTTCCGCAACTCGTGTACTGACAGCATTCAGCCCACCTGCCCTGCACCCTACATACATCTGGTGCGTTCTTGGTGAAATTCAGTGTTTTGAGAAGTATGGCTATGTTGCTTTCGCCGACATGAAATATGTTAATAGAGCATAGATATCAAGCACAGCTGCTTTCCTACCAATTTTACACACCTCAATAAGAATAGCCTACTAAGCAAACCAAACATATCCATCTGTATTTAGCCCTGTGAATGTCAATGACAAGTATACTAACAAAATACAGTAAAGGGGATGGGCTGGGGAAGTATGTCTCCAGACCTAAACCCAATTGAGCACATGTGGGGCATCCTTAAGCAAAAAGAACGAGAGAAAGGGTTTGTTATTATCAGAAGATTCTCCAGGATAATATATGTTTTTATTTGTTTAGCTTTCTTTAGAAGTCGCTGTCCTTTAAAAAAAAATATCTTCAAAACAGCAGCTTTAGAGAGAGATATAACCTTAACTTTCAATGGAGGTCAAAATCTATTGGTCCATCAAGACACAGTGTAAGGGACGGTTTGTGTATTCAAATTATGTAGTAAAAAATAAATTGTCAAAAAAGAAGATACTATTTTTTTTTTTATTGGACAGCGATGATGTGTGGTCCTAGATTGGATGTAAATCCAATTTGTGGGCATACAATATGAATGTGAATGGTCAAAACAGATTGTATGGGCCTTTTTGTTTGTGCTTAGTGCTGGCAGTGTGCAATGTTTGCAGGCATGGCAATTCAGGGGCAGATTAATTCACATCAGAGACGGGTACAGGTAGCTTACATTTATGTAAACCATCAAGATGAAACTAAATCTGATCTTAGGAAAAAATCTGAATTAAATTGATTAATAAACTAGGCTTGTAATGTGAACCGGAGCATCTGAGACACCAGCACCAGACTCTGCAACAGCTTTTTCCACTAGGCAATTAGACTCCTCAACTCACAGAGACAGACTCCAAATGAACCCCAAGCCTCTTGACTCTTGTCTTGATTTAATTTTTCTGCAACAAAAACAATGATTTATTCAGACAGAACAGGTTTGTTTTTAATACCTATAATAAACACTATGTGAGTGAGGCCTTTAAATTTGATCAAAAGTGGCAATTATATTAATGAAAACACAAAATAGCACAAAATCTATTATATCAAAACCCTGTTGTTCTGTTTTCCAGACAGTCTGTCTAATAATGTTGTGCATTGTGTGGTAGATAGAGCCTCTGTCTGGTCCAGTAGAAGGTGGCACTGTGATTACGATCTCTGGATCTAACCTGGGTCAGAGAGCTGAGGATATAAAGCACTCTGTGATCGTGGCTGGAGTTTCCTGCACAGTTCTGCCCAGCAGATACGAGGTCTCTTCCAGGTAAATAACAATTCATATACACACGTTTTACAAAATCTGACCGATACACCAGTGTAGTAAAGCCATTAATGTATGTGTGTGTTCAGTATTGTATGTGAGACTTCAGCGAGTGGAGGGGAGAGGAGAGGACATGTCTCTGTGGAGGTGAAAGGTGGGGGGACTGGACAGTCTGTTCAGCACTTTCGCTATCAGGTAAACACTTGAAGTAGAAAATATTTCAACATTTCTTTAAACTTCTATAGCATAGTGTTTCCCTTACTTGTCCCATACTGCACCTTTTTTTAGGTATTTATATTTTATATATATATATATCAAGTTTTAAGCTACATCTACAACATTACAATGAGATGTATGCGGCATGAATAAAATTATGTAAATGTGCAAGAATTTGACTGTTTATATTCTTATTACAGCTGTGAGAAAAAGTGTTTGTCCCCTTCATGATTTTTTATTTTTTTGCATGCTTGTCACTGTTAAATGTTTCAGATCATCAAACTAATTTAAATATTAGTCAAAGACAACAGAAGTAAACACAAAATGCAGTTTTTAAATAAAGGCTTTTATGATCGCCAGTTCGAATCCTGTTCATGTATCTTGCCATCGGCTACCGGAGCCCCGAGAGAGCACAATTAGCCTTGCTCTCTCTCCCCACATCACTCCAAAGAGTAATGTTCGCAGCACAAAGTATCTCTGAGCTGATGCATCGGAACCGAGTCGCTGCGCTTTCCTCCAAGTGCTCTGTGATGCTACTCGGCAATGAGTCAGCATCAGTTTGAAAAGAGGGTGTGGCTGACTTCACATGTGTCAGAGGAGGCAGTGCTAGTCTTCACCCTCCTGGTGTAGGGCATCGCTGGTGATGGTGGAGTCCTAATGAGTTAATTGGGTAATTGGCCTTGTAAACTGGAGAGAAAATGGGATAAAAATTGTTGTTAAAATTGTTAAAACATAACATATCTGAGGTTTATCACACCTGGGCTCAATTTCTCTAACAACACCCAGGGTTTGATTACTGCCTCACCTGTTCTCAATCAAGAAATCACTTAAATAGAACCAGCCTGACAAAGTGAAGTAGGCCAAAAGATACTCAAAAGCTAGACATCATGACAAAACAAAAATCCAATGAAATTTAGGAACAAATGAGAAAGAAAATAATTTAGATCTATCAGTCTGAAAAAGGTAATTTCTTAAGTTTTGGGACTCCAGCGAACCACACTGAGAGCCATTATCAACAAATGGCAAAAACCTGGAACAATGGTGAACCTATCCAGGAGTCGCCAGCCAACCAAAATTACCCCAAGAGAGCAGCGATGACTCATCCAAGAGGTCACAAATGACCTCACAACAACATCCAAAGAACTACAGGGCTCATTTGCCTCAGTTAAGATCAGAGTTCATGACTCTGCATGGCAGAGTGCAAATATAAAAACCACTGATGAGCAAAAAGACTTGTCTCAAATTTGCCAGAAAACACCTTGATGATCCTCAAGATGATCCCCAATGCAAAAAAAAAGAAATCACAAAGGTGCTTTTTTCCACTACTGTATGTTCTTGTTGTAAACTTTCTAAAACAGTGTTTTTCGTTTGTTGTCTTTGGGCAATGTTATAAAATATATATAAAATATATATATATATATATTTTTTTTTTTTTTCTCAAAATGTACAATTTAACCACAAAATATAACCGTAAAATACTTTTTAGCAGTATTTGTAAGTGGTAATTTTAGATTTAGAATTTGACATTATTTATATTTATTTATAGACTTGTATCAGTCATAATTATCTTTTAATTCAGCTCTTTCCAGTATTTAGGAGTGCTTTTTTATTTGTATGTGTTACATGTGTTTCTAAATCTCTTCAGGACCCAATATTACTGGGAGTGTACCCGTTAAAAGGCCCAATGTCTGGGGGCACATCGCTCACCGTTACTGGGCGTGGCCTACGTACAGGCCAGTTGAGTGAGATCAGTGTTCTGATTGGTGGAGTGCCGTGTCTCATGTGAGTCACAACGTTGTCAGATCGCTGAATTAAAAAAAGCAGACACAATAAATAATGAACAATAACAGACAGACATATATATTTTTGTACAATTTGAAAATTATTAGCTATTAATTGAATAAGGAATAATACAAATTGATAAATAATAAATACAATTGATCATATATTAAATTATTTTTAGTTTTGCTTGTGTGCTGCTATGTACATGTACATCCTGTACAACATGATGCTGGATAATCACTGTTTGAAAAAACTTGTTTTACAGTACTGTGGAGCTGGAGGATGAGCAGATTGAATGTGTGACGGGCGGCAGTAACAGAACGGGAGAGCATGGAGTGACGGTACGGTTTGGTAGAGCAGAGCGCCATCTGTCGACAGCATCCTATCATTACACCCCAGATCCCAACATCACCAGTGCTGCTCCTTCAAAAAGCTTCCTTAGGTATGTTTAAATTTAACATTTCTAATAAACAAATTAATGCTGACCTGATTTAGAGATTAGAACCCAGATAGACTTTAGTCTATACAGCTGTTTCTCTGATTTAGCAATTTATAGGTATATGTTTGAGTAAAATTAACATTGTTGTTTTATTCTATAGACTACGGACAACGTTATTTGCAGAAAATGAGAAATGGCTGAAATAATAAAAAAGATGCAGAGCTTCCAGACCTCAAATAATGCAAAGAAAACAAATTCATATTCATACATTTTTAAGAGTTCAATATTTGGTGGAATAACCCTGGTTTTTAATCACAGTTTTTATGCATCTTGGCATGTTCACCTCCAGCAGTCTTACACACTGCTTTTGGATAACTTTATGCCACTCCTGGTGAAAAATTTAAGCAGTTCAGCTTGGTTCGATGGCTTGTGATCATCCATCTTCCTCATGATTATATTTCAGAGGTTTTTAATTTGGTCAAATCAAAGAAACTTATCATTTTAAGTGCTCTCTTATTTTTTATTTATATATATACATGTAAAGCATTGTAACAAACAGAATATGAAAAATGTAGGTACAAATGTAACAAATAAAACCTCATTATAAACTGAATTAAAGATGAGAACAGTACACTGTATGCTTCTATTTTTCTGTATGTAAATTAAAAATTAAATTGTTTTTTTTTTCTCCCGCTCCAGTGGGGGTCGTGTGATTAAGGTTTCTGGTCAGAACTTGGATGTGGTTCAGGAGCCTCGCATCTGTGTGACCTTGAGTCCACTGGAGACCACATTTTTGGGACGGAAAAGAAGAAAGAGGAAGAGTGATGGAAGTTCAAGGACAGAAGACAGGCCCTGGCCTCTCATACGACAAAGACGGATAGTTCCAGAACCTGGCTGTCCTGAAGGCAGCCTCTGTGATATCAAGCAGGTACGCTTTAAATGGACAACTGGACAGAACTGATCTGTTAAAAACAAAAATTAACAGACGTTAACAGATGTAGGGTTAAAGTAAATTATTTATAGAAATAACCATTTTGGAGATTCGTGGATTTCTGATGACAGCAGTGATTTGTATGTTTGTATGTTTAATGTATGTTGTCTAGTTGTAACATACAGTGCCGTGAAAAAAGTATTTACAGATTTCTTTTGTTTTTGTTCCTTTTTTTCATACTTATATTTTTTTAGATTATCAAACAAACTTTAATACCAGACAAAAAGTAAATACAAGCAGTTTTTAAATGATGATTTCGTTTATTAAGGGGAAAAGAGCAATCCAACCTAATCCAGCCCTTTGTGAAAAAGTATTTGCCCTCATACATTAACTATTAATCACAGTTTTTGGAAAGCTGAGTTCCATTTCACTACTAACCACAACCAGGCCTGATTACTGCCACATTGGTAGAATCAAGAAATCACATAAATATAACCTGTCTGACAACAAGAAGCAGATAAAAGAAAAAAAAATCTCAAAAAGCAACACATTAGTTCCAACTAATGAAATTCAAAAACAGATGAGAAACAAAGTCATTGATCCTCTATCAGTCTGGAAAAGATCAAAAAGCCATTTCTAAAGCTTTGGGCCTCCGGCAAACTACAGTGTGAGCTATTATTTATAAATTGAGAAAACATGAAACACTGGTGAACCTTCCCACCTTCCCCAGAAGTTATTGGCCTACTAAATCACTCCTGAAGGGCATGAGCAACTCATCCAGGAGGTCAAAAAGAACCAAGAACAACATTTAAAGAACTGCAGGTTTCACTTGCCTCAGTTAAAGTCAGTGTTAATAATTAAATAATAAGATAGAGGCTGGTCAAAAGTGGTCTGCATGGGAGAGTTCAAGGACAAAAATCACTGCTAAAAAAAAACACAACAGCCCATCTCACATTTGATTTGAAATATTCTATGTGCTGACTAGACAAAAAATTCTGTGGAAGGTGTGTGTCCCATTACATTTCGTGTAAAACTAACACATACTTTCAGAAAAAGAACATTATACTGAAAGTGGTGTAGTATGATGGTCTAGAGCTACTTTGCCGCTTTAGGGCCTGCACAGCTTGCTGTAATTGATGTAACCAGGAATTCCCGCCATCAATTAGTGATCTAAACCAAGTTTAGGTTCAGGGAGCAAATAGATTTTTTTTTTTCTTAAAATAAATGAAATTGTCATTTAAAAACTGCTTTTTATGTTTACTCAGGTTATATTTGTCTGCTAATAAAATCTGTTGTAATCTGAAAATCATGATGTAAGAATGATAAAAAAGACAAAAACTAGAGAAATCTGTAGGGGGCAAATATTTTTCACAGCATTCTATGTTATCTTAATAGTTTGTGTGTTACTGAAGGATTAGGATAAGAGTTTGATTATAAAATGTAGCTGATTGTGTATATGACAGTAAAATATCTTTGTGTGTATAGATTGAGGAGCGCTGTACAGTCAACAGCTCCACTCTGCTCCTGTGCCAAACACCGGAGCTGGGTCCTGAGGCTCGCCACGCTGCCGTCAGAGTCCAGTTTCTGCTGGATAATGTCAGCTTTGACTTCAAGACGGTCAGCGGCAGCCCCTTCAGCTACGAACTGAACCCCATCCTCCACCCACTCAACCGAGGCGACCCCAGCAAGCCCTACCGACACAAACCCGGAAGCATCATCTCTGTGGAGGTACAGCACCATTTCACCCCTAGCTTATTCTGCTTAATATAGCTCTGTAAACAAAAAATAAGAGACCACTTAAAAATGATGAGCTTCTTAGATTTTACCAAATTGAAAACCTCTGGAATATAATCAAGAGCAAGATGGATGATCACAAGCCATCAAACCAAACTGAACTGCTTGATTTGTTGCACCAGGAGTGGCATAAAGTTATCCAAAAGCAGTGTGTAAGACTGGTGGAGGAGAACATGTCTGATTAAAAACCAGGGTTATTCCACCAAATATTGATTTCTGAACTATTAAAACTTTATGAATATATACTTGTTTTCTTTGAAATATTTGAGGTCTGAAAGCCATTTCTCATTTTCTGCAAATAAATGCTGTCCGTAGTTTATAGAATAAAACAACAAGGTTAATTTTACTCAAACATATACCTATAAATAGCAAAATCAGAGAAACTGTTTCAAAAACTGAGGTGAACTTTTAATTTGTTCCAGAGCTGTATAATGCAATGCATTATAATGTGTCAGGGCATGTGTCTTTCATATTTATGTGTAAAAAACACTCTAAACTCTTTAAACCTCACAAATGACGCAATACTTTCATTTTTTTGGTCAGTATGTAAATGTTTTCAAGCCATAAATATTGTCTCCATACCTCAGCGTTAAATGTATGGCTGCAACTACCGAATATTTTGATAGTCAGTTAATCTGATTATTTATTTTTATTAATTGGTTATTAATCAGATAAAAGGAAATATATATTTAAATATATATTTTTTCATATATATGTACTATATTTTAATAAATACTGTTCAGATATAAAAGATTTTAGAGAACTAATGTTATCGTAAAATTTTATTTTATTAGGAACACACAACCTACCATTATTACAAATATTAGTGTTTACATCAAGAATTAACCCGAGATTACATTAACTACTTTTATTATTAAAATGTAATGTAAATATACACTTGGCTGTGATTCTCAAACCCTTTTACACAAAGTTACACAAAGTCTGAAAAGACCTTGAAAAAGGCTTTAAATTGATTAATTTTTTATTTATTTTATTATTTTACTCTGAATGTAATCGATTAAATTGATTAGTTGTTGCAGCATTAGTTAAATGTGTGTTTTGCTGTTTGTTGTAGGGGGAGAATCTGGACTTGGCCATTTTTAAAGAAGAGGTGGTGGCTCTGATGGGAGATGGAGTGTGTGCTGTGAAGACCCTCACCAGGAACCATCTCTACTGTGAGCCTCCCACCCAGCAGCCCTCCATGTCCGCCAACAAGAAACGAGAGGGCACGGACACTCTGCCGGAGTTCACAGTGAGTCATCAGAATCATCAGCTGTTTTACTTTTGTTTCTCTGGAATGTACGTACACTTAAATGTTGAACTCATCTATTTAATATTTAATAGACTCAGATGACTCACTGATTGATTGGTTCATTTAACTTTATTGATCACACATCAGGGAAATTCATTTGTTACAGCAGCACAGAATTTGTTTAGCATATAGAAAGATAATGTAAAACTGTGACACAATAAAAAATTATTACTAGTATAATAAATTACACGAATAGAAAACTAGAAGATAAAGGCAAAAGAAAAACAAGAAAAATTATAAGCTATGTGCATTATGATTAAAAAGGAGTACTACTGTTTCTGTGTTAATATCTTCTAGCTGTTCAGATTGGTGTAATTTGGATGTGTTCTGTGTTTTTGTTCTTGTTTAAAGAGAATCTTGTGCTGTGTGTGTTTGTGTGTGTGTGTAGGTACGAATGGGGAATCTGAACTTCTCCCTGGGAAGAGTGCAGTATGACTCTCCGGGCCATGCCATGTTTCCTCTGGAGGCTCAGGTTGGGGTGGGGGTGGGAGCATTCATCGTGGCTTTCATCGTGCTGGTCATCGTGCTCATATACAGGTACTACAGGCTTTCAAACAGCAGGCTGTTGTCTTTCTGTTTATATACTTAAGAAAATTGACTGGGATATCAAGAATGTGCCAAAGAGGGTATAAAATAGGGGTGTCAAGCTTACAGCCCATTGGCTAGAACTGGTCCAATATATGATCATCAGAAATATCAGAATCTCTATTTCAGCTCTATCAGCTCTTTCAGCTTTATCTGTATTTTTCGCACTATATGGTGCGCCGGATTATAAGGCGCACCATTAATAAACGTCTATTTTCTGGTCTATATCACACTGGATTATAAGGCACATTTTAAGGGGCACTTGTTATTTCCGCAGATCTCGCCCAAGCTAAGAGTTATACACCTTACAAAAACATTGTCAGACAAGTCAAATTAGCGCTGGATATTTATCTAACTGTTGCACAGATTTCTCTCCTGAAAACTGAAATCTCTTTATTTGGGTGAGTAAAGCACTTTAGTTTATTTATAGTATACTTAGATTTTCAGATTCCACTAAGCTGGAACATTTGCATTAGTGGCTAGTTGGTAATGCTACCTAACTGCTGCCCGACAGAGCTACACTGAGGAACCCTGAGTGTTCTGGTAAGTCAGGGCAATATTAGCTAGCGGTTTGTACCACATAGCTTGTTTTAACACGGTAAATACACAGACATTAAGCCTTGAACAGCCAAATGGCTAGCGCTTAGCCAGCAGTGCTAATACTGCTGGAGAGCTAAACTGAAACTCCTGTATAAAGCTGTATTTCAGGGGAGCGGCTTTACTGCTCCTTACAACCTGACTGGATTATAAGAAGCTCTGGCAATTTTTGGGAAGTGTGCCTTAAAAGTCTATAAATACGATATTGTGCCTTAAATACGATATTCACTCAAGCTTGCTGAGATCTTTTCTTTATGTGTAGTTCATGTCAAGTTTTTTTGTGTAAAAGTTACTCACAGTACAGTTTTATGCTTGTTCTCCAGGAGGAAGAGTAAACAGGCTCTGAGGGACTACAAAAAGGTTCAGATTCAGCTTGAGAACCTGGAGACCAGTGTGAGAGACTGCTGCAAAAAGGAGTTCACAGGTATAGCAGATTGTGTACATCACAATAACTCACTTAAAGGAGAATTCCGGTGTAAAATGGACGTTTGCTGTAGTAAAACATAATAAAAAGTACTTACCTTTGATGAATAGCACACCTAGCATTCTGAGATCTAGAAATTATAACAGTTTGTCCAAACACGCTTCAGACTGGGTGACACAGGACATAATTTGCCCCTGATAAATCGCTTTTTCCACCGTTGTTCAGGCTCAAAGTAGCTCCACACCTCCTTGATAGAATCCGGAGAGCCCTGATATTTAAAACGAGGCAATAATAACTGTGCACAAGAAGATTATTAAAATCCACTGTTCGCATCCCATAATGCTAGCTTCAGCTCCGAGCGCCACCATCACTGTGTACTGATAAGAACAGAGACATATATATATATATATATATATATATATATATATATATATATATATATTTCTATGTTATTTTCAGTTCAGTGAGTTCTCCTTTAGGTACCAAATGCTAGCAAAGACCATGTGGCAAATCCAGCATTTGTTTTATCTTTTATCTTTTTTTTTTAAGATCTGATGACCGAGATGATGGACATGTCCAGTGACTTGGTGGGCTCAGGGATCCCATTTCTGGACTACCGTACCTATGCTGAGAGGATTTTCTTCCCTGGCCACCGGGAGTCGCCACTGAGACGAGACCTGGATGTGCCAGCCTGTCGGAGGGCTACAGTGGAGCAGGGTCTGGTTCAGCTCTCCAACTTACTCAACAGCAAGTTGTTCCTCACCAAGGTACCCTTTTCTACCCACAGAAAACATAGATCTACAAGCTCTAGAAGCTTTGATAGCTGATTATATGAGCATTTTATCATTTTTAAAGTTGTGTTTATTCATTTTTCTACCCAAAACTGCAGTTTATTCACACTCTGGAGGGGCAGAGGACGTTCTCTCCACGGGACCGTGCAAATGTGGCATCTCTTCTTACTGTGGCGCTGCATGGGAAGCTTGAGTATTTTACAGATATCCTTAAAACCCTTCTGAGTCACCTGGTGGAGCAGTACACCAACAAGAACCCCAAACTGATGCTGCGCAGGTCAGTTCTTAACCAACACACTGTTCTATGTGGCAGTTATGCAGTTATGATTCACCTAAATGTAGTTGCTAAGACAAAATAAGATTCATTATTTTGCTCAGGACCTAGAAGACTAGTGTATTTATCAAGTAATAGAAGTTTATATTACAAAAAAAGTTTAATGTGTCTAAACAGTGTGTCAAAGCCCACTAGAGCTTCCGTACTGTAGGTACCCCACTGTAGCAAATGCAGTACACAATTGTAGTTACAATAAACAGTAAGCATTTTTTATAGGACAGCCTCTTCGCTTGTCAGCCATCCTTGCAACGTTAACAGGCACTTATTTTCAGTCATGCAAGACCAGGTTCTGATCTTAATGAAGGTTTAGGGTCAAAATTCTCAAAACCAAAGGTCATAATACTGTTTTAGAAACACTTTTTTAAAAATGTTGTGATTGGTGTGTAGAATGTGATCAAAACACAGACAAAATAAATAGGATGTTTGGCTGCTATGCTTGCGCAGATCTCCGTCTCAGCAAAGCAGAGTTTCCCCATAATTGCTATTCGCCTTCCTCTACTCACTGCTTAGCCAGAAATATGATTGGCTTATTTTGTTGTGGCTGTGTAGATAGATGCCATGTTACATATTTGTCACACAGGAAAGGGTGCGAAGATGGATGTAATTGCAGGTATCAAATGTATTAAACAAACAAGATAAATAAAAGCAAAACTGAAAGCAAACTCAGGTAGCAAAATATAAAAACTAATAAACAAGATAAAGTAAACTAACTACAAAAAAACAAGGAAAAGCAAACAAAGAAAATTAGATAAAGAAAACAAAACTTAGAAGATAAAACAGATTAAACTTTACTAAAAAAAACAAAAAAGAACAAAGAAAAACAAACAGCACTAAAACCCGACAGAGGAACTAAAAACAATACTCAGCATTTGAATCATTCAAAAGACTCCACACGAAACACTGAAACAAACAGGCCTTAAATACATGAGGAGGGTGAGGAACACCTGGGACTGGTAACGAGGGGGCGGGGTTACAAACAAGACACAAGGTGACAACACTAATGACTAGGGTGGGGTTAGGGCAGAGACAGGACAATAACAAAACAAGGCCATGTGCCTAAAAGAGCACACCGCTGGGAACACAATACAGGAAAACAGGGGGCAGAAGCATATGGAACCAAAAAAGGAAAAAATACAAAACAAAAAATACAGTCAGACACAGGCTAAGGTGTGACAGTATTACTAAAACTCTCACTTATATTTTAATGAATGATCAGTCTCATCAGTTATAATTTTATCAGACATAACATCACATGGAATCTCATTTGCTGGCAGTGTTTCTCCTTTAAAATAAAAGTTTTATAGCTTAATGTAGCTTTAGAATTTTTCTCATAATGACTAATAACGATCTAGTTATTATGCCAGTGCTTTTGATTATACTGTTTCAGTTAGCACATAACATCCTCAGTAACATTCAGAAATCTTAAGCAGACCATCTTTAATATGATTGTCTTCTGTGCTGTTGCAGAACGGAATCTGTGGTTGAGAAGTTGCTGACCAACTGGATGTCCATCTGCCTTTACACTTTTTTAAGAGTGAGTTTAGCGCATTTCACAGTTTTCTACTGTCTCCTTAATAAATCTGCAGTTCAGAGCTAACCATTTTTGTTTGTGTTTTTATAGAATTATTATTGAGATCTGTAGAAATTTAAACTTCAGTTTAGTTAAAGTGTGTGTCTTTGCCTCTTCTGTACTGCAGGACTCAGCTGGTGAATCTTTTTATATGTTATTTCGTGCCATAAAACACCAAGTGGACAAGGGTCCTGTAGACGCTGTGACGGGCAAGGCCAAATACACACTCAACGATAACCGGCTCCTACGTGAAGACGTGGAATATCGTACCCTGGTGAGAGATACACCCACTATGATATATAAATATATAGCTATTTAAATGTATATGTTTGAGTAAAATGAACATTCTATAAACTATAAACAACATTTCTTCCAAATTCCAAATAAAAATATTGTCATTTTGCGCACTTATTTGCGAAAAATGAGAAATGGCTGAAATAGCAAAAAAGATGCAGAGCTTTCAGACCTCAAATAATGCAAATAAGTTTATATTCATGAAGTTTTAAGAGTTCAGAAATCAATATTTGTTTGAATAACCCTGGTTTTAATCACAGTTGTCATGCATCTTGGCATATTCTTCTCCACCAGTTTTACACACTGCTTTTGGATAACTTTTTGCCACTCCTGGTTCAAACATTTGAGCAGTTCAGCTTGGTTTGATGACTTCATCCATCTTCCTCTTGATTATTTTTCAGAGGTTTTCAATTTGGTAAAATCAAAGAAACTCATAATTTGAAGTTGTCTCTTATATATATATATATATATATATATATATATATATATATGTGTGTATATATGTGTATATATATATATTGCTCTGGTAACAAATTTAGTCTCTGTTTCCATGTGTATCTTCCTTCTGAAAACACTGTTAGAACTGAAGGTCAAACAGTAAATATGCATGTATTTACGTACCTTTTCTTTTATTTCTTCTACAGACACTTAATGTCTTGGTAACCAGTAGTGGTGCTAGTGAGTCACAGACTGTTCCTACAAAAGTGCTGGACTGTGACACCATTACACAGGTGAAGGAGAAGATTCTGGAGCAGACATGGAAGGGCACATCATACTCTCAGAGACCCTCCACAGATTCAGTGCACTTAGGTAAGAAATAAGCTACAACAAAGTAAACTTTTAAAAGGTGTGTTTAGTTAGAATTTTTAGTTATTATTTGATGTATATTAAATAAATAGAGAGTAAATTCAGTTTTAAAAAATTAACACACTGATTTCTCATATTCTGGAGGGATTGTGCTTGGCTTTTATATTATAGCGTAGCTTAGCTTAACCATATAGCATTGCTATCCTGTTGTCTCCACATGAAAAAAATGTTGCCAGTCAGTTAGGTTAGCTTTTAGCCTAGAAACATGGAATGCAACACCCCCACCTCAGCTTTAGTCTGCCCTTTTTCTTTGTCCAGACAGCCTGGCACTGGCTTTTATCCTTTTTCCTTTTTAGATGATCCACCAGCTGCCCCTCAATTCAGTTTACCTTACTTACAATCACTGAGGCACTCTTTTGGCTTCCATTTGTTTACTGCCAGCCTTTCTCTCTCCCCAGTCAACTAGCATTACCTTTTGACCTTTTTAATCTTACCTTCATATTAGTCTGAAGTAGCTGCTTCTCTTAGCCATGAAGGGTCTTCTCAAGTGTAAGGGTGTACATAAATATTGAAGCAGAATTAGAAGTTTAAGGTTTTAGAATCAGCCCGTTTTACATTTTTGTTTTTGTTAGGCCAGATTTTCATTTCAGTGAAGAGATAACACTAATTAAGTTTCACTGCATGTCATTTCTTTTTAGCAAAGTCTCAATATGTAACTATACTAAGATAAAAAATGGGTACATTCAAAACACATTGGGCCCTATTTTAGCATGGCTAAATATCTATAGACCTATTTTTATATCTGTGCTCACTGCGCAGCTTGATTTAGGGCGTGTTAGAGTGACTTTCGTCGTAAAGATGGGAAAAATGCACTTTGTGCGGCTCGAAATGTGCAAAAGGCATTTAATAACTCTCTTAATTAATCATAGGTGTGTTTTGGGCATAACGTGCAATAAAGCGATCAGGGTGTCTCAGGCTATTCCCTTTAAGAGCCTCTGACTTTGGCATATTGCTATTTTAACGGTGCAATGCTTCTCAGCAGAGTAAACTCTCCTGCTGGTTCATGTTGTGAAGGTGCGTGAGCAGGCCACGGGAACAGCAATGTTATTTTATTTTGTATTCTGTGTACTGTTGATATAAAAGTTAGGTTTGTACATTGCAGCCTGTCCTGAGTGTGCTGAGAGAACATAGCACATCTGCATTGCCAAATTAGCAATGGACGTCTGACTGTTGACTGTTGTCAGGGTCTAAATCAGTCAGAGGTGCACCTGTGTTTTACGTTGCCAAGATAGCAATACGCCAGAAATTTACCTGAACACACCTTACTTCCAGACGACCATGCCTATCAGTGTAGATATATTCACAAGCACCTTTGCTATTTAAACGGTGCAGGCACAAGATGTGAATAATAGACTTTTGGTGGGTTGTAAGATAGCAATGAGCATCACGACATGCCTTATGCAGGGTGTAAGATAAGGCTTATTATTTGTAAAGAAGTTAGCTGACAATTAATGCATGCTAGTGGTGGAAACTGTGCCTTGCAGTGAATCAGTATTTAGACTGGTCAAATAGGTATAGTTATGGATTGCCTGCTGATAAAGCCTCTGTTGCCTGATGGTGTTTTTAGTTGCTTGGTTAATCTCTGTTTTGCCTTCTCTTTCATTGCTAATGTAGAATGGAGGGCTGGCATGGCAGGACACCTGATTCTGTCTGACGAGGACCTGACCTCTGTGGTACAGGGGACATGGAAACGCCTCAACACTTTACAGCACTATAAGGTCAGAACTGTAAAAATGTATCTGTGTCTATGTAGGTTTTGAGTTGATGTTATTTTTTCTTATACTGACTCTTATCTGGTTAATGCAGGTTCCAGATGGAGCCACAGTTACACTGGTGTCACGACAGTCCAAACAAGTCCACCATGACAGTCACGACTATATACCAGGAGAAAGTGAGTAATACTGCATAATGAATAAATAATTAACTGTTTTATTGTATGGTCATGACTGCATAACCAATACACATTCTCTTTTTGTCTGTTATTCTACATATTTTCTATTTTTCTCTGTCTCTTCTATTTCCCTCTGATAGAGACTCCTATGTTGGAGGATGGAGATGAAGGTGGGATGAGACTCTGGCACCTGGTGAAGGCCAATGAGGAGCCAGAGTTGTCCAAACACAGGAGAGGCAGTCTTAGAGAGAGAGAGCGGGAGAGAGCCAAGGCCATACCAGAGATCTACCTCACACGTCTGCTGTCTATGAAGGTAGCATGCATGTACACACACACACACACATCAAAGCAACCACACACTTTGTGTAATATGTAGTGCAAATCTCAGTGTGTAGAATGCTAATTAAAACCTAGGCGTCCAGGAAATATATTACCGGATTATAAGGCACATTGTGCGACACTAGTAAGGAACAGGGATGTCGCCATGTTTTTCTTCTAATTCAGCAGGTCTCACCACTGGGTGGTGGGAGGGTAACAAAAGAAAACAGGATTTGTACGTTCAAGAAAAACCTGGAAAAGTCATGGAATTTGTCAATAGCAATTTCCAGGCCTGGATAAGTTTTGGAAAAATAAGAATAACCAGAAGTTTTTAGAAAAGTAATGGAATTTAGTCTTCAAAAGATTGTGATTCTGTTTATCGATGGAGAAAATCTATTTTGAGCTAACAAATACATCAGCACAGAGTTAATTCAGTAATTTAGCCCTACACAATGGAGCTCTCAGGATCTAACACACATTTTATTATTTATATACATTTTTATATCGTCTGCACTAATGTTTTAAAAGCTGCATGGTCATGAAAATTCGCCATTGAAAAGTCATGAATAAATCATGGAAATGTAATGGTTTAAAAGTGTAAAAACGCTGAGTAAAGCTAAGCTAAGTAAACAAAACTGTAAATGTAAAAAAACCAATCACTGGATGTTAATCTACACAGATTTCTCTCCTGAAAACTGTTTATTTGGGTGAATAAAGTGCTTCCATTTATTTACAGCAAGCTTAGATTTCCAGATTTACACTAAGGCTGGGTGCAGCAGCATAAGCATTAGCGGCTAACCACTATCCACGATTAGAGTAAATGTAAATGTGATATTAGCTAGCGGTTTGTTCCGCGTAGCTTGTTTTAACATGGTAAACACACAGGCTACAATCTAATATACTCGCCTCTGAACGGCGAAAGAGCTAGCACTTAGCATGGTTAACAGCTAATGCTAATGCTGCTCCAGCAGTACTAGCCGGGGTTAGCAGCAGGCTACAAGACTGATAATACTTGCCGCTGAACGGCGAAAGAGCTAGCGCTTAGCAGCTAATGCTAATACTGCTCCAGCCTCTGTACTGGAGAAACTTCACTGAAACTCCTGTATAATGCTGCACCTCAGCAAAGTGGTTTTACTGCTTCTTACAACCTGACTGGTAAAATTTATACATAAGAAGCACTGGATTATAAAGCGCACTGTCGATTTTTGGGAAAATTAAAGGATTTTAAGTGCACCTTACAGTGCGGAAATGCAATCTGGTAAATGCAAATGTTCTGTTACAGGGTACGCTGCAGAAGTTTGTGGATGACCTGTTCACAGTTATCCTCAGCACCAGCCGGCCGGTTCCTCTGGCTGTGAAGTATTTCTTCGATCTGTTGGATGATCAGGCTGCACAGCACAATATCACAGACCCTGAAACCATCCACATCTGGAAGACAAACAGGTAGGTAATGGTTCCAGTAACTTCATATTGTATCATTAGTAATTGGTAATAGAAGCCTCACAGATAAAGGGCCCTATCTTGCACTCTGTACAAGGTGTGTTGCGATGCTCATTGCTATCTTACACCTTGACAACATGTGTCTATTTTTACGCCTTCCGCCTGTGTTGTTTAAATAGCAATGGTGCTTGTAAATATATCTTTGCCAATGGGCATGGTGGTCTGGAACTAAGGTGTGTACAGGTACATTTCTGGTGTATTGCTATCTTGGCAACAGATGTGCCACTGACTGACGTGCATCAGATGTTCATTCCTATCTTGGCACTTACACATGAACACGCAGCAGCACACAAACCCATAGTGCGTACCTATTTGCAGCTATGCACACTTTTACATTAACATTAAACAGGATAAACAAGCATGTTGGACACATCCAGGTAGCTGCACCCCTGAAAATGCAATCAGCCAAAGTCAGAGCGCACCTGACTCCTAAAGTAAATTGCGTGTTACGCCCATGATTATTTAAAAGATTAGTACCTGCCTTTTCCACATTTTTCGAGCTGCACAAGGTATACTTTTCCTGTCGTTATGATAGCAAAGACACACAGATAAACACATAGCCCTAAATTACACTGTGCAGTGCTCTGGGCTTGACAGCTCACTTACAGAATGCAAAAACAGAGCCCATAGTCTTTCACAGTCTGATACTAAACAACTCTTTGCATGCCTGTGTTCTGTGTTCTTCAGCCTGCCCCTGAGGTTCTGGATCAACATTCTGAAGAACCCACAGTTTATCTTTGATGTTCAAGCATCGGACAACGTGGATGCCGTGCTGTCTGTTATTGCTCAGACCTTCATGGACTCATGCACCATTGCTGAGCACAAACTGGGCAGGGTAAGATAAGAAGATCGTTTTATTTACAGTCAGCAGTGCCAGTCAGCCATAACATTAGCACTCACTGAAAAACAATTATCTTTATCCATAGTGACATATTTTGGGGAGTGGGATTAACATATTAGCAATTAGCAAATGAATAACCAGCTCTTGAAGGCGATGTGTAAAAAGTAACCGTGAGAATGAGAATCTAAAACACTTTTTCAAGAGCAGAGTTGTGATGGCTAGATGACTGGGTCAAAGTATCTCAAAAAAATCAGGCAGGATTTTCTGGTGGGGTATTTTTTGGTATGTAGTGGTTACTACCTACCAAAAGTGGTCAAAGAAAGGACAACCTATGGGAAACTAAGGGCATTTTCACACCTGTAGTTTGTTTCTATGGTCTAAATCAGTTGATAAGTTTGTTTATTTGGAGCGTTTCTCCCTCTGTTTGGTTTGGTTTCACACAGGCACAAACCTAAACACACCAAATTGTGCACCAATAAACCTTGCGAGTCTCCTCTGATTGGTCAGAGCTGGTGCAGGAGCAAGAAAGTAATTATAGTGAAAAGATTCTGTGCAATTTGAAGCTGCTTTAACACAGAACGCTGTATTTTGTCGCTGGGCTTTCAAACACAGTGTTTTCAATGGGACATGCAGTGCAGATGTACATGTAGTAAACAAAGTTGCTCAGCTGCGAGCACACACTTTGTGTGTAAACAGCATGGAGCAGAGACAGCGTTTTGTCATAGCTGTGAAAATTAGCGTTGTCTGGCTAATATATCAGATTAAACTGCGCCTTATCAGCAGTTTAGCTCAATTAAAAAGGAGTATATTTGATAACTGGGTCGAATTGAGGCCAGATCACATTCTCACCACAAGCGAACCGCACCAGAGTACGTTTGGGACCGTACCGAGACCTGCCAGAGTGCAATTACTGTTTTCACACCTGCTCAGCTGAACCACACTAAGGGTACAAACAAACCAGAGTCTAATTTATACCTAAATATCACTGATGGTCATGGAGGTCCCACATTTACAACTACAAAAGGATTAGCTTAAGGGATCCGCTGTTTATGTGCCAGATACCACAGTACACATTCAGAGGTTTTGTGGAGTCCATTCCTTAAATGGTCAGATTTGTTGTAGTGTAACAAGGGGGGATTTTCTCAATATTAAGTTGGTAGTGCTAATGTCCAAAAAAATGATTTTCTTCTTTTCTTAATACAGGATTCTCCTATCAATAAGCTTCTGTATGCTCGAGACATCCCACGCTACAAACAGATGGTGGAAAGGTGAGTTTTCCTCCAACTTTTGATGTTTTGAACTGATTAAAAAAGAATAAGAAGATTGTGTGTAATTTCTTGCCATACTTTTGTTCATACAGATATTATTCAGATATCAGACAAACTATATCAGCCAGTGACCAAGAGATGAACTCTGCTCTGGCTGAGCTGTCCAGGGTGAGTGACCCTTTGTCTTTTTCAGCAGGACATTTAGGAATAATTGTCCCTATAGGACAGCATGCAGTTAAAACATTTGCAAATAGCGAAATCTTTGGTACTGACTCAACATTCACAGTGTCTAGCTCGACAGATGAACATTTAATGAGTTCACTGAACACTGATTTTGCTTACTTGCTCTGTCTGAATGTTTTAAATCGTATCTACATCACTTGTCTTATTACAATGAAACAATAACCATTAAATAACCAAAATAACCAGTTCGGATAAATTATTGCAGTAGAAACTAGAAACCATATTACACAAGCAACAAGTAGTTTCAGTCATGTAGGGACTACACAGCCACAATAGATTCTGGGCACAGCATATTTCTTCCTCATGTTAGCAAAGACACACTTACACACCCTAAATCAAACTGTGCAGTTTGACAGCAGTTGACCGCTTGCCTTAACACTTCGTTCTCTCTTAAAAGTAGGATGATCAGGCTTCAATTTTTGTGAAATATCTAATGTTTTCATACCTTGTTCAAGGCACAGCACTAGTTCACATTTTCATTTTTCTTTCCCATATTGCTTGAAACCTGTGGCCTGCTTACTAATGTGGAACTGTGCATTTTGAGTTTTTTTTTAATTACTATTATCATTGGAAGGTTTGTTCATTAAAAATTATTTTATAGTTAATGGGTCATTACTTAAAAAAAGTCATTTGCATTGATCATTTAGTAATATCTGAGGAAAATATCACTTGCATAATAATATGGAGCACAGTGTAAATTGCTTAAATAGGGCTTAAGTGTCTTGCTCTATGGTCCACAGATGCCTTTTAGCAAACCCACAACCCACAATGCTTTAGTTAATGGCGGTAGTTGCTCCTTTAAGTATTTAGGAGCCCAGTGCATAATAAGTCTCATAATTTTCATTCATTGTCACCCACATCAGGAAACTTTTCCTAATGAGTGCTTGTGTTACCTTATTAAATGCATCATGACACACTTTTGGGTGCAACTATTGTTACAACTGCCTACTGTCATCAAAGCTAAATGTGGCTACTTAGAATAATCTAAAGTATAAAACATATTTCTGTCAACAAAATAATTTAATGATCGCTGGTTCGAATCCCAGTTATGCAGTTGGCCATCAGCTGCCGGAGCCCTGAGAGAGCACAATTGGCCTTGCTCTCTCTGGGTAGGTTCTTTAAGTATTTAGGAGCCCAGTGCGTAATAAGTCTTATAATTTTCATTTTCACCCACATCAGGAAACTCATCCTAATTTATTTCTCTTTTTATCTTCATTTCAGAATTACTCCAGTGAGGTGAATCACCTAGTGGCCTTGCATGAATTATACAAGTACATCAACAAATATTACGATCAGGTAAGGAAATGCTGCAGTCCAGCTTGTGTATACAGTATCTATATCCTTTTTTACATCCCATCTTACTGTATTACTGTACCTTTCTCTACCAGATCATCTCGGCTCTTGAAGAAGACGCCACTGCTCAGAAGATGCAGCTGGGCTACAGGCTTCAGCAGATTGCAGCAGCCGTGGAGAACAAGGTCACTGACCTTTAACTGACCTGCAGACTCAGGTGAACATTTAAAAAAAACTGAGACTGAAAGGAAAACAAGGGCTGAGGACAGAAACGGTACACAGACTTCTAAAGCAAGTTCCTTCAAACTGAGCGAGACTTTGGATTTACTCAGAAGTGCCCAGAAGAGAGAACGTACGTATATGTGGACAAGAGCACCTGAAATTTCAAGTGGGTCGTTCCTGGATCATCTGTGCTCCAAAAAAAAAAAACAGAACTCATCATGGTGGGTGCCTCTGCAGGATGATTATAGTCTGGATTGTCTGGATCACCGTTGGGCTTGGCAGATGGTCAGAACACTGACTGTTAAAAGCTAACTAAAGGGATGCAGATTTTATCTGCTAATCTGCTCATCTTCTGAACGGCAGACAAAATACAGTAGCTTCTGTTTGGATGATTTTGAAAGACTCTGAAACATCTTGGGGTGTGTTTGAGAGTCCTGTTCCTTAGCTTAATCTGGCTTAATCTGATTCGTTCACAGAGTCAGATATTACCGTATATTTCGCACTATAAAGCGCACCGGATTCTAAGGCTCACTATCAGTGAACGTCTATTTTCTGGTCTATTTTCATACATAAGTCACACTGGATTATAAGGCGCATTTTAAGAGACACTATAAGGAACTTCTAATTCAGCAGGTCTCACCACTGGGTGCTGGTGGGGGGTAGCTAACTAAGTTAAGTAAAGCTAAGCTAAGTAAACAAAACTGTAGTAAAAAAGACTTTCTTTTAAATTCAAACGAGTGCTGGATGTTAATCTACACAGATTTCTGTCCTGAAAACTGTTTTTTGCAAGCTTAGAGTCCCAATTTTTTCTTGCCCTAAGGCTGGAGCAATAGCATTAGCGGCTAACCGCTATCAGTTAGCGGTTTATGCCACCCGATAGCGCTACACTGAGTGAACCTGAGTGTTCCAGTAAGCCAGGGAGATATTAGCTAGCAATTCTTCCCATATAGCTTGTTTAAAGACAGTAAATGCAGGTTACAGGCTGATATACTCACCTCTGAGTGGAAAAGTAGCGGTTAGCGGCTAATGCTAATGCTGCTCCAGGCCCGGTGCTGGAGAACTAAACTGAAACTGACTCCTTTATAACGCTGTACTTCAGTGGAGTGGCTTTACTGCTCCTTACATCCTGACTGGTAAATTCATACATAAAACGCACCAGATTAAAAGGTGCACTGACAATTTTTGGGAAAAGTAAAGCATTCTAGATGCGCCTTATTGTGCGACAAATACGGTATTTTAAAAATACTGTAGTATCAGATACCTAAAATACAAGCAATACATGCTTTCTAATGCAATACACCTTAGACTGCATGGAGCTTAGACTGCAAGTGTTTGAGACAGATCTGTGCTAGCTCGTTAGAGCTTCACCACAATATCAGTAACTCATGCATCAGAAAGTGCACATTTGATACTGTACATTTCTTTTAGCAGCATGAGAAACTGCTCTCTCACAGGTGTTTTTTTTATGTACTGCTCACTCACAGACTCATAGATCTGGGCACGGCATAAAATCCATAATGATTTTCAGCATTTTTTAGATGTGACAAATTTCGAGTGTAAACATATTTTGAGATTCTTTTTTTATTGTCTGAAGCAGTTGATTTTAAATTGCACTGGTTAAAGGGAACTATGCTATTGTTTAAAAGTTTGGAATCACTTTATAATATAAAATAACTCCTATTTATTTGTAGATACGGTCAATGTTACAAAAAGATTCCTGTGCATCATGACAGTTTTTTTTATTATTAAATAGTAGGATACTAATAGTAGGATTACATTTCCACATAAAGTGGTGTAACAGTACAAAAAGTCACAGTTCAGTTTAGATCGAATACTTTTATTTTATTTGAACAGACAGTGGTTCAAAGTTAAAGTTTGTTCCATTTATCACTTCAAGCAAAGACACAAACTGGAAAATGTACTCCATATAAGGATGCAAGTGCAGATGCTTCAAACTATCCAGACTGTATTCATACTTTGTGTATAGTCTGTTTCAATAGTGTGTCACATATTCATATTTCTTAATTTAAAAGAAACATTTTTTAATTTTTGTACAGTGGGCTTGTGCATTTAGGGAGTGTTGGTATTTGCGTTCGCTAAATAGGACAACAATCGCTGGTTCGAATCCTGGTCATGCAGCTCACCATCAGCTAGAGCCAAAGCCCCGAGAGAGCACAATTGGTCTTGCTCTCTCTGGGTGAGTGGATGGCGCCCTTTCCCCTCATCACTCCAAAGGGTGATGTCAATCAGCACAAGGCGCCTGTGAGCTGATGTTTCAGAACCAAGTTAAATTAACCAGAACCAGATAAATAAATAAAAAATATCCAAGTGTTCCTATATATTTTTAATATAGTATGCAATATTACATTTACGGTGTAATGAAAAAAATCATGAACAGAATAAAAACACATTAAATGAGAAGAGATGGTACTGTAGATAATTCTGGGGGGAAAAAATATAAAAATACTACATACCATATTCAAATTCCAAAATATAGTTTTTTCATAGAATAAAATTTAACTTTTTATAACATTTAAATTAACATTGTACAAGTTAATATCCAGTATTAACATAAGTTACCATAATTATGCTATGACAAGTGCTTCCAAACTTTTAAACAATTAAAAGTGTATACATTTACTTTAGCTTTTAATAATCAGATAATAAACATGCATGGATGCTCCTGCCTTCAGATTTAGAAATGTGACCCTGTTCTACTGACTGACACTGTTTTGCAGATATCTGAATAACTGATAACTCACGGCTAGATTAACACCTTTAGAATGAAAGCATAATGTAGCTCGTGGAAGCTGTTCACTTGTTGACTTGTTGTTCTGTTGTTTAATTTGTCCAGAAGCATTGAAGACTAACCTGTGCTTGATTAGTGCTGTACTTACGCTGCTCTTACTCTCTTACATCACTTTACGAGGCTGCTGTCGCCTGCAATAACACGGTACTGTATGTATAGACCACATAACAAACATAGCAAAATACAGCAGCGGTTCAATCAGCGGAACAAGTGTACCATGGTACCAAGTCTTATCAGCTTATTTTGTATTACTTATTATTATAATTTATTTGTTAAATAATGAATGGGTTCTGCTGCCATTGTTGTAAAGTTCTAACTTTTTTGTGCAATGATGACGTTTGTAATAGCAAAGCACTGCGAGTACTGACAGATTGTTTAACACCTAGCCTAAGTTTGAGTTTAAACCCATGTAATTTTAACATGTAGGCTCTTACGCTTTGGGTGGGGCTATGATCAAAAGTGGCAAATCCAGGCCCAGAAAAAAAAATCAGTCTTGCATCCATTTCTTCTAAAAAGAAAAATTGGCCAGCAGATGAAGGTGCTGCCACTATGTTTGAATCCCTGATCATGCACAATTGACAGCTTGCTGAATTGTGCTAGCACATTTGACCATCAGCAGCCAGAGTCCGAGAGAGCACAATTGACTATGCTCCCTGCTTGTGGCTAGATAGTTTGCCATTAGCCGCCGAAGTCCGAGAGAGCATAATTGGCCTTGCTCTCTGGGTGGGTGGACGGCTTGCCATCAGCAGCAGCCGGAGTCAGAGAGAGCAAAATTGGCTTGTCTCTCTCTGGGTGGGTTAAAAGGCTTGCCTTTAGCAGCCGGAGTCCGAGAGAGCACAATTGGCCATTCTTTCTTAGCTGGGTACATGGCTTGCCATCAGCAGCAGCCGGAGTCAGAGAGAACACAATTGGCCATTCTTTCTTTAGCTGGGTTGACTTTGCTTTTTCTGGGTGGGAAGATGGCTTGCCATCAGCAGCCGGAGTCTGAGAGAGCACAATTGGCCATGCTCACTCTGGTTGGGTAGATGGCTTGCCATCAATAGCAGCTGGAGTTCAAGAGGGCACAACTGGCCATGCTCCCTTTGGCTGGGTAAATGGCTTGCCTTTAGCAGCCGGAGTCTGAGACAGCACAATTGGCCCTGCTTATTTTGGCTCGGCAGATGGCTTGCCATCAGCAGCTGGAGTCCGAGAGAGCCCAAATTGGTCAGACTCACTCTGGGTGGGTAGATGTCTTGCCATCAGAAGCAGCTGGAGTCCACAAGATCAAAATTGACTTTGCTTTCTCTGGCTGGGTAGATGGCTTGCCATCTGCAGCCGGTGTCTGAGAGAGCACAATCGGCCTTGCTCTCTCTGGGTGGGTAGATGGCGCTCTTTCCCCTCATCTCCACCAAGTTGATTAATGGCCAGCACAGGCATCTGTGAGCTGATGCATTAGAGCTGGGTCGCTGCACTTTCCTCCGATTGAGCTGGCTACCCAGTAATGCAACATCAGTAGCAGTTCAAAAAGAGGCGGTGGCTGGCTTCACACATGTCGGAGGTTGGGTAATTGACTTTACAATTTGGGGAGAAAATGGGAAATAATTAGAAATAGTTCGATCCCAAAGAAGTCTACGCCACTTCTGAACACAGTTAATATAAGGCTTCTGTTTTGCACGGTAACGTTTTAAACTCAGCTGCAGTTAGAACAAAATCCTGAGGTGGATTTTTTTTTCTTTGTGGACTTGGATTTGCCACTTCTGTCTGAAATTACTACCAAACCCCATGTTTTTCCCTCTTATTTCCTCAATAATCAGAAAAGGCGAGGCTGTTTCGAGCATTGTGTAATGTGTGCTGTGTTTAGATAGAAAGGAAAAGGTCACGTGAAAATTGCTCACCAAATTGTAAATGCCCAAATAGCCATGAAAGCGTTCAGCATGCCGGAGGACACGTTCCTCAGGATCAACTCCACTGGAAGCATTTCAGCATGCGTTATTAACGTAGTGTGTGGTCTTATTACGCTTTATATATACAGTATGTGCTCTGTGGCAAACACCTTACTTATCAGACGCATTATTAATAATGAGCAATAATGCAAGCCACCGCAAGCCAACCAGTCGTCTGCGCCGCCTCGTATGTTTCCTTTTGCGTGTTGCCGAGTTTTATTTACTTATTTATTTATTTATTTTGTGTCCGATTGGCTGCTAACAGTTGATTTAAGTGAAGACCAAATTCCCATGAATCATTTTGGACCCCGCTTCTTCTAATGGCTCTGATTTCCCGCAGAAATTTAACTCCTTACTGGTTTACGCGATTTACGGACAAAATACTTTTCAGTCTTACTTTCAGTGTCCTTATTTCTGATTTGTTTTATTTTTGTAATATTTTTCTGGCTACTCTTGTGTGGTGGTGAGTGTTACAGTATTTTGTAAATCATGCTTTTGGAGATATGCTGGTCATTTTGAGCTCTTTTCGAGCGTTCATCATGTTCATCACGTTAACTTTGTCATTTAGAGCTGCGCTTTGTTACTGTAAATAAAGGCGATGTAATCACCGGTGTGCATCCCGAGCTGTTGGAATGAAGCGACGGTGCATTTGTCAAAAGCTGTCTTGTAATAAAGTTGTCAGAAACTTGAGCTTACCTGTTGTGTTGCTGTTTTATTCCAGGGTCTAAGGTGTTACACTTAAACCCAATCTCATTTCACCCCACTTACCCCTACCCCTATGTTTTGCATGTGCACATCTACGGGTAGGGTGTCCTGATTCTTGTTAGGCTGGAGGGGGAGGATGAAGTGTTAGCGCTAAATGACTCTTTAAACTGAGATTTTTCAGAGGCACACTCAAGACAGAGGATTGAGAATCACTGCGATCAAAGAAACCCACAAATTTTCCACAGATTTAAAATATGAAAAACACTATATTACCATAGTTTAATGAGTTTTTTTGTGTGTTTTATGGCCATTTTCTTTATAACAAGCATAAGAAAATGGCTAGTAATTCATCTCAGTAGCTAACTAGCTACATTTCCTGTTCCACATGCAGCATTTTAAGGGGAAACAGATAAGTGGAATAAAATGTCAAAGAAGTATTAAGAAATAAATAATAGTTAATTTCTGCACCCCCTGCCCCCTTTCTGAAGACTTATGACAAATCTCTAAAGTTACTGTATTTTTAGGAATATTAGATGCGTCGGATTATAAGGTGCACTATCAATGAATGTTTATTTACAGTAAGCTTAGATTTCCAATATTTTGTCCAATGGTGAGCACTAGCCCTGGTTAGCAGCATAGCCAGCTGCGGTTAGCAGTGCTAGCCCCGGTTAGCAGTGCTAGCCCCGGTTAAAACAATTCCCAGCCCCGGTTAGCAGCACTACCCAGCCCCACTATTTCCCTTAAACTCTGTAATCAGACAACCTTTAATGCTTCCTGACGAGTAGAATTCATACATAAGGCCCACTGGATTAAAA
The DNA here is from genome assembly GCF_023375975.1 of Astyanax mexicanus. NCBI lineage: Eukaryota > Metazoa > Chordata > Actinopteri > Characiformes > Acestrorhamphidae > Astyanax > Astyanax mexicanus. The sequence continues at coordinate 27,133,706 of NC_064420.1, read as the reverse complement.
GGCGCACTGACCATTTTTGGAAAATTAAAGGATTTTAGTTGTGCCGTATAGTCTAAAAAATATGGTAACTAGTTAAGCAGCAGCTAGGTTGCTGAACTTTAGTGCTCCACTGCTATAGCTATATCTGTATCGGGTGCTTTAAGGGTTATTCCAATTCTTAGGGGGAGGATTTTAAGACTTCCCATTGTAGTCAACCAGTGTTCTCAAGTCTCACGCACCTCAGCGAGTTCACACGCTCACACGCCACACATGGTATTTCTCACGCTTGCCAATCCATCGGCTGTATATTATAATGTACTCTCGTTGAGCCAATCAGAATATAGATCGCTCTGTTGTTAGGCAGACCTAGTCAAAGAGGGTGGAGTTTCAGCCAGAGTGTCAGGCGCTAAGAACTGTCTGATTCGAAAGTTCTGAAACACACGTCGGTGAACAACTGAAGAACTGCGCGCACCCCCCCCCGTTGAACAACTGAAGAAGAACTGCGCACACCCACCACCAACAACCCCCATTCACCCATTTTAATGGCCTGTCAAACGTCTCACACCTTCACACATCCACACACCACACCACACTGTAACAAACAGTAAAGTGCTGTTTCAGTCAAATACAGAACTTAACTGTAAACACAGCTTCCTTAGTTAAGGTGCTGTTGCCATGTAGGTCAGCCGGACCTGACTCTTCCTGTAGCAGTTTTCTCCAGTTTCCAAGAGCTTTTAGAATGTGTAAGAAACAGTATTTACAGTTCTCTGGTTTCATCTGTAATTTCTTTTAAGAAAATATTTATACTTTAAATTGAGTTTTTTGAGTTTCTATGTCTTTTCTACTTTAATGATGAAAGTCTAAATGTGCTGTGTGTAAATGTGTAAATGCTGCACTACAGAGACATTTTTTTACAATATACTAATATTATTTTATTTCTAAAAAACATATTGGCTCCTGGTGTCATGTATTTGCAAAACGTCTACCTTCACTTGGGTGAGTTAAGTTACATTTTTCACATACCATATTCTTTACTGCAAAGTTTGACTTTATACTGAGAACAATGCAATGCAATGATGCAACTGTGTGCTAATAGATTTCCCATATAATGGAATGATTCATGTTCAATTTTATCGAACATATAATTACCCACAACATGGAGTGTCTGGACAGGACCCTTGCAGACACATGCAGATGCAGTTTAAAAACTTTATTGAGGAAGGGTTGGGCACAGAGAGTATTTAAAACGAGCAGGGTCAACACCGGTAAACAGCAGCAAGTAAACATACCATACAAGATAAACAGTCCATGGAGGGCAGGCAAAAACCAGGGTCTGAAAATAAAAAAGCATGGTCAAAAACAAAAGAGCTAACACAGGCAAGAAAAACTTTGTGGAGAACCATCAATACTCAGCAAAGGATTTGTGAAGTTTATATTTATAGGAGGTGAAACAGGTGTGTTCAATATTCAGGCGATGAGCTTCCTGGTAGTGCTGTGTTAAGTGTCATGTGATCATGATCGGAGGGATGTCAGTGTGTGGTGCGTTCTGGGTATCGTAGTCCATTGGACCACAGGTAGAGCGTAAAGGTAAAGTGTGGGAGAGACAGTAACAACTTCATCACCGAGTGTGACATGTTTTTTAAGAATCCATTGCAGACTATTCTAAATAGAGATTATATAATAATAATAAAAAATAGTAAATAAAGTAAATAAAGGTAACCAAGTTACTTAAAAGTTACTTTATTAGTTACTTTCACAGCAGCTGCCAACAACACCCCCCCACACCCCCACCCCCGACACGCACACACTATCACCCCTGTGACCTGGGCAGGCCACAGTGTTGTGGGTCATAAAAGCAAGTTACCATATTTTTCTACTGCAAAGTTTGACCTCTTGCTGACTGAAGCATTGCAAATTAAATAAATTGAGTGCAAACTGTTGCTTTAATTTTACTTAACAGCTTCTATAAGTTGTTTTTCTACAGCAAGCATTTTACCATGGCTGCTTTCCAGACATTCTAGACAATTATAGCTAATTCCAGAACATTGTACAACAAATAGCTATTTTTTATAATCCAGAACAACTAAAGTGAGTCAACTGAAGAATTCGGTGGAATGTAGGTCATTTTTTAACAGGTATTGTGCTTCGTTTATTGTTCTTGTTCTTTGAGAATCCATTACAGACTATTCTAAATAGAGATTAAATCTCTATCTAAAAAAAACAACATACAAACCATTATGTTTTCAAATGTCCATTAAAGTAATGATGCTGTTACTGTATTTAAGTGGTCAGAACAATGAGGAAGATGCTTACCTCACTTAACTGTTGACTACATGTAGTGCATTCAAGCACCACTAACCTAAATTAGATGGCCTAGAAGTTTGCAGTTGATGCACGTGACGTGAGAGACTATTTATGGTAACAATGTCGTTTTCAGACTGAGGGTCAGATCTCCAGGACTCCAGGAAGCCCAACTGGGGTCCCACTGGGCCTTTCAGCTTTAGCTACTGATGCACAGTATTTACCAGTCCAAATGGTTTAGGGATGACAGTACACGACCCATTCCAGCGTCTGTCACCAGTTATAATGTGGAGTCTGCTCAGTGAATTCCATGCTGACAGGAATTTCCAATAAGAAATTCTATAAAACATAAACAGCAGTGTACCCAGCAACAGCCGGCAGAGCTGCAGAACACAGGAAAACAACAGGCCAGTGGCTTCACATGTAGGTCATTGTTCAAAGCCTAGAGATGAAGTCTTATCTTTAGATGATATTCAGACTGACAGGATGAATTAGAAATAGAATAGAAGAGGTCATAAAAGTCAACATAATAACAATAAAGTACAACACAATTCACACAATTATTTTAAGGAAACAAAAACATACCCCGAACATGTTTTTAGTACAATAAAAAAAAATAAAGTATCATAATAAAGTATCAAAAATATCATCATAATTACACCACAGTTAGTTCCGACCCTGCAATGTGATTGGCTGAGAGGAATTTTATAAGTGACATTATTAGCCGGTAATGCACTGCAACCGAAGCTCTCCGTTTATTACTCCGACACATACAGTTAACCTAGTAATGATGCAGCGCTTACAAACCAAATACAAACCAAGAGCAATGTCATTATACACCACTGGGGGATTTATGGATCCCATAGACACAGTGCAGAAACGCCATGTCTCCAATAGTGCTTTCTACTACTGTTCAGCTGCTGCTGCTGTGTCCAGGTCTCAGAGCAGTGTGTAAGTAGTGGGTGTTAACAGGCTGGTGTGAATCACAGTCTGAGCTCTGTGCCAGGCTGGGATTAACACTGCTGCTCTGATTTCAGGGCTGCTATGCTTTCTGTATGATAAATCTTTTAGCTTGTTTTGTTCTGCAGAGGCTTTCCAGAGCTAAACTGAAGATCCTGAAGAGAGCTGCCCCAACCACCTGTCTCACCCTTCCTCTGCTCAGAATATCCCCCAGCTGTGTGAGTGTGTGAGAGAGAGAGTGGTGGTGGGGGGTGTGTGTGTGGGGGGGGGGGTGATGGAAAATGTGGGTGGGGGTTAGAGAGGGGCTTCCCCTGCACAAATCCACAGTGGGTCTGCTGTAGGATCAGTCAGACTGCAGCCAGAGCTGACCAGCATGCTGACCTGCACTAAAATGTGAGTAATCTTGGTGCTGAATTTCATCATTAATACTGGGCATATTGTATTGTATGTAATGCATGAGTTGCTTCAGGTCAGTGTTTTTTATTAGGGTCAAAAAATGTACAGTCAGTGTAAAAAAAAGGCATTAGAAAATAGGAATTGATTACAGTTCATTGTAATATAATTTATTAAAGGAGAAGTCTGGTGTGAAATGGACTTGGGGTGTAATACAACAGGATAATGAGCACAAACTTTTAGCAAATAGCCCTCTTCCATTCTCACAAAGCGTTCCCGAAATACAGTGCTTTTAGCCCAATGCTCCCAACAGACTGACAATGCAAGTGATGGGGGCATAGCACTTCCTATGCAAAGAAATGACTATTTTTACATCATTAACAGGCTCAAAGTATCTTCAGAATTCATTGGTAGAATTCTGAGGGCCCTGACATTTAAAACAGGGCACTGAGAACTTTGGAAGTACACAGCTAGTTTATTAAAAACACATAGTTTATTTATACACACAGTACCTTCAGGTAGTTCTCCAAGCAAATATGCATGACTATTTTTTTTTAGCACCAGCTGGAATTCATGCATTTCCTCAGAATTAATTTAGCAATTTTGCAGTAATTTAATTCAAGGCACTGTGTGAAGCAGGATGAGTTGAGGAGTTGGGGATGAGTTGATGATATACTGACTATATAGGATATACTGGATACTACTTACTCTAACAAAAGCCGAATATACTCTTTAATTTAAAAAGCAACAATGAATGAACCACTCCATGCCACCAGGCTTAAAAATGTGCTGTGTAACTTTGGCGAAAGATAGCAAGATAACGGTCATTATATCACAGTTAGTTCCGACCCTGCAATGTGATTGGCTAAGAGGCGTTTTATGAGTGACATTATTAGCCGATAATGCACCACAACTCCACCACATACAGGTAACCTAGCAACAATGTAGCGTATACAAGCCAAATACAAACCAAATGCAATGTCATTATCCACCACTGGAAGCCGCTGGATCCCATAGACACTGCAGAAATACCATGTCTCCAATAGGCGGCGCAGGCAAAGACGCGGATGTTCTAATTTAATTTCTTCTCTTAAAATGGTATCCAATCTTTATGGATTATGGATTTTCCACAAGATCTTGGAAATATTTCTTTGAGATTCTGGTCTATGTTGACGCAATTGAGTTTTTTTTCTACTTTATCAAAAGTTTAGACATCTTCTCATTCAATGTTTATTAATTGTAGATTAATATTAAACACATAAAAACAGTTGATGGACATACAAAAAGGCCTCCACATTTTCCACAGATGTTTAACCTACAGTTTCATGCTGCAAATGTCCCATTCCACTACATCCCAAAAGTTGTCGACTAAGAAGAGTACTCAAGCACTCAATTGTCATGTTCATGAAACCATTTAGACACAAGTTTTGCATTGTGACATGGTGCATCATCATGCAGGATTAAGCAAATGGCGAAAGATTGGTAGTGAATGGTCACACATGGTCAGCAACAATACAGAAATAGGCTGTGGCATTGAAGCAATGATTGACTAGTATTAATAGACACTAAATTCGCCATGAAAACATGCCTCACACCATTACACCACCTCCATCTGCCTGGATTGTAAACAGTTTTACAGAATAGCTATCTAAGTAACTAGAGATTAATATTTGGACTGAAACCAAAATCTGAGTAAACTCTGGAAGAGTGCTGAAAGTTCCAGGGGGTTAGCAGTTTTAGAAATTCTTAGTCACCATGCCACATTTATGTAATCTCTATTATAATGGTAGATAAGAACATCACCAGAAGCTGCTTGTTAGTTTACTCTATAATTTGAACACAAACTGTCCCTTACACTGTGTAAAAATGTGTTGATGAATGGAACATCTCTAAAATGACCTGAAATGAACTATTTTGGCAATGATTTCCACTGAAAGCTAAGAAGGTTATTTCTCTCTCCTGTAAAGTTGTAGTTTTGGAGATTTTTGTTGTTAAGTCCAACCAAAACACCAGTAATAATTGCTACATAACAAGCAAATCAGCATGTTTTAATTGGACTGACTGGAATGTAATTAGTAGCAAAGCAAATGTAAGCAAATTTGCATGTTTTACATTAGACAGACTAAAATGCATTTGCTAGCAAAGCATGTTTGCATGTCTTTAATTGGTAAGAGTGAAATCTAAGTTCTTGCAAAACAAATGCAAGCAAATGTGCATGTTTTTCATTGGTCACTGTAAAATCGAATTGCTAGCAAGACAAATGCAAGCAGATTTGCATTTTATTTTCATTGGACAGACTGAAATACATATCTTAGTAAAGCAAATGCGAGCAAATTCGCTTTAGACAGAATAAAACAGAATTGTGGGCGGCACAGTGGCGCAGTGGGTAGCACTTCCGCCTCACAGCAAGACGGCCTGGGTTCGATTCCCGGCTGGGGCAACCCGGGTCTTTCTGTGTGGAGTTTGCACGTTCTCCCGGTGTCTGCGTGGGTTTCCTCCGGGTTCCTCCGGTTTCCTCCCACAGTCCAAAGACGGCACGTTCAGGCTAATTGGAACTTGATTGAAATTGCTCCTTAGGTGTGAGTATGTGAGTGAATGTGTCTGTTTGTCTATCTGTGTCCGTCTGCCCTGCGATGGATTGGCGGCCTGTCCAGGGTGTATCCTGCCTTCTGCCCAATGCCTGCTGGGATAGGCTCCAGCCCCCCTCGTCGGATTAAGAGGTTGACAATGAGATGAGATGAGAAAACAGAATTGTTAGCAAAGCAAAGAAAACCAATTTTGCATTTTTGTTGTTTTTATTGGAGGAACGGATATGCAGTTGCTAGCAAAACAAATGTAAGCAAAGTTGCATTCTTTATTTGGACAGACTGAATCTAATTGCTAGCAAAGCAAATGCAAGCAAATTTGCATTTTATTTTTTATTGGACAGAGCGAAATCTAATTGCTAGCAAAGCAACTGCATGCATTTTGCATGCTTTTTACTGGACAGACTGAAATGTAATTACTAGCAAAGCAAATGTAAGTTTGTTATGTGATAATTATTATTGGTGTTTCGATTGTTCTGGGAAGAGTTTTTGTCGTTAAATGCATCTTTGAGATCTCCTGAAATGGTTTGAGTGATCAGATACTGTATGTATCTGTTTTAAATGCTTCATGGTTGTGTTCACACATTTTTATTATGTGGCTTGGAGTTTGATCCAGATATATTCCGGATACTCAAAGACACACAAAGTGACCAGGTGTAAACAAAGACTAAAATTTAAAAGTGCGTACAGTATATCCAGTTAATTTGGGTTTCAGGGTTAACACGGTCTTGTTAAATCCCTGTATGAGACTCATATGTAGTTTAGCACCTCTTATACTGGCATAGTGTGCAGAGAGGCATGTAAGTGGGAGATTTTTAAGACTAGGATTACTTCCTATTCTTGAATGGGTATTTATTGAGGTTTGTTGGGTAAGCGGAAAAGGATGTTTATAAGTGTCAGTCTATTAGTAGTAACTGTGTCTGGACCTGGTAACTGAACACCAGCAGACTGGAGAGGTCACTGTATCCACCCTTACTGGAGTTTTTACCAGTGTCTAATAATACATGTGTTCTGCTGATTTATGCTGCTGTATTTGTTCCGTTACGTCAGCATGTGTTTATTTATATTTTTATGTACAGTGAGTTATTATTGATGCTATATACTGTATATAGCCTGTCTTATTCATCATTGGTCAGTTTCTGACCAATGGACCACTCTTGGGACCCATTCCCACAGTGCTGCTGACATGACAGTGGTGTGGTGGTTTGTGTGCTGCTGTTTCTGGAGTTAATTTAATTAAAATAAAATATCCAAAAAGCCGACAGTGGTTCTGTGGTCAGAATCTGACCAGTGATGAAGATTTAGAGAATATTCCACACTGTTGTTTGTGGTAAAGGGACTGATCTGATTCAATATCGTTATCAGTATATTGACACTGTTAATGTATCAGATGAACAAGCCCAATACACTAATCCATCCAGATATGGTAATGTAAGCAAGACACATCACCAATCCAGATTCCAGTTCCACAGTTTAACATAAACATACATCAGCTTCAGTCTCAGTGAGCAAATAAATAACTGTTGCTTGACTTGTTTGGAGATATTTTAGTCTAGAAACACTAAGGAGCGACAGTTACTTGTTACTTGTAAAGTGTTTGTGAAACATGAGAGCAATATCACTTGTAATATCAACTACTGTTTTGAAGGATGTTTGTAACTCGGGTGATAAGAAAATGAAAAACGGTTCCTTGACTCCTTGGGATTGATGGCCTGAGTCCATGATGTTTTAGTAGTGGGGTGTCTGATTGAATTGAACTGTATTGTATTTTACCTTGCTGAATATCATAGAATGTCATAGAAATATACAGCTCTGAAATAAAAAAATAAGACAACACTTCAGTTTCTGAATCAGTTGATCTGATTTTGCTATTTATAGGTATATGTTAGAGTAAAATTAACATTGTTGTTTTATTCTATAAACTACGGACAACATATCTCCCAAATTCCAAATAAAAATATTGTTGAGAAATAACTGAAATAACAAAAATGATGCAGAGCTTTCAGACCTCAAACAATGCAAAGAAAACAAGTTCATATTTATCAAGTTTTGAGAGTTCAGAAATCAATATTTGCTGGATTAACCATGTTTTTTAATCACAGTTTTCATGCATCTTGGCATGTTCTCCTCCACCAGTCTTACACACTGCTTTTGGATAACTTTATGCCACTCCTGGTGCAAAAGTTCAAGCAGTTCAGCTTGGTTTGATGGCTTGTGATCATCCATCTTCTTCCTTTTGATTATATTCCAGAGATTGTCAATTTGGTAAAAACAAAGAAACTCATCATTTTTAAGTGGTGTCTTATTTTTTTCCAGAGCTGTATATATTTTTTATTATCGTTATCTTAAAATCTACCAATAAACAGTGACAACAGAATACTGGTGGAATCACAATTAGATAGCATCACTGGTGTGCTGATCTTCCCCACTCGGTCTGTCCAACAGCCTATGACTACTACAGTACACCAGTGCCAATATCTCACATTATATTGAAAAAATGTGCTTCTAATAAAGTGGCCAGTTACATTATATTCTTATGTATATATTGTATTTATTATCTCTAGTGTGGTTTATGTTCGTATGTTTGTCCATCAGGCCTCACTTTAAGACGGTTTCTAAATATAATCAGCTGACTTGTTATGAACGCCTGGAGCCGGATCAATCAGAGGAGCAGGAGGACCCGAGAGAATACTGCTATGGTCAGCTGCTCTATTATTACTCTCCAGTCTTTCTCATTCACTAACTTACTACTAGCTAATTGTGGAGTTGCTTGCTTGTGTTAAATATTGGGAGGCAGTGCAGCTGCTTGACCTTGTGTGTGTGTGTGTGTGTGTGCTCTCTCTGTAGGAGGGTACCATCCTGTACATGTAGGAGATATATTCAACAAGAGATACAAGGTTCTGTCCAAACTGGGTTGGGGCTACTTCGCCACTGTGTGGCTTTGTGTGGACATGAGGTACGTATGAATCAGTTTGAATATGAAATGTTGTAATTATACAAGGAACACTCAAACTTCCATTATTAAAATATTATATTATATTATATAGACTTAAAACAACAGTAACATTCTTTTTTAATACAATTTAATGTAGTTTAGTTAATTGCGACACCGTTCCAGGACATTAATGAGGGTTTGGAAGCCATCGTTTTCAACAATGCTGTATGAACGTATTCACAGAGACAGGGCTACATGGCCCTAAAATTATATCACAATACTTTAGGGTATTTTTGCGATAACAATATTCTTGTATTCTTGGTGTTACAGGTCCCAGGTTTGAGACCCATAAACAGATAATATTCTGAAAAACAGGTTTAAAACATGAGACAGAAACCATGACTTGCTTTCACGAATGCCTTTCTGGTTTACAGTTTAATATATATATTTTTTTTTTACCACAAAGAAATCTCTTTTACCTACTCCCTTTTTTGGTTGCTTTTTTTCACACTATAAGGGGCTCCAGATTATAAGGAGCACTATCAATAAATGTCTACATTCTGGTCTATTTTTTATACATAAGGCACACTGGATTACAAGGCACATTATGCAAACAGGGGTGTCGCCATGTTTTTCTTCTAATTCAGCAGGTCTCACTGCTGGGTGACGAGACCTGTAAAGCTAAGCTAAGCTAAGCAAACAAAACTGTAATTAAAAAAAGTCAAACGAGCACTGGATATTAATTTATACACATTTTCTCTCCTAAAAACTGTTTATTTGGGTGAGCAAAGCGCTTTCGTTTACTTTCCACCAAGGCATTAGCAGCTAACTACTAGCACTAGCCTGAGTTAGTGACTAATGCCGCCCGACGGCGCTACTCTGAGGAGCCCTAAGTGTTCCGGTAAGCCAGGACAATATTAGCTAGCAGTTCGACCCGCGTAGTTTGTTTTTATACCACAGTAAACACGCAGCCTATACTCACCTCTGAGCGGCAAAGGAGCTAGCATTTAGCGGCTAATGCTAATACTGCTGACAAAACCTCACTGAAACTCCTGAAAACGCTGTACTTCAGCAGAGTGGCTCTACTGCTTCTTACATGGTAAAATTAATACATAAGGTGCACCGGATTCTAAGGTTAACTAGTTTCTAATAATGACTAGTTTTAAACTAGTTCTTAACTGGTTTTGTAAGGATTTTGGTGCATTTTTAGCTCAGTACTCACTGAAAAACAGGTTTAAATGCATGAGGAAATTCAAGGCTACTAAAGCTACTCACAGTCAGTCACAGCATATCCAGTGCTCCACTGCCATCTACTGGCAGCACCAGAATATAGCAGCTGGACTTGCATTAAACAAACAAACAAAAAAAAAAACAGTGCTGATTTTTAAAAAATTGCATACTGTTTCATTAATATGTGTGTGTGTGCTTGTGTTTGTTTTTGTTTTAGATCGGGCAGGCATGTTGCAGTGAAGATTCTGAAAAGTGGATCTGGCTTCACTCAGGCTGGTCAAGATGAGCTAACTCTACTGCGCTGTGTGAGAGTCTCTCTCCATCTATCACTGTCTATCCATCTTACTATCTCTCTTATAATCCATCTGTTAACCCTCTTACTCCTTCTCTTTTGATCCCACAGGCCAGTGGTCCTTCCGCCCGCCACCCCCTGAAAGGACGCATTGTCCAGTTGTTGGACGAGTTTAAAATAGCAGGCGTTAACGGAATCCGTATCCTTTTTGTAGCATTTATACTTCATCATAGTCTTTAATAGAATCTTAAAAGCTGGCTTTGTTACTATCCCCCCCAATCAATCGTCTGAAAGGACAACCTCTTCACAAACTAAATTAGACACCACATACAAAGAAGCATTTAATTGAGAAATTGTAGAAAACTGTAAAATGGAACAAATCAATGCTGGAGACTTACACTGACATGCCATTGTGAGAGAGTACCAGAGGATTATTCTTGGTAACGAAGGTTTGTTACTAAGAAAGCTAGTAAAATGAACACTGAATTGAGTAAAATGTTTGTTTGGAGATATTGTAGTCTGAAAATGCCAAAAGCATGAATAAGTGTGAATAATGTCACCACACATAAAATACAAAGAAAATAAACTGTTTAATCAGTATGTGAGGGTTCCAGCAGCAGACTCTTGTTAATGCCCTCGAGAAACAGTTTCTGAGAAACATGTTAAACTTTAGCAGAAAACACAAAGACCAAAAAGGATTACAGACTAGCTCACTTTCATTAAAAGTACTCCACTTTCTTTAAAATTGATGACAAATTACTGTCCTAAATGAAAAACATTAGATTTGACAGCCTGGTGTAATAGAAACTGAAACATTTTAGATATGCCCATCACTACTTATTATCACTGAACTTGAATTAGCCCATGACTTATGCCACGTTCCAAGAAAGCTAAAGAATATTGCACAGACCTGCAGGATAAGCGTGTGAGGCCTCCTGCATTAAATGTGCAGACATTTACACAATCATTACCACCCCCTGTGCTGTCCACTGGAGTTGGTAATGCCTTCTGACATATTCCTTCCTGGTACACACGTAACACTGTGGATCAAGAAAAGTTAAATGCTTGAAAGACTTATTTAACTGGCACTCATCATAAGGCCTTGCTACGATAATTCAAAAAGTTGCCTTGCCATGAGCACGCTGACCACTGTTCAAGCTCATTAACAAGATAACACCACAAAGAATTGTACAGGTATGGGCATTTCCAATCCATCCCCTGAGGTACCACTACATAATCAATTTACACACTGCTATCCCATGACTTTTGACACATCTGTGTATAAACCTATAGAGTGCATTATTTTAGAAGAGTATGTTGAGGCTTAACTAAAACAGATATCTGTCTGGTGCTGGAGCTGCTAGGACCTGACCTGCACGGTTGGCAGGTGTGTTTTGGGAAACCTGGGCTACCACTCAGCTCTGTCAGACGAGTAATCTCTCAGGTGAGTTCTGCACTTTGGAATCAGTAACGCGCTATTATTATTTTTTAAACAATTAATTATGCCACCGAGTTTGACCCCAACTTACATCGTAATCTGCCCACCCCCACCCAATGTTCAAATCTTTTTCTGGAGCGGTTGGGTTTTGGTGAGAACGTGATCTGGTCTCAATCCGACCCAGCTATCAAATATACTTATTTTTAATTGAGCTAAAGTGCTGATAAGGTGCAGTTTAATCTGATATATTAGCCAAATAATATACTGCTATGAAGAAACGCTGTCTCTGCTGCTCCATGCTGTTTACACACCATGTAACTCTACATTGCACATCCCACTGAAAACAGTGTGTAGATTTCCTTTTTTGCTTCCACTCCAGACAGCTCTGGCCAATCAGAGAAGTTTATGCCTGTGTGAAACCAAACGAAACAGAGGGAGAAACGCTCCAAGTAAACCAACTTATCAACTGATCTGGACCATAGAAACATACTAACCAAAAACCAAATTAAGCTCTAATTCAGAAATCCCTACAACCAAGCTGAGATGTTTACAGTAAAGTAAAACAAATCCTCTATCCAATTTATCATGCATATTCCAGTGCATTTATCTCTCCAAGACCTGTCCAGTACCCGAAACTCCGCCCAGTACAATCAGTACACCAGTGATAATGGCTGTGCATTGAGCAAATTTGCATATTAGGTTTAACATAGCAATCAGATCTCAGTCTAACTGGAGACACAGTTGACTACCAGGTGTAAATTTGTTTTTAGTTACATCAAACAACAAATAGCTTCATATACAGTGAGCATAACCGTGATTTTATTTTGAGCACTGACGCACATTACTTTTTTCTTTTCCAGGTGCTCGAGGGTCTTGACTATCTGCACAGCCACTGTAAGATCATTCACACCGACATCAAGCCTGAGAACATTCTGGTCTGCCTTGGTCAGCAGCCTCTAGGAGCCCTCAATCCTAAATCACATTCAAATGCTGGTAGGTCTGGTAGGTCACAGAAGAACACAAATTCAGTGCAAGCCTTGAATCGGTTTAATTAGTAAACTGTGATCTGTTGTGTTTCCTGGTCTTTTAACAAATCTAGAAAACATTTCAGTGAAAATTGCAGACCTAGGCAGCTCCTGCTGGGTGGTGAGTCCAAGGCTTTTTTTTATCATTTTATATATGTTTATAGTATTGCTGTCTCTTGTTTACAGTTACTGAATGCATGGACAACTCACAATTTAACAAATTTTACGAATACCTGTGTTCCAGTACAAACACTTCTGTGAGGAGATCCAGACCCGGCAGTATCGCTCGTTAGAAGTTCTGCTGGGCTCTGATTATGGTCCACCTGCTGATATCTGGAGTGTGGCCTGCATGGTAAGCTCTTCCAAAAATAGTTTGGAGTGATTTTACTACAGTTATTTTGACTACGGCTTTAGAATTTTAAGAAATGTCACGAAATTGAAATTACAAAACTCTACAGAGGGCTTTAAATTTGATGAAGAGAGAAATAAGGAAGACAGGGAGAGAAACATGGACCTTAATGCAGCTTGCCATCAGCTGTTGGAGCCCTGAGAGAGCACAATTGGCCTTGCTCTCTCTGGGTGGGTAGATGGCGCTCTTTCCTTCATCACTCCAAAGTGTGATGTAAATCAGCACAATACATCTGTGAGCTGATATATCGGAACCGAGTCGCTGCACTTTCCTCTGAGTGCGCTATGATGCTATTCGTTAATGCTGCATCAGCAGCAATTCAAAAAGAGGCAGTGGCTGACCTGTTGTGGCATCACTAGTGATGGGGACATACAGCTGAGTAGCAGTTGCAAGGTCCATGATTTTTGATAGCAGCACATTGGTGCCCTACAATATCCGAGAAATCAGCAACAATTAAACAATTATGTTAGACTGATTGAGTGTGTGACACAGAGAGGGCATCCTGATTGGTCTCTTCTTGTGATTAGACCCATCAGTGAGTTTAAAATGCAGTTTACAATTATGTAAGTACATATTTTAAAGTCTCATTTCTTAATATGTTCACAAAATAGCAAAAATAACCAAAAGTGTAACATAAAACATATAAAATACAAATATATACTGTACGCTATACAAAAAAAATTATTAAGAATACACAACCGTAGGGGTATATTTTTTTAGGTAACAGCAGTATATTAAGTAAGTACAGGGAAAGCTGCTGAATAAAGATATTGAAATAATACATTATTATATGGCCGCATGTAACGTTGCATGTTTTTTGGGGTAGTTTTTGCAGGGTGGGATGCTCTTCTAAAGACAATATTTTTTCTTTTCCTAAGGCATTTGAACTCGCCACTGGTGACTCTTTGTTTGAACCCAAAGCTGGAAAGAATTTTACTTTGGAGGAAGGTATGCCCCATGCTCATTCTTTAAAAAATGTGGATGATTTTACAAGCATTTCTATTAACCACTTTGTACCTTTCAGACCATCTTGCACACATCATCGAGCTTCTGGGGAAGATCCCTCCATCCATAGCTCTGTCTGGTAAATATTCGTCTGAGTACTTCAACCGCAAAGGTAAGCAGAAAAGAACATCTTAATTGATATAACTAGTTAAACATCATTACATTTAATGTAAAGAACAAACCAAACAATTAATTAAATTGACTCATGCTTGTGTATGTTAACACAGGAGAGCTCCAGAGGATTTCTGTCCTTCGGCCATGGGGACTGTATGAAGTTCTGGTAGAGAAATATCACTTTCTTCTTCAGGAGGCCGTTCTCTTCTCCGACTTCCTGAACCGGATGCTGGATTTCCTGCCGGAGAGACGAGCGACTGCAGCTCAGTGTCTCAAACACCCGTGGCTGAAACTGTGACCTCACATTCCCCCTGACGTAGCATTCTGTGTAAACTGACTCACTGTGGAAAAAACATACAGTAGTAGCTTATTTGTATTGGCTGGGAAAACTTGAATACATAAAAAATGAATAAATGTACTAAAAACTTGAATAGGCCTATATAGAGAATAGCATAGGTGCTGTTTGTGTCTAAATGAACGACTCCCCTGAAATTCCTTGATTATATTTCAGTTTAATGCTTATGTCTGTTTAAAGCTTGAATGACTGTTGATTTGTGCATAAAATAGTATGTTTTAATTGTATTTTATGTAACATGTTAACATTTAGAATGTAGTTTCAGATTCTTATATTGTATAAAATATCAACGGATACTTCACTAGACGCTCCCAGATGATGATGATGATACACATAGTCAGGATGATACAGATATTTCAGTCCTCATTAGATGGGCACTGATTGTCTTGTCCAATGTTTTACTGAAAAAAAAGGCTGCAAGCAGCTGTAAAGATGAGCTACTAAAAGTAAATAGGTCTGCTAGCGGAGCGAAACATGATTTATTTGATGTTTTGCATTGTCTTGTTAAAAAATGCATGGATGTCTCTGAAAAAAAACATCGCCTTGCTCCATGATCTCAATGTACTTTTCTGCATTAATGCTGCTGTCTATATGTTGCATACTATACCCTTCTGACTTATTGCTGATAACAATCTGGATGGTCCTTTTTGTCCATGTCAACACTGCTTCTGGTTGTATAAAAATATCACCAGATGCTTCACCAGATGCTACCAGATGGACAGTATTGGGGTGGCACACAGATTTCAGCCATCATCTGGTGTCTATAAACTGTAAAGATGAGCCTTTAGTAAAGACGTCTGCTTGAGTTCCTTAATATAAATGTAGTGTCTCCTCTTACCCACTTACTGCCACAACATTTTTGTGCTCTTTGTTTTTGTTACACCATCTTCAGACACTCCTGTTGGCGTTTTTACAAATGAACATGACTCGCAATAAGCCAGGAAGTAACTTAACCATTTGTTCATTTATAGTACTATATTATAGTGTTCAGTAGTACAGAACTAAAACATCAACAAAAAAAATTTAATTTATTGCTTGTAGAGAGCAATGTACATTCCACTTGCTAAACAAGACAGGCTTACTTTGAGAGCGTTGCCAAATAAGGTGTCAAATAAATATTAATAAATATTTATTCATAATAAATGTTGAAAGTTTTCTGTCTTTGCATTGTGTGGTTAACTCGGATCTCTTTTTTACCATATTTTTCTCACTATAAGGTGCACGTAAAATTCTTTAATTTTTCCAAAAATAGTCAGTTCACCTTATGATCAGGTGCGTCTCATGTATGAAGTTTTTACCAGTCAGGTTGTAAGAAGCAGTAAAGCTACTCCACTGAAGTTTGGCTTTATACAGGAGTTTCAGTTAAGTTCTCCAGCACCGAGGTACCATTAGCATTAGCCACTAACCCCACTCGCTATTTCCCCATTCAGAGGGAAGTATTATTGGCATGTAGCCTGCTGCTAACCCCGGTTAGCACTGCTGGTGAAGTTAGCTGCTAATGCTAATACTCCAGCCTTAGTGCTGGAGAAATTTAAGAATCTAAGCTTACTGTAAATAAACGGAAGCGCTTTACTCACCCAAATAAACAGTTTTCGCGTGGATTAACATCCAGCACTTGTTTGAATTTAAAAGAAAGTCTTATTTTGTTACAGTTTTGTTTACTTAGCTTAACTTTACTTACGTTAACTAATCACCCCTACTGTGACACAAGAGTGCTCCCTTGATACTTTGGGGTTTCCTTGATATTTCATTTTGGCTAATAAGTAAGGACTGTAGGTTTGTTAAGCAAGTTTTTTTTTTGCAGCGTTAGTGTTGTGCTTTTTAGTTATTTTGAGCACCTACCATCATAATGTAAACTAGACAGAGACCATACCTTAAATATGCTTGTAGCATTTTGTGGATTGTTACTTGAAGTTACTGCTGTCTAAAAATTCTGATGTTGAAAGTAAAAGTCAAAAATCTTTATTGATAACTTAGTAGTATCAACATTTTACAAAACTTTACTCACGTTACAACAGCTGCCAAAATTTTGTGGCGGCTGCTAGTCAGTAAATGCCAAATGATTTTTAATGCTTTAGGGTGGGAGGGTTGAGACTCAACCTCCCAATATTGTCCACTAGGACTCAAGACAAGAAAAAAAACACAAAAATGGAGATACAAATTTTTGCACAACAGTGACACTATATTGATGCATTCTACAATAGATTTACATTAAAATACTGTATTTTACGGACTACAGGGCAACCTGTATTATAAGGCGCACTTTCAATAAACGTCTATTTTCTGGTCTATTTTCATACACAAGGTGCACCGGATTAAAAGGCACATTTTAAGCGACAACAGTGTGCCATGCTGTTAATCTATACAGATTTCTTTCCTGAACTCTGTTTATTTGGGTGAGTAAAGCTCTTCCGTTTATTTACAGTAACATAACACTGGCCATTAGCACTAGCTGGCGCAGCACTAGCTGGCGACAGTGCTACAATGAGGAACCCTAAGTGTTCTGGAAAGCCAGGCAACAATGAGCTAGCTTTTTATCCCACGTAGCTTGTTTTAACATGGTAAACACACGGACTACAGTCTGATTTACAGGCTTCTGAATGACAAAAGAGCTAGCGTGAGGTTAGCGGCTAATGCTAATGCTAATGCTCCTTAGTGCTGGAGAAACTTCACTGAATCTCCTATATAACGCTTACAACCTGACTAGTAAAATTCATACATAAAACACACTGAATTTTAACGCACACTGTCGATTTTTGGTAAAATAAAGGATTTTATAGTTTGTATAATGTAATACATCCAGTCTAAATGAAGCATCATTCTAAACAAGTAAGCATATTAATCCTCTTTGCTCTCTGAGTCTCTAAACTCCTCCGCCTGACTGAGTTTAACGCCAGGCTGAGCAGCAGTGGCCTCCTCCATAGCAGTGAGTTCTCTGGCTGAGCCCATCTGCGCCTCTTCCTGCTTCTTCTGCCGCTCTTCCTGCTCCTGCCATCTGTAGTTAAAGTAGTTCATGATGAAGAGAAAGATTCCAGGGACCAGCATCATAACGCCACACGCGTAGTACATGTACTTGTAGTCCATGAAGACGTCCACCAGTGCACCTAAAGAGCGAAAAGTCAAAAGCATGTAACCATCAGAATGTGCACGGGCTCGTACAAGGACACTTTTGTAGGACACCATTAGGAACCTCCATGCAAGAATTCTAGAATGTTCTGTCACTTCTGTAAGTGTAGCATAATAAATATGAGCAAGGATTGCCCATATCAGTCTAACCTTTAATCAACTATTTCCTTGACAATGAAATTATGTGTCTAAGTTGATTATATTACTATAATCATCAACCAAAATTGTTGTTCCCATGCTGATTTCAAACTTACCAGAAATTGGAGGCCCCAGTAGAACAGGGCAGCATTCTATGATGGTGGCGAGGCCGACTGCACTGGAGAACCTCTGGGCTCCCACTAAATCCATCAGAACCTCGAATAGGAGAGCACACACCATTCCAAATGCCAGCCCGAAGACCACGGCATACACCACCAGACCTGTGTACCCAGGCAGCATGGGTAACATTAGGTGACACACCCCATTGTACATTACAGAGAAGCTGAAGAAGTACTGTATCCTGGGCCGAATCCATTTGGTGTTGGCCACCAGGCCGGTCCCTGGTCGAGCCACCATGTCCACCAGGGCAAAGATGGAGAGCAGGAAGGCTGCAGAGTACTCGTCAATACCCTGGTGCTTGGCATAAGGGGCCAGGAAGACGACCGGTGCGAAGAAGCCAAAAAACATCCCCACATTCGCCACCAGATAGATGAGGTAGCCTCGGTGTTTGAACAGAGACAAGTCGATGAACTGATTAACTCGTGCAGCACATCCTCCCTGCTTAGGCTGCTGCTTCTCACTGACCAGGCCAACTGCCTGAGGGTCCACATCCCCCTCTCCTTCACCCACTTCACCAGCTGATCTATCACCTCCAGAACTCTGGCTCACAGCTGGCTTTGCTTTAACATTAATGGGTCTCATCAACGCTCCAGCCACACAGCAGTTCAGCACTATCGCTCCCAGGATAAAGAAGCTCCCTTGCCAGCCAAAGGTGTCAAACAAGAACTGGTTAAGTGGAGCCAGAGTGGACAAAAATACAGGACTTCCAGCCATAGCCAAACCATTTGCAATAGGTCTCTTCACATGGAAGTATTTCCCAATGATAGTCAGGGCTGGCTGAAGGTTGAAAGCAAGACCAATACCTGAGAAAAGAAAAGACACAGAGGCTTTAATTTTCTTATCATGTGGATTAATTTCATTAAAAAATCAAGAGTTTTACTGACATGTTCACAGTAAACAGGCAGTTACACGTTACAATGAAATTCTAACTTTGCTAGTCCTCCAATAACACAAGAGATATTATTACATAGGTAGAAAATACAGTATTTACCAGTATGTATAGCATAATGCAAAGCCAATGTTAGTACAAAAGCATGGAGTTACATTCCCTTCTGTTTAATTGAAATTAAGCCAAAACTTATCCTCCATGTTGTCAAATTTGCAACCAGAGTCTCCACAATAGAGGCCAAAGGCAGAACCAGACTCACCTACTTTTTTGGTGGGCTCAGCCCCTTATCCCAGGCCAAGCTCTCAGTCTGCCTTCATCGAGTTTATAGCATAGACATTGACTATGTTTAACGGTTTGGTTTTCAGATCAGGATGATCAATTGAAATGATCAGAGTTGTGATCCCTTAATCTGCTATATCAACACACACTAGTAAGAAGATTATAGAAGAAACCAAATGTTTTAACTGTTTTTGAAATCGGTCCAGATCAAGAGCTAACAGCTAACTGGCGATTTTACATCAACATCAGGCTGAACTGAGATTTGTGAGGAAAGGTAAAGAATGTGTCAATATCTGCACTGGGAAACAAACTATTGGAATTAGACACTTGGAGATGGAATGGCAGTTTAGAGGAGATGGGAATTGGGACTGTTTTGTCACTGAAACATATGTAGATATATATTAGCAGAGCTACACATCATCCTGCAACCAGACAGCAGAGGTGCTATATGTGTGGTAGCTTCACTGTCCATGATGTGCTGTCCATGCTAAATCTGATATCAGACAGTGTGGTCCAGACTGATCAGGCTGTTGTTTTAAGAAAACCAGCAGCTTCAAAGTTTTGATGGTCTACCAGGACTTGCATGGTTGTTAGAAGTTAAAATTTTTAGCTCAAGTTTTGGAAAATCCTTTGCCATTCCCTTTCTTTATCCAAGGGTATTGAGATACCCTTCAAAAATCTCTTAAAATGAAAAAGGAATAACTGACTTTTGAACATCAATTACATCATCAGTGACAAAATTGTTGTAATTTCTATTCAGGGTTCATACACGTTTAAACCAATAAATTTCCATGATTTTACCTTTCATGAAACTTTCATGAATTTTCATGACCATACCGTTTTTAAAACAGTGCAGACATGGACAATAAAAACAACTATAATCAAAATTGAGTATAGTAGGCCTAAAATGAATAATAATAATACATTAATTATAATAATAATGTGCGTCAGATCCTGAGAGCTCCAATGAAAAATCGAAATAGATTTTCTCCATCGATACACAGAAACAGAAACTTTTGTAGACCAAATTTCCATGACTTTTCAAAAAACGTTCTTGGAATTTTTATTGTTCCAATACTTATCCAGGCCTGGAAATTGCTATTTTCCAATTCCATGACTTTTCCAGGTTTTTCATGACTGTATGAACCCTGTCTATTAGATTAGCTTTAACTGGATTTATTGCAGGGCTATGTTTGAAATGTTCAGTGAAAAATACAGAAAAAAAAAACGAAATATTGTTTATTATTCATTGTTAAATATGTTACAAAATTAAGTACTGCTTTATAATATTTAGCTAAACTATCACCTATAACAATACTACACCACATTCTAGCACATTGAGAAAGTAACCACTACATACTCTCAAACTGACCATGGAAACAGTGCCTGACTGTGTATTTGACCCTTAGATATCATTAACCATATACACACACAACACACCCAGGGGAGGCTCCTAAGTCCAGTGAGCCTGGCGAATCAGGGCCTTACTGACCAATGTGTTCTTACACCCTGTCCCTACGCCTGCCCAGATCATTCCCTTATAGTTTACACAAACTGTGACTACTATGAATTACATCATAACAATAATCATACATGTACCTCCAATCACTCCCACACATATGTACAGGTGCATTATGGTGGTGCCGAAAGAAGCAGCCACCATACCGACTCCAACCAGGAGCCCACCAACCATGACCACTGGCCGACTGCCATAGCGATTAACCAGGATACTGCTTACAGGTCCTGCAGAAAGAGAGGGACATGAAAAGAGGTGAGAAAAAAAGAGGTCAAGAGGACGCAAAGCATGACTCCTATGCTCAGGGCTATTACTGAGAATTTCACTGGGGTATATAACCTTTGGTTGCACGTGACTGCAACGCGGGATAAACAGTTACGCAACTGTGAGGTCATGTGGGGAATCTTTGCTTAAGGGCCACTTCTCTGTGTTTGGTCATTTTGGTTGAACAAGTCGGGGTTAACAAAACAGTTGTGGGACTTAAAAACTCAAGTTCTACATACAGCCTCAAATTAGAAGAAATTAAGACATGTACGTGTAATTTTTTATTAAGTGTTAAATTTCTGTTTTGGCACCAAATGATAGCAAGAGATAAAGTGTTTCGGATGTTATTTCGGTAAAGGGTTGTCCTTTCAAAATTCTTCACACATTATCTATTAGGGACGGGTCAGGACTGCAGGCAGGCCCGTCCAGTGCCTGTACCCTCTTCTTCTGCATGTGTTTTTTTTTTTTTTTTTTTTTTTTGCATTGTCTTGTTGAAAAGCATGGACGTGTCTGGAAAAGATGTAACCTAAAAGGAGAACTCCGGTGTGAAATGTTCACCCCCAGCATTCCCAAATACAGTGCTTTTAGCCGGTGCTCCAGGCTGACAATGCTAGTGATAGGGGTATAGTGTTATCCATGCAAAGAAATGGCTATTTTTAAACCATTAACAAGCTCAAATTAGCTCCACACTTCATTTTTAGAATTATGGGGGACCTGATATTTAAAATGAGGCACTGCAAACTTTAAAAGTGCACAGATAGTTTATTAAAAACACTGTTTATACACACAGTACCTTCAGGTAGTTCTCTGGGTACCACCATCTTGAAATTAAGCCACAACAAAGTTACTGATGAGCATGAATGAATAGGTATGATGGGGGAACAGATTGCAAAATTAATTTAGTGAAACAGGAGCTGAAATTCAGGCATTTCCAAAATAGTGATTTCTTTGCATGGGCAATGTTATGCCCCTATCTCTAGCATTGTAAGCCTGTTGGGAGCATCAGCAAAAAGCGTTTTATTTCAGAATACTGGGGGTGAATGGAGGGGGGGTAATTCAACAAAGGTTCATACTCTTTATCGTTTTTTACTACATCCCAAGTCACCCCAATTTCACACTGGATTTCTCCTTTAAAGGCAGCACGTAAATATTTTTCCTTAAACCACAGTTCTTCGGCACTTTTCAACCAAAATAACTCCGGTTCTTAAACTGGCTCCTTTCAGGCTCGTTAGAACCATGGTGTTTTCAGTAAACTGGCTGGCACTTGCACCAGTAAAAGTGCAACTGAGGATATATCACAAATACGGCATAATTTATTTTATCTCGTTGTTTCAGACAATGACTGCAAACCACTAGAGGGAGCCCACAAGTAAGTCCTCAATGAATGGGGGTGAATTGAGCTAAATGGATTAAAACTATAACTATACTCTAACTATACTAACTGTTCACTAGGCTAGGATATTCTTTAATTATGTAAAGTAGAATAAAGTATTAAGCTACAACAAACAAGATTTGGACAATAAATGTACATTAGCATACAGCTAGTGTGAGCTAATTGGTTGAGGAGCTTATGCTGGATTTACAGCCAGAGTACATTTGTAATGCTTATATATGGATTTTAAAAGCTGATGTATATGATGTTGTTCTGTTAAGATATAACTACAGTATAAGTGACAAATAAGTACATTTGTCAGTACAACAATTAATAAACATTTATAATCTATGATTTTGCTCAATTGCTCTATATGGACTCACTCAGGAGTGTCCTCTGGTGGGCCAAGTAACTCAGAAGAGATTCTGAAGTTTTTTCATCTCTAGAGATTCTCTTGCAACTTGCATCTATACAAATAGACACATTTACAGATGTCGATACAAATTATACAGCAAAACCTACAGATTCTTTGGTTCCAACTAGGAAAAATCTTTTTTTTTTTTTTTTTTTTTAAATGAGCAGTAAAATTCAAAGTTAAGTGCATAACCAGTATAGGTCCTGTTGCACATTGGTGGACAGGGCAAAGTCTAAATAGTCCTGTTGTCTTTGATCTGGAGGTCGCTGTGTTCATTTCTTTCAAAAAACATTCTGACCCCAATACATGTTTCCATTGTGTGATGGTCTATGCCAGATGCCTCAGAGCCCATAAGTAGATATCGCTTCTGGACATGGTTAACGCTGATGAGTAAATGCCTTTACTTTGCATGCTTTTCCCATTGTTACGATAGCAAAGACACATTGACACCCTAAATCAAGCTGCACGGTACATTGTTGACAGCTTTGTGTTTGTAAACTAGTATATAGAGAAAAAAATCAATAAACAATCTGTAAAAGCTTCCCACCTCCTGCATACATGGTGGCGAGCATGATGGAGGAAACCCATGCGATCTCACTGTAGGAGATGGAGAAGTACTCCTGGATCTCCTTGAAGTAGATGGTGAGGGATTTGGGGAAGGCGTAGGAAAAGCCGATGGAGATGAAGGATCCAAACACCACTGCCCACCCCCAGCCTCCATCAGGAGGAGTGTAGCCCAGGTTAGTAGTAGTCGCAGGGGGCATTGTGGTCCTTTACATACATTCAAAAACAATAAAAGAGAAAAAAAAGGTTTTAAGATCTGTGATTTAATGTGTAAGCATAGCACACAACACCTCATATGACTAGCATGCAAACTCTGTACTGTAGCAGCTATGCTGTCTTTTTAATAGTCTTTATAACTCTTTTTTTTCCACATCAAGTCACCATGTCATACTATTCACTGTTTTTAACATTAAACTCCTATGTATGCTAAAAGTAATAACACTTTTCTGAATTATAAGTTTATTATAAGTTTTAAAAAATGAGACAACTTTCAAAACAACCACCTGCATGGGAAGCCGTATCAGAACATGTAGCTGAACTAACGTACAGTAGGGGTGGGCAATATTATATCGTATACAATATATCGTGACAGAAATATCATGATATTAAAAATCCATATTGTGATAATAGGGCTGTTCTGTCTTAAAAGTAGTCTATTATTTACTGTGAAGCTTTAGGTGTATTTATTGTATAATTATTTTAGTTTGCAGTTTATATGCATGAAAATATTCTGCAATATTTTTTGCTGCATTATATTATTTTATGCTATATTATTTATTTTGCCACATTATGATTATACTGTTAAACTATTATACTATATTCCAGAAATGAATGAATTATTTTAGTTTTCCTATATCGCCAAGTATATTGTTATCGCAAAAATACCCTGAAATATTGTGATATTATATTAGAGACATATCACCCACCCCTAATGTACAGTATATGTTTACAATATCAGTTAAGATAATACACTCTTTTCTTTGCATAACTTGAGCTCAAAAAATGGTTTAAGGGCACATTAGCTTAATATGTCTGTTAACCCTATAAAAACATTCTACATACATTCAGTAATATGGATCTTAAGCTTGTTGGGTTGAATGCCAGGCTGCATGAAAATGAGTGACCTTGCTTAAAACACTGTAATAAAGTACATTTAAAGCACTTTTAGCTCTTAGTATCAACCCCTATTAGTATTAGTAACTACACTGCTATTCGTCCTGCGATTTTTCAGTCATTTATAAATCCTCCAAATGTCTCAGAAATTCTTTTTTTGTCAATATGAATTTTGTCATGTAAAATATTTCATTAAATCTGTAGATTGTTATAGACTTACCTCTATGTGTGGAGATGATGAAAGACAGGTGTGGATATCCGCATGTTCGTCTTTTTCTTATCGCATGTGCACTTTTGCTTTTAACAGCCACTGGCAGTCCTTATCAGTAACCCCCACCCACCCCCACTTGTCCACCTCTGGGTTTTATCTCATTTAGTGCCATTCAATGAGTTCAGTGATTTGTACTTCAATTCATGTATTACTCAATAAGAATTAAAAGATGTTACAGCCTCATTTGCATCGGGAAACAAAATACAGTCTTTTCGGAAAAAATTTAATTTATATCATCTATGTGCCCTTTGTATAACTTTGCACACCCTCAGTGTTTCAACATCTCAGACCTTGATCAAAAAATAACTAGGCCTGTAATTAGGACATGTGAGCTGAACTGAACTGTCCAAAGATTTCAAATTTTTAATTTTCAAACATTATCCAAGAATAACTCAATAAATGGCAATTCAGGGGAACTGTGGAAGTCAAGATAAGATCTGGAAGACAAGAAAACCCTAGGATGCAGCAGAGGGAAGCCCCTTTAAGACCTCAGTTAGCCACAGTTCTGTGAGTACTTTCAATATGAAGAAAAAAAACAGCACTACAAGAGAAGTTTTTTTTTTTTTTTAATGTATTTCATTTCCACATACTTTCATTCAGCTTAATTAAATAGCTTGATCATCAGATTCATTTATTGTAGTACATGAGCTTGTTGGTTTATTAAGTAGCTAACCAAGCTAAGTAAAGCGTATGCTACGTTATTTTCAAATTCCTGTTAACATTTTAGGCTGTTATTTTTTTTATTTGTGTACCCAAAAGTCTACTAAGGACAGTCTGACTGCAGACCACCACTGAGAGGCTAGCAGCAGTCTGGGACTGACCTCAAATAAACATAATGTGCACGTCATATGGATCGCTTTTTTAGTGAAAGGATTAGTGGATGCAAGTATGCTGTTTGTGATTACTGATTTATTAGTTTAATGTTTATAATAAATTTTAATACTTTTTTTTGTAAACAGTTCACATTTTATTGTTTAAATAACGTATCCTTTTATCCTTTTCTGTCTTGACAGTTAATTACACATTGTGATTATTCACATCTTGATGCATGTGTAACTTTTAAGTAAATGAAACCATAGCATGTAGCATGTATAAAATTTAAAATAAAATAAAGTTTGCTCTTGATACATCAACCCTTGGTAATAAAAAGCTTCTAAAAGGGTAATTTTATGAAAATTGATGCAGAATCTCACACATTCTACTTAATTTTGTAAGGTGTTATTTTTTTTCCATATGCCTTAATTTTCTGGACTTTCCTGGAATCAGTGCTGTTGTATGAAATATAAACTATTTTAAGATCTGTATTTTAAACTGTTCGGAATGCAGAACCTTAAATTTTCAAAAGGACTATGTACAGATGTTGTAGAAGAGCTAGGAAAATGAAATTCATTACTCAGCAATGAATAAGACAAATTGAGGGGTATATATACAGGGGAGAACAGGTGGAAACAGTCAGTAGCTCGAAGAGCAGGAACACTGTAGCGTCACGTGATCAGTGGAGTGATCACAAAAGCTATTCATGCTTATGCTAACTGATAGCGCATTAAACAATACTGTTTTTACATAAAACACTTTAGATTGGTTATTCTTAGATAGTAAAATATATTTATTTAACTGAATTAATTGCATTTTCAAACATATTAGAGCACAGTGTGCATGTTTTTCGCATCCAGCAAAAGCTCACGCATTAGTGCTGTCCCAACAGTGGAGGTGAGTCACTGCAGCCAGACTCTAATGACCAAGGCTGGCTACCTCTGCTGGTCTACTAGACTGAGAAACTCAACATTTCTTTTAAGAAACGTATCATACTGCTCTAGACATGAAACAAGCACATTACATGCACTGTGATATATTCACAGAAATATATGGATAGCCATACTGTTATCCTCCACTAGGGGTCAGGGTAATGCAGCTTAGGCTCAAGGGAGATTTCTGTTTTAGACCTTTTCCATTGAGGCCTACTGTACCCTATTAATAACTAGTCTGTGGTGGAGACCCAGTTTGACCTGTTTGTGCTATGGCCAATCCATGTGCCTTAAGCTTGACACTACCCTCTGAAAGTTGTAAATAATGTAGGAGAGGGGTAGTATTCACCGGTTACTGATACCACCACTGCCCTGTCACTGAACCTATTAGACCACATAATCTATCAGCACAAGTGCTGAGAAGAGTTTCCTCTTCCTTTCAACTTAACCCATAAACAACATATGCAACATATAAGCCATCATGTCATCCTCACAGTAACTGAGCTAACAGATGATGACATGGATTTAAAATGGCCAAAATTATGTTACGGGGTTACTAAGCTTTAGAGCCAAGTTGGTGGAAATTGCTAGAGATTTTTGAAATTTTTTCATATATTTGTTTACGACATTTGTGATTTTGCGTACAACAAACCTACTCTAATTAATTTTACACTAGGATTTTTAACATCTTCTTGTTCTTAAATTAAAATATTGCTTTTTTTTTTACTGTGCCTAAGACTGAGGCTGATATGTGTTATCTAGTTTGACTACACCACTTGAAAAAACACCACTTACAACATTGTTATGAGTGTGCATACAGAATAGGCAAATACATATAAATATGTTCATTTTAACAATGTCACAAAAACACAAGGCATGTTTTTAACAGCTTGATTCCCATGTGTAGACTGAAAGGGGATCAAACTCTATCTAAAGAGTTTCTAATTTACAAATACGTTTACATATACATTTAGAACATCAATGGTATTATGCTCAGTGTTTTATATCCTGAACCTCCAAAATAATGAGGAATAACGCAAATCTCAAATTTGTTTCAGTGATTTCCTGAAGTGTCTCCTAAACTCCCTTTAAGAGAAACTGTGGGGTTTTTGGACACAAATAAGAAAAGCATGATGTCTCCTTCTGTACTGATAAGCCTACTAAAATATTCCTAAACTTAGACAAAATGTACCCGTTGTACATGTTCTACATATCCTATTCGGCTTAGACTAAGGTAAGATCTGTATGACTGAAAAAAATGACAAATTCAAATATTTTGATCAAGGTATAAAAAATCAAAAGAACTGAATTTTATAAGCAGGAGAGATTTGCCTAAATCTCACACTGGTCTCAAACAAGACTTAACCATATCTAAGAGCGAAAATAAGACTAAGAGGAGACCTTTAGTCTAATATATATTTCTTTTCTGGGAGGAGCAAAACAGATATTTTCACAGTAATTCTAAAAATATATATATATATATATATAAAGACTAGGCTTATTGTTTTTTATCTTTAAAAATGGGGGCTTACATATCTAATTCTATCTGGTGACCTAGCACCTAGTTTTTTATCTTCTTTAAAGCACTTGGACCTAGTTCTAATTCTGTTTTTTTGTTGTATTACATATAAAATTACATTATCTATCTTTTAAGACCATGTTTCTGTTGGTGTGAAAATGCTAGATAGCTATATACACTAGCTATACCTGCACACAACTAAAGCTACTCAACTTAAGCTTCTGTATACACAGATGGCTGGATTTAGTGAAGCCTTTACCTGTTTGGCAGTTTTCACAACAGAAATAACACAAATACAAGAATTTTGTTGTTTAGAATGGTCGATTTCACTTTTCTTAAATGTTTTAAACATTTCTATGACCTGTTTTAAACGAAAATAGCTCATTATAAGGTATATTTTTTGACTGAACAAGGCCTATATAGCTTAGCTAGCTCTATAGGCCTCGCTTTCTCCACTCTCCTCTAGCTAGCTAGCTGTCTCTCTGGTGAACTGCAGAGTCACCTGGTGTGCCATGTTGTCTTTTTCTCCTGTTTCTCTCAGATGGCTGGCTGTAGCAGGGGGCGGGATTTAATGAAGCCTGTAGCTGCTCAGCAGTTTTCACGACAGAAATAACACAAATACCGGACTTTTCTCGTGTAAAACGGTGGATTCTACATTTCTAGAGTGTTATAAACACTTCTGGAACAGGTTTTCTGTGAAAACAGCTCGTTATAAGGTGTATTTTCGACCGAACGAGGCCTATCTGAGCTCTGCCGGTCTCTCTTTCTCCGCTCCGCTTCTGCCCGTCGAACAAAGATAATTTACAGAGGAAGCGCTTCAGCCAATCAGCGGCGGCTTCGCATGCCGCCAGTGGGAGAGCAGCCAATCACGGCGCGTCTCTGATCCCACACGCGCAGGGCCCAGAGCAGCGAGTGTGCAGAGGCTAGCCCTGTCTTGTCTAAAGGCTGAGAGCCTGTCCTCCATGTTTTCCTAAGTACTGACACTTTCTCAGCCATGCATCCGCAGAGGTAAGCTCTCTGTTTTATTCTCCTCTCTGCCTCTTTGTCCTTTTCACTTATTCACTCATGAGCAGTGCTGACACCATTGATTCTGTTCACAGTTTCTGTGTTTTTGTTCTGTGTGTGTGAGTCTACAGTGAAGGCCTAACAGAAGGCCTCTGTCTCTCCATGCAGAAAAACAGGGGGAGGGGGGGAGAGAGGGAGGGGGTGGAGGAGGAGAGGAGGAGAAGAAGAAGGAGAAGGAGAAGGAGGAGGAGGAGGCCTATGGAAGGGGAAGCAAGGCTTTTCTCAGTAGGCTGTTCTTTCTCTCTCTTTTTCTCCCTACTCTTTCTCTCTTCTCTTACTCTCCTGAGCTTTGGCCTGAGCACTAGCAGCAGCATGTCACATGACTGGATTGCAAAGCAAACTCAGTCAGGCATTACTTACTGCTGTACTGGTCAACAGATATCTGGATCTCTGGAAAAAAATAAGAGACTAAATAAAAATAAAAACGGTTTTAGCACCAGGAGTGGCGTAAAGTTAATCCAAAAGCAGTGTGCAAGACTGGTGGAGAAGAACATGCCAAGAAAAAAAGACAAAATTATTCCACCAAATATTGATTTCTGAATTCTTAAAACTTTATGAATATTGTTTTCTTTGCATTATTTGAGGTCTAAAAGCTCTGCATCTTTTTTGTTATTTCAGCCATTTCTAATTTTCTGCAAATAAATGCTCTAAATGACAATATTTTTAATTGGAATTTGGGAGAAATGTCTGTATTTTATAGGATAAAACAACAATGGTAATTTTATTCAAACATATACTTATAAATAGCAAAATCAGAGAAACTGATTCAGAAACTGAAGTGGTCTCTTATTTTTTTCCAGAGCTGTAGATATTGATAATCTCAATAATCTCAATAGTTTGCCCTCTTCCTTCTCTCAGTAACCTGGCTGGGCTGTGCTGAAGTGAAGTAAAGTGGGTGGGGGGCAAGCAAGGCCTTCTTTCTGCTGCCCTATTGAACCCCATTCCTTGTAGGGCAAGTAGGGAAAGAAGAGGATGGTAGGATTGCGGGATGGGGGAGGGGTGTCTGGATGGTGTCCCTCCTTTGTGAGCGGACCGCCTGGCCCATTGTCTGTTTGTGTGTCACAACTGAGCTTGACAGAGAAAATGGAAAATGGTGGCACACGGAAGGTGAAGTGGTTGTGCAATAGTGCACATGGGAAGGGACAGTACTGAATACACACATACATTTTTATTCATTTACAGACATGTGATCACAGTAATGAACAGTACGGCATGACTTATTCATAGGCGACGATTACAGAACCTTCTGGTTGTTGTGTTTGACGAGGGAGTGGCCTGTTTAGAGTGAATCTGCTGTACTTCAGTTTGGTATGTACTGTATTCTCGTAACACATCTGAAAGCACTGATATCTCTCTCTCTCTCTATCTCACACACGCATACATACTCTACCTATTTATTCATCTATCTATCTATGTATCTGTAATATATAATTATATTATCGATACATGCATGTGTTGTGTACAACTGGCTCATAAATGGTGATAAAATGTTTTGAGGTATATTACTGAGGAGTACGAATGGTGAATGTTCCCCTACTTCCTGGAACGAGCAATATGTTTTCCATTTCCATTTGTTTTGTTTGACCTCTAACCCAAAGTGCTTGTCCCTAGGCCATCTCCCAGGGCACCCAGCGATCACCACCCTCTCTATTTTCACCCCAACATACAGCCGTATGTCGACGTTGCCGTCCCTTTTAAGCTGTCAAGCCGAGCACACCACCACATATCTGTCTCCTCATGTTCTGTATCGCACATCAGATACAGCCTTGAGCGCACTAATACCATCCTTAATATGGAAGCCATTATTTTTACAGCTATTTCTTTGTAGTATCTGACCACGCATTCCTAGGTTCGTTTTACTGTTTTACTCCCACCCCACCATGTTTTAAAAAGGGGCTCAGAGATTCGCGCTGATCCTAAATGATAACAAAGCAGCTGAGCAGATCGTCTCAAAGCTGCTGCGTCAAGACAAAGGAATCCCAACCACAAAACCCACCAAACCCCACACTGATGCTACACATTTCTCAGTACTCCTTTGTTCTTCGTTCATATGGTTCAGACATCCACACGCTGAACACTACAGAAATCTCAACGTACAGGAAGCAAGCTGCGTTTAAACCAGATGAATCCTTCACTAGGTAGGTAGATGTATATAAATAGCCCTGTGGTTACATGGCAGAATGTGTGTGAAGAAGAAAAGGAAACTAAAACTAAATCACTATTGGACATGGTGGTCTTTAGATTCCACACAGATCCGGTGCATTTTTGTTCTGCTGTTCTTAATGTGAGAGAGAGTGAGCGGCAAAGCAGGGAAAATGTGGCACCGAGCAGCCGGCCAATCAGCCGCCTCTTAGGCAAGCTTCTCAGCCAATGGGAGAGCCAGTCACAGCCTGACCAGGGAAAAAGAAGGGCCTGTTCTGGAAAATTACACAACCAGTCTCTGATTCAGATTGTGTAGGTCGTCAAATGGAGACTGCATCAGCTTTGTTCATTCATTAAGGAAAGGTATGATCGAATGTTTCTGGTTATATTGTATATAATAGATGGATGCATTGTTTTACAACATATCTATATATCTATGTGTTTTGTCCTTATAAAGATTGGCCAAAAATATCTATATAACTATTTTATATCACTTATATATTTCTAAATACATATATTTATACGCAAGGTAGCTTGAGATTTTCTCTTTTCTTCTTAGTGCTTCGTGGGACGAACAGGTGTTGCAAGTCAGGCCTCTCTCAGGAGGAAACTGAATCTGAGGGGTTTTTCAGTGATTTGCCTTCGGGAGAAACCACCACAGGTGGAATTCCAGAGCAGCAAACGAAAGAAACTGTTTAAAGACGTCTGTTCAGATCCGGATGACCTGTTGTGTACTGTTGGAAAAGCTGTGTTTCACCAGAATCTTGTTGTCTCTATTGTTTCTCAGTTCAAGGACTGCTCTACTGCGGACCCTGCGAGAGAGCTCTTTAGAGAGGTGACTGTTACGCTTTCCCCACACTTCTTCACGCTTTAACATTTCGTCCTTGCCTGCATCGCGTTTGTTTACGTGTGCCGTTGCTCCTGAGACTGACCTATATTGACTTCTTCTCGTTCGCTCACTTGCTCTCCCTGTTTACTGTAAAGCTCCTGTGGCGTGGACGTGCCAGATCAGGCCTAGAGGGAGGGGGGAGGGGACGTTCAGCAGAGCAGTGGGGGAGGGGAAGCAGCAGCCATTCTCATTTCCTGTGAGGAGAGAGAGAGAGAGAAAGCAAGCGAGAGCGAGAGAGAGAGGGGAAAAAAGAGAGACCTCTGCTCACTCACTCACACACTCTCTCTCTCTCTCTGTCCAGTTATCTCCACATTCACAGCCGCCATTCTCTCCATTTCTTCATTTCATTGCAAACAGGCCCTCAGATTGGATGGCCTTTTGTTGGCAGTGAGGAGGGCAGGCGACTGGCTTCTTTAGAACAATCTAGCAGAAGATCTTTCCCTTTTTTTTTTTCTGTTGCCGCTTTCTGTTTTCTGGTTTTGCGGCTTCCATTTGGTGGAGCTCAATTGTGCCGTCCTTAAGCAGCCTGTGGATCAATTCCAGTCGAATCCAGTTTGACTGTTCTGTCCTATTTTTGTATTTTTTATTTATTTCTTGGTTCCTGGTTGACCGATTATCGTCATAACGACATCTACCCAAAGCTGACAGCTCGGACCTTTCCGTGACCACACCACACCTTTCACCTTTCTCACGCAAGGAGTGAAATCCTGGTGAACGGAGGAGGTTCACAAGCCATGGCCCACATGTGAAATCCTGATGGCACTCCTACCAGCCTCATTATAGGCCAGCAGGGAAAGGCCTGCCAAGGCATGATTATTGTTTTTTTAACATCCAGCACTTCAGCAACACAGTTAATGGCAATCACTCACTACACCGACAGAATCGCGCCTTGTTGGTGGTAGCCATTGCACCAGGCAGAGCACTTAGCACAAGAGCCGGACTGTTGAGGCCTACTTGTGATCAGGTGAGTTGTACTCCTCGGCGTCGATTAATGTGTTGTGGCCTTTTTTTTCTTTTTCTTTTTTTTTTTCCATTTTGTTTAGCCTGATCTGCTTTGGCAACCTTCTGTGCCTTTTTAAGCCTGATTTGCCTCACCAACATGAGCAACCTTCTCCATTGGTCTTCTCCATTGTCTGCTGAACCTGCATGAACAAAGGTTAAGGTGCTAAAAAGCCTTCCAGGCCCTTTATGGGCAGGATTACTCTAATGTTACAATGTTCCATCCATCCACCTCCATCCTCCATCTTGCCGTATCTTCAATCATGCTCATATATATCTACATCTCGCAGATCTTCACTCCAATACAGGGTTATGTATTGGCTGGAACTTGGCGATACGGTACGTATCATGATACAGGGGTACCGATATAATCAGTATATTGCGATATATATTATGATGCTGTAAGCTTTAAGGTGACTATATTGCAATTGTTTTTAAATAAAATCTTAGTAAAACTCTACTTATTATCCATTCACAACCATTCAAACACAAAATCAGTCACTGATTGCCCCAGTTCTTTTTACAGTACATTTAATAAACTAATAATTACCAATCAACTCAGTGTTACATAACAAAAATATAAAAATACTTAAACATATAATGTTGTCTAAACCCTACTGCAAAAGCAGTGCAAAACATTAAATTTCAAGTATTCATGGAGACTTTATTCACTTACTTTATTCACATTCCATGTCCAGTGTCAGTTGCTGATCTACTGGTAAGCACATGAGGTGGATGGACAGTACCAGTCAAAAGTTTGGGCACACCTTCAATGTTTTTCTTTGTTTTTCATATTTAGATTTTTCTTCTGCATTGTAGATTGATATTAAATGTCATGTCTTTAATGGACACATGGAATTATACAGTAAACAAAATAATGAAGTGATTGGCTTCCACTCTCCCCTGACCTAGACCTGATCAACTGAGATGGTGATTTGAGGTGATTTGGAATGAGCTGGAGCTTCACAGCATGAAGGAAATTGATTGTTGATTGATTGTTCAGCACCTCCAGGAACTCCTTCAAGATGCTGAGAAAACTATTCCAGTTGACTCAACCTCATGAAGACACCTCAAAGCTAAATGTGGTGCTTAGAAGAATCTAAAGTATAAAACATGCTCTGCTACGTCTTCAATAAATTCACAATGTAAGAAAAAATAGAATAGAAAAGAAAACACATTAAATTAGAAGTGGTGTGTCCGAACTTTTGACTGGTACTTTATAGCACTGCTTTGAGCAATAACTCTAGGCCTTTATCTTTACTAGGATCCATTATCTGAGTTCTCACATACATTCTTGGTCATTCCTTGATCTCCTTGATCTTTTCTGCCCTCCCCCTCCTTTAGTGGTTAATCTGGCATTTTTCTTCTGACCTCAGTAGGCTTCACTGCTGGTGGCTGAATAAGGCCTAAGCTGCGAGTCATGTTTCTATTGTGGTCTGACAAGACGAGAGAGATCCGACATCTCAAAGAGCAGCATCAGCCTCCGCAACACCACCCCCTTTTTACTCCCCCTTTCAATGAAAGAGCTGAAACACTTGCTTTTGAGCAAATTGCACTCCTACATATAAAAAAATGCCTAAGGTGTTTGCTAGCACATTTCCTGTAGCAGTAAAATCTAGCATAACACTATATCTCTTGCAGAAGCTTTATGTTGTCTAGAGGGAATGTACATTTTCCACGGTATATACATTTTTCACAGCAGTTGATCAGCTAAAGATCAGCTAAATGTTGGGTGTTTGAAGGTATCTTTAGGGAAATGTGCATGTTCAATTAGGCAGGGAACTGTTTCTAAAAAGGTTTCTAGAACTTTATAATGTTGTAACATGATCATTTGAAAAGCTGTTTAAGCACATAGGCAGTGGTGGCTCAGTGGTTAGAGCACAGAGCTATGGCTGACAGGATTGTGGGTGTGATACCTGGGTTTGGTGAACTGCCGCTGTTGGGCCTGTTAATCAAGCCTCACAAACCTCAAGGCCGAGTTATGTTTCTGAATTGGTTGGCACAGAGTTTACAGCATAGCTTTTGCAACTGGCCCGACCTGTTGTGAGCATTTATAATTGTTGTTTGGTTTGTCCCCATTGCTCTGTAGTCATATGGACTGCGGCTCTGCTAGGTGTAGTTACGTTTCTGGGGAGGTGAACACCAGGCTACCTGCAGAGATTATCCATAAGCTATCCATAAGTCTTCCATTTAATGCTGAAGTATAAATTTGGCCTTAAAAACTTCCCGGGTGCTGCAGCAATGACTGCCAATCATTCAGTGCTCAGAATATATACAGCTCTGGATGAAAGTAAGAGATCACCTGAAAATGTTTCTCTGAGGAAGGTGGATGATCATAAGCCATCAAACCAAGCTAACTCCTTGAATCTTTGCACCAGGAGTGGCATAAAGTTATCCAAAAGCAGTGTGTAAGAGTGGTGGAGGAGAACAGGCCAAGATGCATGAAAACTGTGATTAAAAAACAGGGTTATTCCACCAAATATTTATTTTCTATACTGTGATATGAATTTATTTGATTGGCATTATTTAAGATCTGAAAGCTCTGCATCTTTATTGTTATTCAGCCACTTGTCATTTTCTGCAAATAAATGCTTTAAATGACAATAATTTTGTTTGGAATTTGGGAGGAATAGCAAAACCAGAGCTGTATACCTCTGTGTGTGTTTGTGCTTACCAGAGTATGCATGTGTGTTCCTGGCACAGATGGGTTAAAGGTGGAAACCACCTTCTATTTGTTTGTCCAATACATGTATGGTAAATATGGTTGTCTTGCCACAAGGTTTGTTTTTTTACGCCCCATATGGTACATTTTTTTCTGGCCTAATTGTTACTAAGGCTGCACTGTTTTTTTTTTTTTTAAGATCGGTGTGTGACTGGTTCTGGTTTCTTTTTCCATTTGCGGTGTTGCTAAATCAGGACCAGAAAGTTGAATAATCGTGTTCTAGTTGTGTGATGGTTGCTGCTGTTAGATGTGTCCAGTCCTATGTCCCACCCTGATTTCAAAGAATTAACATGTTAACACGCTGAGTACGTGTGAATGGGGAACTATGATTTTTTATTTTTTGCAAAGCAGCATAGACTATACTCTGCAGCAAAAAGAACTACTGTGTTTTCCTCAGACCAAGATGCACTCTCCACCATTTTCTCTGCAGGAAATGTAAAGTCACTGGGTCTTGCAGCACAAAGGTGACTCAAATGTGAAGCCTATCACTGGACCCTCTGTCATTCTAATTCTGAAACTGTGATTTGCATTTGCGATGCATTCAAGGTGGTAGACCAGATGACGTCAGAAAATCTGTTGCATATAAAAAAAATTGATCTGATATATCCAGCGCACTACAATCCTAGGATCACCAGTTCAAATCCTGGGTGATGCTGCTTGCCATCAGCAGCCGGAGTCAGAGAGATCAAGCACCATTGGCCTTGCTTTCTCTGAGTAGGAAGATTGAACTCTCTCTCCTCACTTCACTCTCAGTGTGGTGTCTGTCGCTAAGCACAGGCATCTGTTAGCTGATGTATTGGAGTTGGTTCGCTGCGCTTTCCT
Organism: Astyanax mexicanus; assembly: GCF_023375975.1. NCBI lineage: Eukaryota > Metazoa > Chordata > Actinopteri > Characiformes > Acestrorhamphidae > Astyanax > Astyanax mexicanus. Next base: position 27,096,655 of record NC_064420.1, on the reverse strand, counting down.
CCAAATGTGCTGGCTACCCAGTATTGCTACATCAGCGGCAGCTTAAAAAGAGACAGTGGTTTATTTCTGAAAGTATCGGAGGAGACATTTCCTAGCCTTCATATAGGGTGGGTCCGGTAATTGGTCCTCCTGTTTGGGGAGTAAATGGAATAAAAAAAAAGTATTAGAATTATTATTCATTTCATGACATCTTATTTGGTGTTTAGTCCTTAGTACCACATGCATAACTGCAGTACTATAATTATTGCCTTCAGTTTAAAATGACCTATGGTAGAACCATGTGGAACTCCAAAGATATGTTAAACCAACCACTTAGAAGGTCATTCACAATAGGTGCATCTGTGTCAGAATTAATAATTAATTAATTACAGCTGAATAGTTATCTTGCAAGCCAATTCCACACAATTGGTTCAGAAATATTGGCAAAAAAAGATATGTATGTATGTATGGTGAGTGTGTGGAGGCTACATCTAGCATAGAGTGTACGTATGTGTGTGTGTGTGGTATATTTGCTTGTAGGTGGTATGTGATCTGAAATGTTTGTGAACCACTGCCCACTGTCATTAAGCCCTCACAACAAGAATTGTACGACTCCAAAATATGGTTAGCTAACCGGGCTAGAAAAAAAACAGCTCCATGTCCTTGTGGGAAGGTCACTGGAATGGTTACCCTTCTTGCAAAGAGCCTTTTGGCTCTGCAGTGCAGAAGAGGCCTGTGTGGACCATCTGGGTTGGGGGAGGGCTGAGGACTGCTTTAAAAACCACAGATTTAAGATACAAGAATGCTTCTTATGTGGCATCACTCCAAAGAACCCATTTACTAGCTTTTATATATTTACATGTAAATAGTCCAGACCAGAGTCCTAACCAAGGTTTATGCTACGTTTTTTTACATTGTATTCCTGGTCAAGATAATTTCCATTAGTTTCATACTGCAGTGGATTGAGCAGACTAATGGCAGGTTCACACTACACGATTTTTGCCCAGTTTTCTGTTGATCGCCGACAAAAAAACAGTTTAGAAGCAAATTGGGGATCACTCAGTGTGAACTACTGAAAGACACTTACCAGGCTGTCGCTGACTGATCTCCAGCCAGTCGAAAGCACGCAGCAAATATTTGTGCATGCTAAATATCTGACCCAGTCAGCGACTGGGAGTCAGGAGCAGTGGCTACCTACTGCCAACTCTGATTTTACTCAGTTGCTCCATATGCACTTTTTCATGTTGGGCTCACTGCAAGTGCGTATTCTCCTCTATAAAGATTCTCTGGCATGGCATCGCTAGTTTTTGTGTGAATAGTTCTGGCTAGTTCTCATGACGAAACATGATTTTGGAGAGCAGCCAGGTGAGTCTGCAACTTCCCACTTAGAAAAATCTTGTAATTAATCACCCTGTATCACGATAAGTCATGTAGTGTAAAAGTCTCAACAACAGAAGGACTCGAGATTTCAGCGAAGTTGTGTAGTGTTTTAGCAAGCTTAGCAAGTTTCCTTTTCTGGGTGTTGTGCTAAATTCTGCCCTCCTGACAGAATTTGACTCCCTTGTGTATGTGTGTCACACAGCAGAATGAAGGAAAGGATCAAATTACTCAGATTCATGTTATTCCTGTTTAGGAATATGGGTTAATCTACAGTTACAGTAGATACAGCAGCCACAAGTGCACGCTGTTTGTTTTTACCTTATATATATGTTTATAGATATGTTATAGATATGTTTGCATATAGTATTGGCATAGGTTGGCATATAGTATTTGTGTGTGTATACAGTATATCTTAAAGTAAGTACGCCCCTCTCGTTGTTGTAAATATTTATTTTTAATTTTCCTGGGATGACACTGATGATGTGACACTTTGCTATAATGTAAAGTAATCAGTGTACAGCAACAGTATAACAGTATATATTTGCTGTGCTCTCAAAATAACTCAACACGGAACCATTAAAGTCTAAACTGCTGGCAACAAAGTAAGTCCTGCTGGACAATGAAATCCACATTTGCATAAAATTGGTCAGCAGAGGGAAGCATGAAGTGCTGTAAGATTTTCCTGGGAAAACAAAACTGCACTGACTTTAGACTTGATAGAACACCGTGGATCAACACCAGCAGATGACATGTCTCTCCAAACCATCACTGATCATCAGTAAATTGTATATTTCATATGGAAATTATGTGTGGAGTGGAGAGACACATAATCCAAGCTGCTTGAGGTCTTTTATGGAGATGCAGAATTCATTTTCCAGCAGGACTTGGTTTTAGATAATATTATAATATTCTGAGAGACTGATATTTGTGTTTTCGTTGGCTGGAAGCCATAATTATAAACAATAATAACATTTTAAACTGAATTACTGAAATAAAGTAACTTTTTAATGATATTCAAATGTTTTGAGATGCACTACTTGGGTAGTATCCTACAGAAAGAGCTTGACAGTGGCTGATGTTTGTATTGAGCCTTTATTCTGCCTGAATTTAGGCCTCAATTAGCACTATTACAATCCTCTCAGTAGCTGCGTATCTAATGGGACTAACCTGTTGAGCAGTTGGCGGTGCTCGCCCAGTTGACTTGGAGACGTCTCCTCTCTTGTGACTGGCCTTGCTCAAAGGGGTAATCCTCATGAAAACGCCTGGCCCAGAAGACACCATCACCGCTCACCAGGGAAATGCTTGTATTGTGTTTGCTGTCTGGAGCTTCTGTGTGGTAGGATGGGATCTGTGTGTGTTCTTTAGCAAATCAAGGCACTATGAAGAAGTTCGTTCACATTACATTGATCAGAGCGAGTCATATTTTAAGACTTGATTCGAGGAGCACCATCAATATCACATTGTTATAGTAATTATGAGCAGGAATGGTGAGTTGCTTCAGTAAACAAGAGCTAAACTCTTGAGATTCGGTTGCATCACCTCTGGTTTCATCTCCGAAGCAAACCTTATGAGACCCCCCACTGTCTTTCTCACATTTTTTTTTTCTCTCTCTTGTGTTCCTTTTCTCTTTCTCTCGCTGTCTTGTCTTACTTTAGTTTGGCTGAGGAGGAGATCAAGACAGAGTCTGATGCGGTTGAAGGGATGGAGGCGCCTAAGGGTAAGAATCTGCACAGTTCTTTGGTTTTTTGAGAGTTTTAGTTGAATATTTGGACAGTTTTCTTATCTAGTTGTTGCATTATAAGGCTGCTTAAAGGAAAATATGTTTAGGGTTGTTTTCTCATAAAGAAAGTGGAAAGGTATATTTTGCTCCACTGAATTATGAGTCAGATCTGAATCTTTAAAGGTCATTTGTTCTGCACAGACCTGCACAGATTGGCTGTGTGATGTTTCCGTTGTGTTTGTAGAATATCTGATTTATATGCATCAAGAAATAGTGAATCAGTAGTAGAGCTGGGCAATATGACACTATTGTTGTAATATATTGAGCAAAATGTGAATTTAACATTTTTGATGTAAACAGAACAAATAATAAATGTTAAATAAGCATGTTTTTTGCAGTGTTACATCTATTTTTTCCACAATTTCACCATTGCTTGAATTATATGAGCCCTTCCAACCAATAAACAACCACAATAAACAACCACATTTTTGATAGGACATATCTGTTATTTTCTTTACTATTGTAAATAGTATTACAATATTTTTTATTTATTTTATTTTGTTTTATTTAAAGTGCCTTCACAAATAAATAAAACCCCAGCAGACATCCCAACAAAGCACAATATGATTTAAAAAATATTGAGTCATTGTTTAGAATATTTTTTTTTCTTATTCTGCCAAACACCATTAGATGTTTGTTTTTTTTTGCCTCCCTCAGTGCATCCCTTTTAGGCCTGTCACAATAGATAGGTTATTAACTTATCTTACAATATATGTAGATGATATTGTGTTTTATATATTTAGGACATTTAAACATTAAATGTTATATTCCAATTCCAATATCTGAATATGTATTCTTGCACGTTAAAAAGCTTCTTGCTCTTTAGAACTCATAAATATACAATTAAAGCTTTGTTACACTACCAGTCAAATTCAGTGTTTTATGATTATTAAGAAAAAAAATCAGCATTGTAGATTAATACTAAAATCATCCAAACTATAAAGAAAAACATATGGGAATATTGAATAAACAAAAATATGTTAAACAAACCATAATGTGTTTTAGATTTTAGAAGTAGGCACCTCTTGCTTAGATGACAGCTTTTTGCAGATAAGAGCACCTCAATGCTTCACAGAGTATTTTGGTGTGTTTAACACTTTTAAGTTACTACATGATTGCTTATGTGTTCCTTCATAATCTGGATACTTCTGTATTCATTTATAATGTAGGGAAAAAAAAAAACATTAAATGAGAAGGTGTGTACAAACGTTTGACTGATTCTGTTTATCTATCATTGGTGTAAAATCACAATAATACCACTTATCGCTGTTAGTGTAACATCAAAAAAATTGTTATTGTGACATAGTGAAATTTTCATTATCATGATGTGCAGTATGCTTTTCTATGCATACTGTGGATATCTGTACCCCTCAAACACAATGAATATTTTATTACCAAGAATGTAGTCATTCTCGTTTAATCAGATGTTGTAAAAATGTCTTTAAATATCTTGATTGTTTTGTACTATGTCACCCAGCCCTAATCAGTATTAATGAATGTTATAAAAATTAGCAGGAAAAAAAAGAAATTAGGGCTGATTTTCTTTCCTTTTCTCGCCCAGTTCCTGATCTAGGGTCAGCAGAGGCGGCGCTGGCCGCTCAGAAACGGAAAGCACCCAGTCCGCCTCACTCGTCTAATGGACATTCACCTTCTGACACATCACCCAGTGCCGCCAAGAAGAAAAAGAAGCCTGGATTAGTCGGCGGCAACAATAAAGATCAGGTACAGATCCCTATTATTTTTCTTAAAGTGTCAGCCTCTCTGTTCTCTCATTCAATAGAGGAAGTGTGATTTATTCATTCTCAAGTTGCTTGATAGTAGGGGTGCATCGATTCAGTACTTATTATTGGTATCGTTCTGATACGGGACAAAATTACTGGACTGAATATTAGAAGAAGAAAAAAAAAACTATAATTCAGTATTATCTATTAGCCTACACTGACACATACAGAAACAAATAGGAGATCACTTAGAAATGATGAGTTTCTTTGATTTTAGCAAATTGAGAGCCTCTGGAATATAATCAAGAGAAAGATGGTTGATCACAAGCCATCAAACCAAACTGAACTGCTTGAATTTTTGCACCAGGAGTGGCATAAAGTTATCCAAAAGCAGTGTGCAAGACTGGTGGAGGAGAACATGCCAAGATGCATGAAAACTGTCATTAAAAACCAGGGTTATTCCACCAAATATTGATTTCTGAACTCTTAAAACGTTATGAATATGAACTTTTCTTTGCGTTATTTGAGGTCTGTAAGCTCTTAAATGCTCTAAAAGACAATATTTTTATTTGGAATTTGGGATAAATGTTGTCCGTAGTTTATAAAATAAAACAACGATGTTCATTTTACTCAAACATATAACTATAAATAGCAAAATCAGAGAAACTGATTCAGAAACTGAAGTGCTCTCTTAATTTTTTCCAGAGCTCTAAATGATTGAGCCTAGAACCTAAGAATATGTGTTCAATTCTGCATGCCAGAATATTTTTTTCTGTGTTTTACAGTGTTATTTAGATGTATGTAATTAGCAGTCAGACTAGATCTGGGAAAAAATATGACCATGTTTTATTGTGCCATGATAATTTGCTAGTGTACAAGTGCAACACCTTTTTTTTATTTATATTAGTATCGGTTTTGGCAGATACTCAAGGTTTCAGTATCAGTATCGGTATCAGTATTCCTACACCTAACATAATGAGAAGAAGCATTTCTTCACCCAGAAATTTCATTTGCTTTTGAGATTCCAATTCCTTATAAACCACCTTTACATTTTTTTTTTTATTATTATATTGTATCATGGCTTGATCATGGCTTGTGTTGTAGCTCTGTTCTTGAATCCACAAACAATTCTTGAAGAGTTGAAGTGGAACTCAGCCATTTCTTCATCTCTGCAGAAGATCCTAACGGCATCTGTCAGCGTTACTGGGCTTGATTGAATGCTTTGTACTGCAGCGTTTGTGCTATGTGGGTGTGCAGTTTGTTACCAAACACAGAACTGCAGGTTGACTTTAACTGAACTTGATCAGTAAATGCCACCGACAAACCTCTCACTGTTAATACCTGGTTACATCATGCATATTGAGTGTAGGGGTCATACTATTGCATCTCAGAATATTTGCATATCATTGCAAAGTTTCTTTATTTCAGTAATTCAGTTCAAAATGTGAAACTAAGGGCGTTTTTCACACCAGCACTATTTGATCCAGTTAAAACGCACTCAGGTTCATTTGTACCCTTAGTGTGGTTTGATTGAGCAGGTGTTAAAACACTAATCGCACTCGGGTGCGGATCAAAACAACCGGACCGGAGACCAGCTAGTGGAGGTGGTCTCAGTCTAGCCCCAGACGAACTGTTGTGGTGAGAACGTAATCCGACCCAGTTATCAAATATACTCCTTTTATTTAAGCTAAACTGCTTATAGGGCGCAGTTGAATCTGATATATTAGCCAGATAACGCTAATTTCCACAGCTATGAACAAACGTTCCATGCTAAGCAGTTTCACACTGAACTCTACATGTGCTGCGTTCACTATTCACAGCCGTGCGACTCTGTTTACTACGTGTAATCAGAGAAGGCAATGTGCTCGCGTGGTTCATTGGTGCGCAATTTGGCGCGTTTACGTTTGTGCCTGTTTGAAACCAAACCAAACGAAGAGAGAAAACTCTCCAAATGAACAAACTCATCAACTGATTCAGACCATAGAAACCAACTACAGGTGTAAAAACGGCCTAATTAATTATATAGATGTATTAGGTATTAAAGTGGTCTTTTTTAAGCGTTTATTTCTTTTATTGTTGATTATTATGGCTTACAGCCAATAAAACCCAAAAATCAGTGTCTCCGAAAATTTGAAAATTATATAAGACCAATTGGTGCTTTTGGCAGTGTGCCAAGTCCTGCTGGAAAATGAAATCCGCATCTCTAAAAAAGTTGTCAGCAGAGGGAAGCATGAAGTGCTGTAAGATTTGCTGGGAAAACACTGCACTGACTTTAATCTTTATATAACACAGTGGACCAACACTAGCAGATGACATGTCTCTTCAAACTAGGCCTGTCACGATAACGATTTTTAGGACGATATACTGTCCCAGAAATTATTGCGATAATGATAATATTTAAAACGCTTTTTTCCTGCTTTTGAGCCCCCAAAGGAGCTTTAAGACAATGTGCCACCATTTATTATGTATTACACCATTTATTATAACATTTATTACACCATTTTACAGTAAAAACTAACTTTTTATTATTAAGAGCAGACATTGGGGTTCCAATATAAAAAATATTTTAATATACTAAATAACTATAACAGTTAAAAGTACAACCACCCCTGGACTCTGTTGGTTCTAAGAAAACTAAATATATGACTAAATATTAAACAGACCTTTCTAAAAAAAAAAAAAAAAAAAGTAACAACAAATAGGTTAAAGTAACAAGTGACACAGATTTGACATTTTCTCAACTTTAGATATTTTTAAATCAAAGATTAAAATACTTGTTTTTCTGGAATGGCACTTTTTGAGCTTTTCTAACGTTTTCATTAAGTTACTTCTGTTTAAGAGCTGCATATAGGCAGGATTAACTACAATAGCACATCAATGTGTTTAAACTGTTAATATAGTATTTTGTAAAATACTTATACACATTCAGCTTCACCGCTGTTCAGAAGCTTAAATCGCGCTACGTTTAACCGGTAGCACCGCAGTTTCCGCCTTCTTTTGACAGATCTGTTAAGGTGATTGGCTGCAGTAAAAAATGATGCACAGCTCGGTCTGTCTGAGGATTGGCTTAATAAAAAGTGATTGACAACGTAAGTGTAGTATCTGATTGGCTGCAGTCGAAAATGATTGACACCTGCTCCGCCCTTTAGCCACGCCCACTGGGGCTCCGGTCTGCAGCATTACCCTTCTCGGTCCGAGGTCCTCAGGGTTCTGCTCTCTGAACTTTTGGTTTCTTTCGCTGTTCATTCTGTTGAATGGGGTGGACCCACGTGGTTCTGTGGGAACGGCTGTGTTTCCAGCGCAGGTAAATCACAGAAACGGCTAAGAGTCTAGCAAGCTCAGGAGTTATAGCTGTAGAATAAAGTGACCAAGAGATTCCTCATATTTATACCGTATTTTACCTCCAAAGTGTATATTTTTCAAGCGGAAATAAAATTGCCTGGAGGGTATAGCTTACATATATATATATATATATATATATATATATATATATATATATATATATATATATATATTAATTCACCAAGTCTTATTGAAAACTATTAATTTTTAATCATTTTAGTGATCTTAATTTAGTTAACAAATACATATTTAATACAGAAAGCACATTTAATAAATATTTTTTCGTTCCGTTGAAGCAATAATTTTTTTTTTTTGTGCCTTTTTTCTTGTCGGAGGCTGGACCATGATACATGCGCGCGTTGAGCTTAACACGCCCACAAGCCGACAAACCAAACGCGGGGCGACACAAGCGACACGTTCCGGTGTGAACGCAGGGTTAGTGTGGTTTGATTGAGCAGGTGTTAAAACAGTAATCGCACTCGGGTGCGGTTCAAAACAACCGGGACGAGACAGCTAGTGGAGGTGGTCGAGGGCGTTTTCACACCTGTAGTTCGTTTCTCTGGTCCGAATCAGTTAATGAGTTTGTTTACTTGGAGCGTTTTCTCGCTCTGTTCAGTCTGGTTTCACATAGGCATAAATGTAAACGCGCCAAAATGCGCATCAATAAACCACGCGAGCAGACTGTGTCCTGTGATTGGTCAGAGCTGTCTGACACGGGAGTACATTAAATATAAATATACGAAAAAGTAAAGACAGCGAGAAGATTTTGTGTTCCTGCGCAAATATCTGTGCTTTAACACTGAACGCTGAAACGCTGCACTTTCAAACACAGTGTTTCTTAGTGCAGCGCAGATTTATACATAATAAACAGAGTCACGCGGCTGTGAGCAGTGAATGCAGCGCGTGCATGGGCACAGTGTTTGTTCACAGCTGTGGTAATTAGCGTTATCTTGCTAATATATCAGTTTAAACTGGGCTTGCTTTATCAGCAGTTTAGCTCAAATAAATGGCTCATATTTAATAGCTGGGTTGGATCGAGACCGGATCACGTTCTCACCAAAGCGAACCGCTCCAGAGTTCATTAGGTACCGGACCACCTCCTCTAGCTGGTCTCGGTCCGGTTCTTTTGATCCGCACCCGAGTGCGATTACTGTTTTCACACCTGCTCAATCGAACCGCACTAAAATTACAAACGGACCAGAGTTCGTTTTAACCGGACCAAATAGAGCTGGTGTGAAAACGCCCTCAGTCTATCCCCAGACGAACTCTGGAGCGGTTCACTTGTGGTGAGAACTAGGGCTGGGGCGGTATTGATTTTTTATAACCGCGGTAAAAAACTAACGCATCACCGCGATATTGCGGTTAACCGCGAGACCCCAACCCCCCCCCCCCCCCCCCCCCCCCAAAAAAAAAAAAACACCGCAAATTTATTGGTAACAAATCTTTATTCTTCAAACCATACAGCCTACATACAACTTCTACATAAACCATAAATACAGCATAACAAGTGAACATATGCTGCCTGTATAATTCGTCATTGTAGAGCTTGTCCGCCTCCCCCTTCTCCATCCATAGATCTATTTTAGGGCTGGCCCGAATAGCGGTTTTGAGCTCAGGATATTCGGCAGTAATTGGTAGCGAATATTCTAATATTCGTTTAAAAAAAAAGACGAATTAATCCACAGCAAAATTTTCCACTGACCCCCGGCCCAAGAAGTCTGTGATAGGCGTCTGTTTTTTTTTTTATTCACACTCTTCTTATTTCTCATTAAATATCTACTAGATACAGATTATATCTGTACAGTATCATTTATTTCACTTCCCTCCTGAATATTTGGAGTGCATTATGTATCCTTATGTTGTGTAGTTATGTAGTTTTCACCCCAGAATTTCTGCTGCTGCCCAGGCTTCGGCTGCATCGCAGGGCAGGAGCGCAGCTGCGTTATGGCTATTTCGTTTGAATTGTGCAGTGCAGAGTATTACAGATTTTGTATTTTTGCACTTGGGCTATTAGCTCAATATTAAATATTTCGTTTGTTTATAAATTATTTTATATTCTTAAACCATGTTAAATTATATTCGATTGGAGGAAATTAATTCAGACATCATTTCTTTTTTGTCCCGTTACCGTTCCGCAAAAAAAATCCTTCTTTTAATCCCGCATCAGCCCGCCACATACACAGTTTTGCCGCACCTGCCCCGCGGTCCTAAATAAATTTAATAAATTACATTTAGTGCTTAAAATTAAAAAAAATATTTATTAAAACCGCGCGCGGTCACGTTTCTTACCACATTACAAAAAAAAAATCGGTGTGTGTGTGCGCGTGTCGGTCCATTCTCCGCTCCTTTTTTGTGCTTAGGGTTTTTTTTGTTGCGTGCATGAGAATCACTGCGTGATTATTACAATTTTCTTAACTATTTATTAATGTGCTCCCACATCCTCTGGATTGATTAAACTCCTGTTCCCGCCAATAACAATTCAGTTCTGTCTGTGCCGCAAGATATCCTGACGGGACCCGCGTCATATAATATGTTGATTAAAATGTCGTGACGTTAAGAAATCGGCTCGCAAGAGACAACCGACCAAAAAAAAGACATTAGTTCCATTTTAAAATAATAGAAACCTGTCCTTTATGTTTGACAATTTTTGTTTCACTTTACGTGTCCTTACTCATCTGAAGTTTATTTATCTGAACTGAGTTTCATATGGTTATATTTGTAGCGGTTCTGAACTCAGTTCCGCGTGCTGTGAAAGAGACAAGGCGCAGCGCATTTTACCTCAGACTTGGTCAGATAACAACATTTCAGTAAAGATGGTGGTTATAGTTTTATATCATTGCTTTGCTGTTTGAACTACACTTCAACCAACCTTACTATTTTTACCAAGACTGAGGCGCAATGCCGCGCGTTCTCCGCGGTGCTCACGCAGAACAGCCAGCAGCCAGACAATGAATTAATATATTTTACTTTCTCAAAATGTGACCACGGAACACCTTACATGGCTCTATGGTTTACCTTGAGGTGGGTGAATTAGTTTGATGTGTTGGCGAGAGGTGCAGACACCACTTTCCGGCAAATCTTGCAGATGATTCTCTTCTGTTCTGAGTCTTTTTCTTCCTTTTTTCTCAACTTACTGAGCCTGCCCTGTAGCTTCCATTTCCGAGCCAATATTAGTGCTGCTAATCTTCACTCTCTTCAGCAGCCTCAATGGAGACGAAGTGAGCAGGACCTCAATGAGTACCACGCACCGCGTTTTGCTTAACCCATTCGCTGCCGCGCCAGTGCAGCGGCAGCACAGATAAATGACAAAAAAAATTTATATTCGATATTATGAATTTTGAGATCGTTTGACACCAATATCTATCGCGATCAAAATATATTTGATATATTGCACAGCCCTATAGTGTAGGACTTACACTTGACATATTAATACTGAATTCACCACAGTTGTGCTTATATGGAGCATTTTACTACCGCTCAAAACGCAGTCAATCAGATTTGACAGCCATAAAAAAAATGCGGTAATGACGGTAATGAGCTCATCACCGCGGTGACGTCCCATAACCGCGGTATTGCGGTAATAAAATTATCGTCACAGCCCTAGTGAGAACGTGATCCGGTCTCGATCCGACCCAGCTATCAAATAAACCTCCTTTTATTTGAGCTAAACTGCTGATAAGGCGCAGTTTAATCTGATATATTAGCCAGATAACGCTAATTACCACAGCTATGAACAAACGTTCCATGCGAAGCAGTTTTACACTGAACGCTGCGTGTGCTGCGTTTACTATTCACAGCCGTGCGACTCTGATTACTACGTGTTCATCTGCACTGCGCGTCTCATTTAAAACACTGTGTTTGAAAACGCAGTGTTTCAGCGTTCTGTCTTTTAAAGCAGCTTCACACTGCACAGATAAACAAGCTGGAACACTGGATTTATTTTCTCGCTATATTTACTAATCAGAGGAGACAATGTGCTAGGTTTGTGCTACAGGTGTGAAAACGCCCTAATATATTATATAGATGTATTATTTTTTGTTTTTATTGTTGATGATTTAGGCTTATAGCCAATGAAAACCCAAAAATCACAGTCTCAGAGAATTTGAATATTATAAATAAAACCATTTGGTAGTGTGGGCAGTGTGCCAAGTCCTGCTGGAAAATAAAATCTGCATCTCTATAAAAGTTGTCAGCAGAGGGAAGCATGTAGCGCTGTAAGATTTTCTGGGAAAACACTGCACTGACTTTAGACTTGATACAACACAGTGGATCAACACCAGCAGATGACTTGTCTCTCCAAACCGTCACTGACCATCAGTAAATTTTACATTTTATTTGGAAATCAAGGAAGCAGAGTCTGGAGGAAGAGTGGAGAGACACACAGCCCAAGCTGCTTGAGACTAGTGTGAAGTTTCTACAAGCAGTGATGGTTTGGAGAGACTGATAAGAACACTGATCTTATCTTGACCCTGTTAGTGTTTGTTAACCTGCATCTGTGTTTGGTAGCTGTGGCTTAATGAAGGAGCAGTGAACCCTCCTCCTGGAGAGAGACGTGTTTGGGAGCTTATTTAATTAAAAGTATTGCTCTGTGAATCTCTCCAGCATGATGGTTTCTTCCCCTGCCCCCTTTTTGGTCCAGCATCTATAGAAACTGCTCGTATGTGTGTGTATTTGCTTTGACTTGTTGCAGAGCCTGCAGTGCTTCTTCTCTCCCCTGCAGTGTTGTGGCGTGTGTTTTGACCCCTGCCCCTGTCTCTCTTGCCTGCGTTTCAGTGTGAGCTAAGACATGGTCCCTTTTACTATGTCAAGCAGCCAGCACTCACCACAGACCCTGTTGATGTTGTGCCGCAGGACGGGAGGAACGACTTCTACTGCTGGGTGTGCCACCGCGAGGGCCAGGTGCTCTGCTGTGAGCTCTGCCCGCGCGTCTACCACGCCAAGTGCCTCAAACTGGCCGCCGAGCCTGAGGGCGACTGGTTCTGTCCCGAGTGTGAGGTACCCAGTAGAAACGGGAGAGCGTAGGGGCTGTGCTGAGTTCCATTTACCTCGGATGTCGACTGGGTTCTAGTTAAAAATTCAGATATCAGCCATCATTGTCAGAGATACTAGTTGATAACAATGCATTATACAGGATTTTGGGCATTAAAACACCATAGAAACATATCCGTTGCTTATTTTCGATAGCAAGGTAAAACAAGGTAAAATACAGCAATGATGCCCTGGAACAAACAAACAGAGGGCGTGCACAGTGAGGTTAACATGCGGAAGTGATCTAAAGTCTGAGTCTACTTTGAAGGATTCGTCCACAATTGATTTTCCTTCAGATTGTTTCTCTTTCACTCACTCACTCACTCACTCACTCTCTCACATGCTCTGTCTCTCACTCACTTGTTCTGTCTCTCGCGCCATCTCTCACTTGCCCTTTATGCGTGTGTCTCTCTCTCTCTCTCATTTGCTTGTTCTGTCTCTCGCAATATCTCTCTCTCACTCATTAGCTCTGTCTCTCTCACTCGTTCGTTCTCTCGCGCTCTCTCCCATTACCTCGCTCTGTCTCTCTCTCTCTCTCTCTCTCTCTCTCTCTCTCTCTCTCTCTCTCTCTCTCTCTCTCTCTCTTGCTTGTTCTGTCTCTCTCCCTTTCTCTCATCCACTCAATCTGTCTCTCTCTCACTCGCTTGTTCTATCTCTCGCGATATCTCTCTCTCTCTCACTCGTTTGTTCTCTCGTGCTCTCTCCCATTACCTCGCTCTGTCTCTCGCTCACTTACTCGCTCTCTCTCTCTCTCCCTCTCGCTTGTTCTGTCTCTCTCCCTTTCTTTCATCCACTCAATCTGTTTCTCTCTCACTCGCTTGTTCTGTCTCTCGCGATATCTCTCTCTCACTCATTAGCTCACTCTCTCTCACTCGTTTGTTCTCTCGTGCTCTCTCCCATTACCTCGCTCTGTCTCTCGCTCATTTACTCGCTCTGTCTCTCTCTCTCTCCCCCTCTCGCTTATTCTGTCTCTCTCCCTTTCTCTCATCCACTCAATCTGTCTCTCTCTCACTCGCTTGTTCTGTCTCTCGCGATATCTCTCTCACTCACTAGCTCGGTCTCTCTCACTCGTTTGTTCTCTCGTGCTCTCTCCCATTACCTCGCTCTGTCTCTCGCTTACTTACTCGCTCTGTCACTCTCTCTCTCTCTCTCTCTCTCTCTCTCTCACTTGTTCTGTCTCTCTCCCTTTCTCTCATCCACTCAATCTGTCTCTCTCTCACTCGCTTGTTCTGCCTCCCACTAGCTCTTTCTCTCTCACTTGTTTGTTCTCTCGTGCTCTCTCCCATTACCTCGCTCTGTCTCTCGCTCATTTACTCGCTCTGTCTGTCTCTCTCTCTCTCTCGCTTGTTCTGTCTCTCTCCCTTTCTCTCATCCACTCAATCTGTCTCTCTCTCACTTGCTTGTTCTGTCTCTCGCGATATCTCTCTCTCACTCACTAGCTCTGTCTCTCTCACTCGTTTGTTCTCTCGTGCTCTCTCCCATTACCTCGCTCTGTCTCTCGCTCACTTACTCGCTCTGTCTCTCTCTCTCTCTCTCTCTCTCTCTCTCTCTCACTTGTTCTGTCTCTCTCCCTTTCTCTCATCCTCTCTCCTACTCACTCATACATTCTTACTGTCTTTCTCTCTCTGACTCTCTTTGTTGCTCCCTCAGTCTCACTCACTCACGCTGTCCATCTCTCTCTCTCTCTCTCCTGAGATGTTATAATACAGTAAAAAAAAGCTCTAGTTTGCCAGACCTACACCATACTACACTATTATCACTGTCCCTCTTCCAACAAAACAAGAAAATACAAACATTTAAAATACAAAAAAAAAGTGATTAAAGTAATTGATACCACTCATATAAATATATAATTTCATTCCTGTAGGAAGATTTCAGTTAAAATTTCGACATCCGACTTCAAATGGAACACAGCATTAGGAGTGCAAGCATGCATTTATACTGAACCTGCAGACATCTGGGTTAGTTGTGAATCTAAAAGCATGGAAAGAACTGCAAAAAAATAATAATGTACAAGTTGTTGATCAAGATTAATCTAAATGAAGACTTGCATGATGTTCAAAGTTTTGCACAATTCTTTTAGTTATGCATTGTAGCTACAAGGCTTATGTTGCAGACAAATACTATAAATCAGAAGTTACCAAAAATCTTATCTATATATATTTCAGGCATTAAATTAAAGAGCTGCATATAGGCCTGTCACTATTTATATTTATAACTATTTTTTGTTGGACAATATATTATCTTAGAAATAAACAGTATTATTGTTATTTTAAGGTTGTCGTCATTTAATGCTACTGTTCTCATGAAAGATAAGTAGTATAATAGTGATTTTACACTATAAACAAATTAATGGCTGTTTGAAGCACTGTTCGTGGCTAAAATATATCAAGGTTAGCAAAAATAATTGAGATCATGTACATAGACTGTATTGATTACATAAATTGCGTAATTATTGCGACAGGCTTAGCTGTATATTTATGGTACAAATTTTGGTTGACTATTGAATTCCAGCATCTGTGAGCAACATTGGGACTAGAATATTGTATAATTAAAATTCCCACCATTCCCATAATCAACTGTATAGGCTACACTGACATGCCACAAGATAATGAGACAGAAACTAATCATATTTCCCATGATTTTCCTTGTCCCCCTATATTGAGATATTGGTAATCTACAGCTAAACATTACGACTCTTATCCTTGTAGATACTGTATGATTTCGATCAGTGAACTCTTGAGTTGAGTTGATTGTCTTTGAGGAGAACATGAGTGTTACCCACTGCATGTCTTGTGCTAGACATATTAAGGCTTTTAATACAGATGAGAAAGTTGCTGTTTTATAATATTTTAACTCTTTATTTCAGAAAATAACAGTAGCAGAATGTATCGAGACTCAGAGCAAAGCCATGACCATGCTGAATCTGGAGCAGCTGTCCTACCTGTTGAAGTTTGCCCTGCAGAAAATGAAGCAGCCTGGAGTAAGCTTTTTTATATTCTGATGTAGTTTAAAGTTTGACAGTTACATTACTTTGTGACTTACAAATATGAATCCATGTGAGCATGTTTGCAGGGTTTTACAGGGTTTTACATGAAAACCCTGAAAAAGTAATGGAATTTAAAAATAGCAGTTTCCAGACCTGAATAAGTTTTGGAAAAATCAAAATACCCAACAAGTTTTGGAAAAGTCATGAAAATCTTTGTGTTTTTTTGTTTATTGATGGAAAATCTATTTTTAGCTACACAATGGCGCTCTCAGGATCTGACACACATTTTATTATTAAAGATTGTGTGTCAGCACTTTTATAAGATTCATTTTAGGCCTATTATAATCTATTTGGATTATAGTTCTAGTCGCTTTTTGGATTTATTGTCCATGTCTCCACTGATGTTTTAAAAACGTATAGTCATGAAAATTTGGCTTAAATGCATGGAAAAAGTCATGAAAAGATCCTGGAAATGTATTGGTTAAAAAATGTATGAATCCTGTTTTTCGGTTTTCACATGGTATTTTTAACAGTTTCAGATTTCCTTATGGTGCAGCTCTTCGTCTTTTGAAGCACATTTAATGCTTTTTCAATACTAATACTGATATCAACAACTTTTTTTTACATATATATACTTGGATTGATGATACCCAATTACCAATATTATTGTTTGTTTTAATTCTACACCTAAAATGAGCTGTCTTTGATAAAAATATTTACATTACATTACATTTGGCAGACGCTTTTGTCCAAAGCGACTTACAATATTGAAGTGCAAATAATAGAAGAGGTTAAGTACAAAAATAATAGAAGTTAAAAATAAAGCATCTATAGATAGGGCCTAAAGGAGGTCAGAGGGAAATAATGGGATAGAGGAGTAGAGAAGAGGAAGAAGGAAATGGGGTTAGAAGTAGTTAGTTTGTTAGAGGTGTTAGGAGAGTAAGTGCTCTTTGAAGAGCTCTGTCTTCAGGAGTTTCTTAAAGATAGCGAGAGATTCTCCTGATCTGGTAGTAGAAGGTAGTTAGTTAGAGGTGTTAGGAGAGTAGGTGCTCTTTGAAGAGCTCTGTCTTCAGGAGTTTATTAAAGATAGCGAGAGATTCTCCTGATCTGGTAGTGGAAGGTAGTTTGTTCCACGATTGGGGAACTCTGTATGAGAACAGTCTGGATTGCTTTGTGTGAGTGTTTGGCAAAGCGAGGCGACGTTCATTGGAGGAGCGCAGCGGCCGGGAGGTAGAGTAAGCCTTCAGGAGCGAGTGCAGGTAGGAAGGAGCCTGTACTGTCATCACCTTGTAGGCGATTGTAAGCACTATTACAATCGCCTACGCCTGTATTTGATGCGAGCAGCAACCGGTAGCCAGTGGAGCTCAATGAGCAGCGGGGTGACATGTGCCTGTTTTGGTTGGTTGAAGACCAAACGTGCTGCTGCATTCTGGATCATCTGGAGTGGTTTTACTACACAGGCCGGGAGGCCAGTTAGTACGGCATTGCAGTAGTCGAGGCATGAGATTACCACAGCTTGTACCAGGAGTTGGGTGGCCTGTTGCGTCAGAAACGGTCGAATTTTTCCGATGTTGTAAAGCGCAAAGCGGCAGGATCGAGCAACTGAGGCCACATGGTGCGTGAAGAGAAGCTGGTCATCAACCATAACACCCAGGTTCCTAGCAACCTTTGTCGGTGAGAGAGAGAGAGAGTCGATGGTTATGGCAAAGTTGTGTTGAATAGAAGGTTTTGCTGGTATGACCAGAAGTTCAGTCTTTGAGAGGTTTAGTTGGAGGTGATGTTCCTTCATCCATGCGGATATGTCTGAGAGACACTGTGATATTCGTGCAGAGATTGAGTGATCATCTGGTGAGAATGACAGGTATAGCTGAGTGTCGTCAGCAAAGCAGTGGTAGGAAAAACCATGTGAGCGGATGACCCGACCTAGAGAGGTGGTGTATATTGAGAAGAGAAGAGGTCCCAGTACTGAACCCTAGGGAACCCCAGTGGGTAACGAGTGGGCTGGGGACAGCCGTCCTTGCCATGACACCCTGAACGAGTGCCCAGTGAGGTACGATCTGAACCATGACAGCGCATTGTCTGAGATCCCCATGTTCGAGAGTATAGTTAGGAGGAAGTCATGGTTGACTGTGTCGAAAGCAGCTGAGAGGTCCAGCAGAATGAGCACTGAGGACTGTCCTGCAGCTCTAGCAGTTTTTAACGCTTCTGTCACAGACAACAGAGCCGTCTCAGTAGAGTGCCCTTTCTTGAAACCAGATTGGTTCTGGTCCAGGAGGTCATTTTGGGTGAGGAAGCCAGAGACTTGATTGAGAGCTGCTCTTTCTAATGTTTTAGAAAGAAAAGGCAGTAGTGAGACCGGTCTGTAGTTATCAACCTGGGCGGGGTTGAGAGAAGGCTTTTTAAGCAGTGGTGTGACCTGTGCTTGTTTAAAAGCAGTCGGGAACACACCAGATGTTAAAGAGGCATTGATCGTGTGAGTAATAGCCGGAATGATTGCAGGTGCAATGGTTTGCAGAAGGTCTGAAGGGATCGGGTCAAGTGGACACGTAGTAGGACGGCTACGCGTTAGGAGAGCCAGTGTCTCGTTCTCAGTGAGAGGAGCGAACGAGGAGAAAGCGACGCCTTCGGTAGAGGGATACCGGGCAGCAGAGCATGATGTAGGACTGCTACATGTCGCATCAGTAAACTGTCTGCTGATAGCTGCCACTTTCCCAGTAAAGAATGAGGCAAGAGCTTCAGCCGTAAGGCAGGTAGCCTGAGGAGGAGGTGGAGGGTTGAGTAGTGTTTTGAATGTAGCAAATAGTTTCCGGGAGTCTGTGAGGGAGCCAGGAGCAGTTGGTAGTTTTTTAGTTTTTGCCATTTTCTTTCAGCAGCTCTGATTTTGGAGCGTAGTTCCCTGAGCGTGTCATTTTTGAGCCATGGCTGCGGTTTGCTTGGTTTAATGGCTCGAGATGTTTGAGGACAGAGGTCGTCCAAACAGGAGCTTAATGTGGAGCAAAGAGTATCAGTGGCATCATTAACATTGAGTGATGAAAATGAGCCTAATGGAGGCATATTGTCAGTCACCAGCGAGGAGTACTGGTCTGCTGGGAGATCTCGAAGATTTCGGCGGAACGAGACCATAGTAGGAGTAGCTGTGGGTTTTTTCGAAATGCGAACGTTGAGTTGCATGAAGAAGTGGTCTGAGAAGTGTAGAGGAGTGACAGTTAAAGAGTCGGTGTCACAGTTACGAGTGAAGATCAGGTCTAGATGTTTGCCAGCTTTATGTGTTGGGGGGCTGGGGACCTGCTCCAGATCGAAAGACTGCATGAGGGATGAGAAGTCTGTGAAGCTGTTACTGTCATGATGGATGTTCATATCCCCTAGAATGAGCATGGGGCAATCTTGCTCGGGGATAGAAGACAGTAGCATGTCAAGTTCATGTGTGAACTCGCCCATTTGTCCAGGAGGACGGTAGATGACAACGACAGTAAGTTTTGATGGAGTATTAACCAGTGTGGCATGATACTCGAACGAGTTGTATGAGTTTGCAGGTAATAGTGGAGTGTATTTTAAGCCATTCGCGAGCAATAGGCCAGTTCCCCCTCCTCGTCCTGAGAGACGAGAAGTATGGGTAAAGGAATAATTATTTGAAAGTGCCGCCGGAGTAGCAGTGTTTTTACGCCTTCTGTGCGTACCGGAGATGACAGGAATGTGATGGGAGCACATTTTGTGAGGCAGTAGGATGGGCTGCCTTGTCAGTGGCCTTGCTCGGTGGACTCGTGCAGGTAGACTCGCAGGTCTTTACCCGAGTTAGGTCTTCACACGAGAGGGTCTTCACACAACAGCTGACGCCTTCGGCTGACGCCTCGGCGAGTGTGAGTGACGACATAGGAGTCTGAATTTGCGCGCAGGTGCGGGCGATATAGGAAATCGGCTCCACCAGACTGTCTTTTAAAGCGTGAGTAACGCCCCTGAGGTGTGTAGACAGAGATTGTGTGAATGAGGGGGTTTGCCACGCCCCGCTCAAGTGAGAATCGCTCAGCCTTGTCCGAAAAAGCGCGCTGAAAAGCGCGTTTGCTGTTGCTCTTACAGCGTAGCTGCAGTTAAAATGGAGTAAAAAGCGCAGTCTGGTGTAGCTTCAGTTCCTGTTTGCTCTCGTAGTGTGCCCGCTCTTATTTAATTAAAAGATGGTTAATGTTCAAACTACATTAAATCTTCTCTTAAAAACTTGACTTTGAAAATTTGCACCCAACAAGTCAAGTAAAGTCAAGTAGTTTTATTGTCAATACTGCATATGTACAGGACATACAGAGAATTGTAATTACGTTACTCTCCTTCCCAATTTTACAGCAGGTACAGATAATAGATATAATAAAGGAGAATGGGAGACACTATGGGTACAATACAGCAGGGACACAAATAGACATACATGAGACAAACAAGGTGCAGTAGTGTGGGGGAGAAATAGATTTATAAATAAAAGTAAAAAAAAAGAAAAAAAAAAAGAAACAGATATATAATATAAAAGAGTGGGAGACACTATATGTACAATACAACAAGACACAATAAACATACATAAGACGGAAGACAATAGTGATTGAGATGGAATGACAGTATAAATAGTATATAACGGTAGTGCAAATATGCTATATAGCTTAAGGCTGGTAAAGGGAATGAGTGCATAAATATGCACAAGCAGCCCGATCATCTAATATCTGGGATATTATAGATGATAGATGATATAATATTTTATAAGACTAATTGGTATTTTTGGCAGTGTGGGCAGTGTGCCAAGTCCTGCTGGAAAATGAAATCTGCATCTCTGGAAATGTCAGCAGAAGGAAGCATGAAGTGCTTTAGACTTGATAATAAAACACAGTGGATCAACACCAGCAGATGACTAGACCTTCAGACTAGACCTCAAGCAGTTTGGACTGTGTGTCTCTCCACTCTTCCTCCAGACTCTGCTCCCTTGATTTACAAATGAAATGCTAAATTTACTGATGATCAGTGATGGTTTGGAGAAGTCAAAAGTGCAGTTTTTTTTCCCAGAAAATATTACAGCACTTCATGCTTTCCTCTGCTGACAACTTTTATTCAGATGCGGATTTCATTTTCCAGCAGGACACTCTGCTAAATGTACCAATTGGTCTTAATTATATAATATTTACATTTTCTGAGACGTTGATTTTTGGGTTTCTAGTTGGCTGTAAGCCATAATCATCAACAATAAAATAAATAAACGCTTAAAATAGGTCACTCTGTGTGTAATACATCTATATAATATAATGTTTCACATTTTAAATTGAATTACTAAAATAAAATAAGTTGTTAATGAAGTGGGAGTGTTAGTAAAACCTGTTGTCAGAGCTGAATCTCTGTGATGAATAAAAATACTCAACACTGGAACAGTTTAGAGTAATGAATGTATTTCCTCTTTCTTGGGTTTGCAGACGGAGCCGTTTCATAAGCCTGTGTCTCTGGAACAACATCCAGACTACGCTGAGTACATCTTCCACCCCATGGACGTGTGCACCTTAGAGAAGGTAACTACTACCACTGGCTCCTCATGTGTATCTGAAAGAGTATCAGTTCTAAATAGTGCTAACTAACATAGCGCTGTGTCGCGTTCACAGAATATCAAGAAGAAGATGTACGGCTGCACAGAAGCTTTCCTGGCAGATGTGAAATGGATCCTGCACAACTGTATCATTTATAATGGAGGTTAGTTCTGACCTCAACCATCTCAGTCTAGTTTTTGTGTTGGAATGATGAGGGTTAAATTTATAACTGTTTTTGTGATGTGCAGGGAATCATAAACTGACTGCAACAGCAAAGGTTATCGTGAAGATCTGTGAGCATGAAGTGAGTACATACTATATATACACTGTATACTGTAAACTTCTTGAAAATATCTTTTGTAGTAAAGTCCGTTATACAGCTCTGGAAAAAAATGAGACCACTTCGGTTTCTGAATCAGTTACATAAACTACAGACAACATTTCTCCCAAATTCCAAATAAAATTATTGTCATTTAGAGCATTTAGTTGCAGAAAATGAGAAAAGGCTGGAATAACAAAAAAGATGCAGAGCTTTCAGACCTCAAGTAATGCAAAGAAACCAAAAAAAAAATATTCATAAAGTTTTAAGAGTTCAGAAATCAATATTTGGTGGAATAACCCTGGTTTTAATGACAGTTTTCATGTATTTTGGCATGTTCTCCTCCACCAGTCTTACACACTGCTTTTGGAAACTTTATGCCACTCCTGGTGCAAAAATTTCAAGCAGTTCAGTTGAGGTTTTCAATTTGGTAAAATCAAAGAAACTCATCATTTTTAAGTGGTCTATTATTTTTTTTTTCCAGAGCTGTATTTGCAGTTTATTAGATTCTTTGTCTGATTTTTCGTCTCCAGATGAATGAAATTGAAGTTTGTCCAGAGTGCTACTTGTCAGCTTGCCAAAAGAGAGACAACTGGTTTTGTGAACCTTGTGTAAGTACACAGTTTATCCTTCCTCTTATTATTTAAACGTTTATTGTTTTTGCTATTTATTTATTTATTTATTTATTTTTATTAGTTTTTTTTATTCTGATTATTTTAGTTCATAATTATTTATTTCAGAATTTGATATCATTTTATCATTTACTTTTACTATACTTTTCTTTATTTTATATTTTATAAATTCTTTACTTCTTGTGTAAATTTGTTAATGATCATTTTATTTAGATTTTCCTATTACATGTATGTATATAAGTCCATCTATATTAAATGTATGTGTTTAAAATCTTTAGTTATTTAATTAATTTACTTTCATTTATTATTCTTTTATTCTATTTCTAATTTCTTATCTACTGTTTTCAATCCCTTTTTAAAAAAAATACATCTAGTCTCAGCCCCATCCTCTGGTCTGGGCTAAACTGAAAGGCTTTCCCTTCTGGCCGGCTAAAGCTCTGAGGGATAAGGACGGTCAAGTTGACGCTCGATTCTTTGGTCAGCATGACAGGTGAGTCCTGCTAGTTTGAATACATGACATCTCAACTTGGTTTGTTAACTATTTTTACCTGGACGAGATGTAGAGCCATATGTTACATCTTTCACCTGCGCCGTTTAAATAGCAGCGGTGCTTGTGAACATATCTACGACGATGGGTATGGTGGTCTTGAAATGAGGTGTGTGTTTAGCTACATTTCTGGTTTTCTGTATTGCTACCTTGGCAACAGAAAACACAGGTGTGCCACTGACTGAAAAATACATAAACCGACATCAGCAGTCAGACGATCATTGCTATCTTGGCATTGAATTGTCAACACGGGCGCATTCCCAACATGTGTGTACACCCCGCATGTTATGCGTCCCGGTAGCTGCGCCAGTGAAATAGCAATCTGCCAAAGTTAGAGCATACCTGGCTCTTAAAGGGAATGGCAGGTGAAACGCTGATTGGTTTATTGCACATTATGCCCAAAACATACCCATGATTTAATTAAGAGAATTAGCACATGCCTTTCGCGTGTTTTAAATCAAACATACTTTTCCCGTTGTTACGACAGCAAAGACACACTAAGACGCTCTAAATCAAAGTGTAATCTCAGTAAACAGTATGATTGACATTTTAAGACAATTTTATTCTACTGGTATTATTATAATATAATATTATAAAATTGAAATTATTCCAGTTATAGAGCATAAAGGGAGTAGCCACTCGACTCGGAATGGGAAAAAAAATATTTGTAATAAATAAAATACATTTGGCAATAATTAGGTGATTAAGGTCATGTTCATATACTGAAGCAGGGTCCATGTAGTTCTAAATCCTTAACCATATGACTGATTTTTTTTTTTGCCAATTCTTAATTTTTTCAAGAATTGACATTCACAATGTACATTTTTTCTTTTGTTATCACTTCTGATTTCATAACTATCACATTGTTTATGTCTTTAACCTACAAAAATGTATACAGAACAAGGAACTATTAACACGGATGACGCCTTCAATTATTGTTCTATTAAAATGTAATAAAACCAATACGGAAGAAATAAAATATATGTTTTCTGGGTAGTAGTTTATTCTGTTTCAATGAAATCTGTTCTTTCATTCTTCATGTAAATTGTCCATTTTGACCATAGTTGTGCAGATTTTAACATCTGCAGTGCAGCCTGATCCATCACATATATTTCATTGACTATATTCATCCATTCTTCCATTACTGAGGGATCAGGTATACGCCATTTCCTTGTTATGGCTTTTTTACTTGCAGTCGAAAGAATATTCCACAGATATCTATTTGAACCTATTGCTTAAAGACTGATCTCTCCTAAAAATAAAATATAAAATGTCTGGTTAATTAATAAGTCCAGTATTTTTTGTAGTGTATTGTGCAAATCTGAGCAATAAGCCCTTAATTTTGAGCATCCCCAAAATATATGGCAATGTCCATCTTCCTGACCACATAGGCGCCAGCATTCCCGGATCTCTCCAGGTCTCGAGTTAGACATTTCCACCCGAATTCCCTTCAATTATATGCACTAATACATTTCCATTGTTGTTCCCATATTTTATGCCATCTCTCGTTTGAAATAGATTGACCACTTTCTTTTCTTCCATTTTTGTTTGATGAATTCAGTCGAGTTATCTGTAATTTCTATTAATCCCTTATATATATAAGATACGACTGAATTTTATTAATTATTATTATTTTTTTTTTTTTTTCAGAGCGTGGGTGCCCATCAACAACTGCTACCTCATGTCAAAAGAGATTCCCTTCTCCGTGAAAAAGACCAAGAGCATTTTTAACAGTGCCATGCAGGAGATGGAGGTCTATGTGGAAAACGTTCGCAAGAAGTACGGCGTCTTCAACTACGCGCCGTTCCGAACACCCTACACCCCCAACAACCAGTTCCAGATGCTGCAGGACCCCAGCAACCCCAAGAAAGGCACGGTCATGGGGGAGAAGCAGGACAAAGTCAAGTTCAACTTCGACATGACCGCATCTCCCAAAATGCTCATGAGCAAGAGTATGATGCCGGCAGGGGCGGGGCGTCGGATCTCCATGACGGACATGCCCCGGTCTCCAATGAGCACCAACTCCTCCGTCCACACGGGGTCAGACCTGGAGCAGGACGCGTCAGAACGAGGAACAAAACTACAGTCCAGTCACTGCAGCGCAGGAGAGGACTCCATGGACTGCACAGGTACATGCACTGTGTTATTGTAGTGTATTGTGCATCTTCAGTTAACCTTTAGTAGGGAGCTGTTACTTCTGAGATGTGGAAAACGTGGATGTAATCATGAAATTAATACTTAAAGGTCATATTCCATTGATATTTTTATTCATTTAAAAATGTCTAGTTGTGGTCTCGGATATAAATGAATGCCATGTAAAAAAAGGGCTTATGTATTTCTATTTAGCCCTGCTTTATTTCACTGAATTAGAGGTCTCTGAAAAAAAATTTGTTTTTGCTCTTGCTAATAAATATTCATACATGCAAATATTGCCTCTGATTGGCTAACAGCACTGCAGCAGAGTATGCCTACCTATATCAGCCCCAGAGTCTGACATGTTTCTGTCTTTGTGCACTAGGGGTGGGACAAAATATTGGTATAGTGATATATTGTATTTGCAATACATTTTTGTTATGTGGCGTCAGATATTGTTTTTTTTTTATTTTGCTTTCTTACTTACTTACTTTTTCTGATTTGAGTTTATGATTTTTGAAAGGTGTTAGGTTTATAGTTCTTGTTATTAAGTGAATTTGGCATCAAAAGTTTCATGCAAAAAAATAAAATCCGCAATTAAAATTTCAAGAATCAATAGCAAAAAGTGTACCGGTATGTTGCAAATTCAAAAGGAAAACAAAATATAGCAAATGTACAGCTCTGGAAAAAATAAGTGACCATTTAAAATTATAGGTTTCTTTGAATTTACCAAATTGAAAACATCTGGATGATCACAAGCCAAGCCTGAATGGAATTGTTGCACCATGAGTGGCATAAAGTTATCCAAAAGCAGTGTGTAAGACTGGTGGAGGAGAACATGCCAAGATGCACGAAAACTGTGATTAAAACCAGGGTTGTTCCACCAAATATTGATTTCTAAAGTCTTAATGAATATGAACTTGTTTTCTTTGCATTATTTGAGATCTGAAAGTTTTACATATTTACATATTTCTCATTTTCTGCAAGTAAATGCTTTAAATAACATTTCTATTTAGAATTTGGTAGAAATGTTTTCTGAAGTTTATAGAACAAAACAACAATGTTCATTTTACTCAAACCTATAAATGGCAAAATCAGAGAAATTCATTCAGAAACTGACGTAGTCTCTTAATTTTTTCCAGAGCTGTATGTATTTAAATATACTTGGTTACTTTATTATTGTTTGCAGTTATTTAAAAACTATTTCAGTTTGGCCAGACTTGTGTTTTTTCTGTGGATCTTTGTGGATTTTGCTGCTTCAGTTTTGTCTTAACCCATAAGAGCCCAGACCCATTTTTGACCCAAATTCAAAATTGAATCAGAAATTTAGTG
Source organism: Astyanax mexicanus (assembly GCF_023375975.1). Lineage (NCBI taxonomy): Eukaryota > Metazoa > Chordata > Actinopteri > Characiformes > Acestrorhamphidae > Astyanax > Astyanax mexicanus. Next base: position 27,069,930 of record NC_064420.1, on the reverse strand, counting down.
TGGTCACATTATTGTTAAAATCCAAATGACACAACATAATTTAATAACTTTTATATTTTAACATTTTGTACTAAAAATCAGGCCAGAACTAGTTATATGACACGTAAAACAATATTTAAGCGCCTAAATGGTTAAATTGTTAGAACAGATCTAAAAATCAAAATGGGGAATAAGGAAAAAATTAAAATAAGGACAAAATGAAGCAGAATTTGGAAAAGTAAAATAAAACAAATACCATGGGGGCCCTTCTTTAGTCATGCTGTTATATGCAGTTATAATTGCAGCTCTCTGAGTGCAGTACTAATGTGCAGTATCATTTTTGTCTCGGCTTCAGCATCACCGGCATCTCAGAAAACCACAGGAAGCCCCAAACCTGTCCTGCCAGCACCTCTCAAACAGGAAAGAACCCAGACCACAGGAAGCATTCTCAACCTCAATCTTGGTGAGTCTCAAAGCCGGCTGCCTGTTCTGCAGGCGTCTACTGTATCAGGAAGTTTTAACTTATCACTGTCGCTCTCTGGGATCTGAAACTTTTATTACCTGAACGTTTTATTAAAGCCTCTTTGTGGCGGGTGAGTCTTTTGTTAAAAGTGCTGCACAAGTAAAACTGAACTGAATAGGAGTTACGCAAAACCTTCAGACCATCGCGTGTTATACTGTGCTGATGTTTGGACTCCTGATGTTTGTTCTTAGACCGCATTAAAGCAGAGATGGACCTAAAAGAGCTGAGCGAATCTGTACAGCAACAGCAACAGCAGCAGGGGGCTTCTGTAGTCCTTACCTCCCCAAAGAAACCCACCAGGAGCCTCGACAAGACTATAGAGAGCTGCAAGGCCCAGTTAGGTAAGCTGAGTACACACACACACACACACACACACACACACATGCAAACACTCACTGACACTGCTCTCTGATGTAGTATGAAATATCAATTAATAAGACTGTCACCAGAGTACATGCATTATGGAGTTAAACACCAGTTCTTAAAACTGAATGCAGACAAAAGTAAAGTTTTATTGGTTGAAACAAAGACATCACTTGTCTCATGTAGCAAATTTCACTGTTGCTGTAGAGTGTTAATATTAAGCCAGCCTTTTCTCTTAAGAACCTTGGCTGCCACCTTTGACTGTCATGTTAAGCTAGTCTCTAAATCTGCATTTTATCACCTGCGTAATATTGCATTTACATTTACATTTAAGGCATTTGGCAGACACCCTTTTCCAGAGCGACTTACAACAGCGCTTCATTGTTTACTTCAAAATATCCATAGCTAGTATGTAGAGAATAGGATTAAGAGAAATACCAAGCTTTGATAATGTTTAGAACCCTAGGAGAATTTTTCCCTTTTACTCCCCAATTTACACTGCCAAATACCCGAACCACTCACTAGGACTCCCCTATCACTAGCAATGCCCCAACACACCAGGAGGGTGAAGACTAACACATGCTTCCTCCGATACATGTGAAGTCAGCCACCACTTCTTTTCGAACTGCTGCTGATGCAGCATTGCTGAGCAGCATCACAGTGTGCTTGGAGGAAAGCACAGTGACTCGGCCTCGGTACATCAGCTCACAGACGCCCTGTGCTGCAGACATTACCCTTTAGTGATGTGGGGAGAGAGCGCCATCTACCCACCCAGAGGGAGCAGGGCCAATTGTGCTCCCTCTGAGCGCCAGCAGCTTGATGGCAAAGCTGCATGAGCAGGGGTTCGAACTTGCGACCTCCCGCTCATAGTGGCAGCGCTTTAGACCGCTGGACCACTCGGCGCCCCCATTTTTTATTGATTTTTTTAAGATTCGTTTAAAAACTCCTTGAAAAGATGAGTTTTCAGTCGGCGTTTGAAGACCGCGAGTGACTCTGCTGTTCTGACCCCCAGTGCAAGTTCGTTCCTAGCACAGAGAAGAGTCGCGATAATTGTTTTCTGTGGGCTTTGAGGGATAGTGGGTTTGAAGGATGGTCGTCTGGAAGCTCTAAGAGCTCTTGGTACAGATCTGGCTTTGACCATTGACATAAAGTAAGAAGGAGCTGGTCCGTTTTTGGCTTTGTAGGCCAGCGTCAGGGTTTTGAATTTGATTTCGCCGGCACTGGATTATGAAGCGCATTATGCAACACTAGTAAGAAACAGGGGTGTCACCATGTTTTTCTTGTAATTCAGCAGGTCTCGCTGCTGGCTAGTGAGGCCTGTAAAGCTAAGCTAAGTTAAGTAAACAAAATTCTTAAAATAAAGTTACAGTCAAACGAGTTCTGGATGTTAATTTACACACATTTCCTTTCTGAAAATTGTTTATTTGGCTGATTTGACAAATCAGTAATTTTGAGTATCTGTATAAAGGCCCGGTAAAGAACATTGGTATTCAAATTGTGTGAAACTGACACCAATAAACCCATAATTCCTGCTATTTACTTACTTAGAATTTTTTTTTTCTTAGTAGCATAGTCGCTGTGAAGTGTGGAGAATAGTTTTGCGGTATATTGATTATTGCTGAATCACAGTTTTGAGTTATCACCGTTATCATTAATTTACCACAGCTGAAAGGTGCTGGAAAAACTTGAAAATGGGCCTTGAAACTGCTTGAAAAGTGCTTGAAATTTACCTTGTAAAAAGTGTATGAAGACCCAATATGATCTGTTATCGTACATGAGGACACCAGACCTTCTGGATAAGTGATGCATGATAGCAAACCGTTCATCTTTGTCCTGACCACGGTTCCACCAAATACTGATTCGTTAGTCCCCTTTTGTGTTTCATTTTCATGTTTGTTAACCAATAACCCGATAAAAACACTTAAAACACATAAAACGATTAATAAAGCCACCCTTACACACTTCCTGTAACTTGTGATGCTTTCATTCCTGACTGTTTGTCGCTCAATCTGTGTACAGGCATTCAAGAAATCTCAGACGACGTGTACCGGGGCGTGGATCACAGCGACTCGGATGATTCCGACAAGTCAGACTCCAGCGACAGCGAATATGCAAGCGAAGAGGAGCACGGACCAAAGGAGAGCAATCAAGACAATGGTGCCCATAAAGACTCTAAAAAGAGACCCAGAACTCCCACCTCTCAGCCACAGGACAACAAGGCTGCACATCCTCCACCCCCGGCAGAAAAGGCGACTCCTGAGCCACCCGCCAAAAAGAAAGCCAGTGCTGTTGTGGAGAAGGAACTGAAGGAGCCTCAGGAGAAGCCCAAGACCACTCAACAGCAGCCGGCGCAGAAAGAGAAGCCTTCAGCTGGTCAATCAGGGAAGACGGCCAGGGAGCGGGACCCGGACTCGGACTCTGAAAGAGAGCTAGTGATCGACCTCGGTGATGAGCATGGAGGACGAGAGCGGAAAAGGCCAAAGAGAGAAACACCGTCAGCTCCCAGCTTAGCGACCAAAGACACAGCAGCCGTCAAACCTGAAGGTGGGACCTCTTCTTTTAATCCACAGGCTTTTCTGAATCTGTTTTTTATTAGTGGTTGGTATGATGCAGTGGATAACACCACTGCCTGCCAGTGAGCTGCCATGTGGCAGACTGGGGTTCAATTCCAAGTCTAGCTAACTAGGCTGTGCTTTACACCAACAAGAGTCCTTGGGCAAGACTCCTAACACTACATTGACTCAACTCAACAAATCAGTCTGTGGATATGCATTATTAGCACTTGTGAAATATATATATATATATATATATATATATATATATATATATATATATATATATATATATATATATATATATAATATACACTACTAAAATTTAAAAGTGTTCTTTGAATGATGCCAAAAAAGAAACACATTGGGGAAGTTTCCCAGACAGGGGTTAAGCCTAGTCTGAGACGACAGCATTTTACAAGAGTTTTTTCCACTGAAAACAAAATATAGTCTACGACTAGGATTAATCCCAGTCCAGGAAACAAACACATTTTGTAGTAGAGATATGGGAGTGTGAAAAACCTGTAAAAGATTTGCGTAAGCTTTTTGATTTAATAGCCTTTTTCTATTTCATACTCACTCATCTCTGTTAAAAAACGTGGTTCTTTATGGATCCATTTTTAGTAGTGGGGAAAAAAACGTTTAAAATCTGATTTTTTTTTTTTTTTTTTTTTGTAAAAAAAAATGGAAGAGTTTTTTTTAGGCCATATTGCCCAGCTCTAGTTTGAGAAGTCTTTAAGCCAATTTCTCCACATCAAGACCAGTTTTTCCAAAATGTATTGTACCTCTTCATGCGAGCTGACAAAATAGAGCTCTGGAAAAAGTAAGAGACCAGTTTCTGAATCAGTTTCTCTGATTTTGCTATTTATAGGTATATGTTTAAGTAAAATAAACATTGTTGTTGTTTTATTCTATAAACTATGGATAACCTTTCTCCCAAATTCCAAATAAAAATATTGTCGTTTAGAGCATTTATTTGCAGAAAATAAGAACTGGCTGGAATAACAAAAAAGATGCAGAGCTTTCAGACCTCAAATAATGCGAAGAAAACAAGTTCATATTTATACAATTTTAAAAGTTCAGAAAAACCCTGGTTTTTAATCACAGTTTTCATAAATCTTGGCATGTTCTCCTCCACCAGTCTTTCACACTGCTTTTGGATAACTATGCCTGCACTCCTGGTGCAAAGATTCAAGCAGTTCAACTTGGTTTGATGGCTTGTGATCATCCATCTTCTTCTTGATTATATTCCAGAGGTTTTAAATTTGGTAAAATTTAAAGAAACTTATAATTTTTTAATGTTCCTACATACATGCTTTAGTATAATTCACTCATGTTACCAGGACCTGACAGTTCAGTAATTTAGAACAAATTAAAGCTTCTAGGCTCCTTAGCGGCTCAATCGTTAGCTCTATCATTGAGAAACCACAAGTATGATCCTCAGTGATGCTGCAGCCTTTCTCAACCAGCAGTCTAATAGAGCATTGTTTGCACTCTCTTGAATGGTTAGAAGGGCCCTCCCTCTCCCTCTTTACTAAGCACAATGGGCCTCATTTATCATGCCCCTTTGGACTAAAAGTGTGATCTAAAAGCACCTCTTAACATCTGTCTAACAGAACTGAATAAACCTTAACTGATACCAGATCAGCGATTTTACTCAGATAAGTTGGGGCAGTGTTAGCTGGAGCTGGTGGCATCTGTTAACGGATGTAACGGAATTGGCAGTTAGTATTCTCCTTCAAGCGTGTTGAGCTGTGCAATCATGTTGCATTACAGGCAGTTTGAAAAGATGTGTTAGTGTTAGGACTGTGTATTAGCAAGAACCTGGCTGTATGATACATATAGTGATACAGGGGTCAGGATTCAATGTACCGTATTTTTTGCACTATAAGGCACACTATCAATAAACGTCTATTTTCTGGCCTATTTTCATACACAAGGCGCATCGGATTATAAGGCGCATTTTAAGTGTAAGGAAGGAACAGGGGTGTGGCCATGTTTCCCTTCTAATTTAGCTGTAAAACTAAGCTAAGTTAAGTAAACAAAAAAAAACTCTAATTCTAAAAAAAAACAAAACATGTTCAGATGAGTCAGACAAGTCAAACCAGCACTGGATATTAATCTACACAGATTTCCCTCCTGGAAACTGTTTATTTGGGTGAGTAAAGCACTTCCGTTTACTTACAGTAAGCTTAGATGGCTAGCACGGTTAGCGGGTAATGCTAATGCTGCTCCAGCAGTGCTAGCTGGGGTTAGCAGCAGACTACAGGCCGATAAAACTCACCTCAGAACGTCCGAATGGCTAGCTCTTAGTGGGTAATGCTAATGCTGCTCTAGCAGTGCTAGCCAGGGTTAGAAGCAGAACACAGGCCAATAATACTCACCTCTGAACGTCCGAATGGTTAGCGCTTAGCGGGTAATGCTAATACAGCTGGAGAACTAAACTAAATCTACTGTATAATGCTGTACTTTAGCAGATTGGTTTTACTGCTTTTTACAACCTGACTGGTAGAATTCATACACAAGGTACACCAGATTAAAGGCGCACTAATGATTTTTGGGAAAATGAAAGGATTTTAAGTGCAGCATATAGTCCAAAAAATATGGTACTGATATGTTGCAATACTGTAGTCTATATCTTCTGCTACATATATTTGGTATATTTTAAAGAGGGTGTGTGTCTGATTATGCAGGTAAAAAAAATTAACATGTCTCTGCTTCGTCCTCTCTTAATGTCTTTTCTCAGGAAAAACACAAACAGCAGCTCCATCATCAGGCTCTCCATCCACAGCCACCAGTGCATCACCCTCAACCCCCAGTACAAAAGACTCGGCTCAACCAGCTGCCAAGCCTCCAAGCATCTCCACCCAGCAACCCACCTCCACCTCCAGCAACACGACGCCCTCAGCTTCACAGCCAGGTGTACCGGCTGTTCCCTCAGCAGCCAACTCCAGCTCCACCGCGGTGAAGAAACAGCGCCCTCTGCTGCCCAAGGAGGCAGCCCAGGCCGGCCAGTCGGCTGTGGTTTGGAACCAGGCTGGGAATAAGTTACAGACGTCCTCTCAGAAATGGCACATGCAGAAGGTCCAGCGACAACAACAACAACAGCAACAGCAACAAGGTGCACAACCAGCCTCACAACCAGCCCCACAGGCCCAGCCACCGAGTCCAGCAGCCACTAGCAGCGCCAGCGCCAGTGCCAGCGCAAGTGCCAGCACCCGCTACCAGACCAGGCAATCTGTAAAAGGTAATGCAGGTGCGAATTGTCTGTTGGTCCCACCTGCAAACAAATCTTATATAATAAAGATGATGTGTTCTAAATATACTATAGGAATACACTACATGATTTTTCCCCTGATTTTAGCCCTGATTCCCAGTCTGGCTTAGTCTGGGCTAACTGACGCTAGTCTACAGCTTTTTCATCAGTCTGAGTTGTCAGTTGTATAGAGATTTGATTTATTGTGTGATTTCAGATTTTCGGCCTCACAATCAAGATTAAGACCAGTCAGCACATATCTAAACTTATTCACATTTTTCACTTTAAAACCACAAACTTTATACAAAATTTATTTTATAGAGATTTTAAGTGATAAACAAACACAAAGTAGCACATAATTGTGAAGTGAAATGAAAATTATATATTATTTTCAGTTTGTTTTTTTTTTTTCAATAAAAATCTGAAAAGTGTGTGCAAAAGTATTCATCTCCCTTTACTCTGAACCCCCTAAATAAAATCCAGTGCAGTCAATTGCCTTCAGAAGCCACTTATTAGTTAATAAACTCCAGCTGTGTGTGATTTAGCCTCAGTATAAATACAGCTGTTCTGTGAGGGCCTAAGTGGTTTGTTAGAGAACACTAGTGAACAAACAGCATCATGAAGACCAAGACACTCATAAGTTGTGGAGAAGTTTAAAGCAGGGTTAGGTTATAAAAAACACATCCCAAGCTTTGAGCATCCCCAGGAGCCCTGTACAATTTATTATACAAAAATAGAAAAAGTATTCTACATCTGCAAACCTACCAAGACAAGGCTGTCCACCCAAACTGACAGATTGAGCAAGAAGAGCACTGTTCAGAGAAGCAGCCACAAGGCCCATGGTCACTCTGGAGGAGCTGCAGAAATCCACAGCTCAGGTGGGAGAATCTGTTGACAGGAGAACTATAAGTCGTGCACTCCACAAATCTGGCCTTTATGAAAGAGTGTTGAGAAGAAACCACTGTTGAAAGAAAGGCATAAGCAATGCTGTTTGTACAGCAAACATGTGCAAGAAGGTGCTGTGGTCAGAGACCAAAGTTTTGGCCTAAATACAAAGTGCTTTGTGTGGCAGTAAAGTAACACTGCTCATTATCCTAAACACACCATCCCCAAAGTGAAACATGGTGGTGGCAGCATCATGCTGTGGGGCTGCTTATCTTCAGCAGGGACAGGGAAGTTGGTCAGAGTTAATGGAAAGATGAATGGAGATAAATACAGGGCAATCCTGTAAGAAAACCTGGTGGAAGGGGCAAAAGACTTGAGACTGGGAAGGAGATTCAAGACAATGACTCATATATAAACATATATGTGATTGACATTAAAACCAAGATCCTATGCTATTTCCACTTCATACGTTTGTGTTATGCTGTAGCACAAGCTACAGTAATGAATTTTACTAGTCAGGTTGTAAGGAGTAGTAAAACGACTTCGCTGAAGTACAGCATTATACAGCAGTATAAGCATTAGCCGCTAAGCGCTAACCATTCGGATGTTTAGAGGTGAGTATTATCGCCCTGTAGTCTGCTGCTAACCCTAGCTAGCACTGCTGGAGCAGTATTAGCATTACCCGCTAAGTACAATTTTTTTGGCCGTTCAGAGGTGGGTATTATCAGCCTGTAGCCTGCTTCTAATCCCAGCTAGCACTGCTGGAGCAGCATTAGCATTAGCCGCTAAGGACTAGCCACTCGGCCGTTTAGAGGTTATTACTATTAGTTTTACCAGAAACTAGTAAGAAACAAAAAACTTTGTGTAAACAGGGCTTTAGATAGTGTACTGTTACATCCCTGTAGCTAATATAGTTCCAGTAGTAGCTTAAACGATTCAATGTAAAATTTTATCTATGGCTTTTCAGTCATTATTTGAATCAAGTAAATTTTATATATATATATATATATATATATATATATATATATATATATATATATATATATATATATATATATATATATATATATACAACCACTTAATTATTTACACTAACACTTCCCCTATCACACTTTACTCATGATTGGATATTCACATATTCACATTCTCTTTTTAGAGCTGTATTTGTTACAGATGCATATTTATATTATATTTCTATGTCACATCAGTCACTTTCATAATCAATGTCATTGCACATTGCACTTTGCTCCGTTAATTATTTAATTATTTAATGACCATTAGCGACATCTACTGCACTGCTCCTTTACAGATATATCTGTACCTTGTATAGTAAGTTTCTTATAGCCTTATATATTTTCTACTCTTCTGTGTTTTAATTTATGTTTGAATATGTTTCTTATTGTATTGTGTTGTTGCTGCTGGATGCCTAAATCTATCTATCTATCTATATGACAGGCCATTTCTAGTGTTTATTAGCATTAGCATTAACATTAGCCTAGCATCTCCAGTTGTAAACTGTAAAAAGCATGACATTTTTGTTGACCTTATAACTCCTGAGCAGAAGAAACTTTAGAAACCAAATATGTCCCAACTGAGTGACTGCAAATATATTATTGTTCTAGTTGTTCACAGTGTGATTTTTGTCTTTTCTAGCTGTTCAACAGAAGGACAGCTCCTCTAATTCTGCACTGTCTGGAGATTTTCTTCCCTCTGCTGACGTGGCTGCTGATATCGCCAAATACACGTCCAAAGTAAGTCAACATATATTTCCCCTAAACAGCTATTTTTACTGATTTACGCTCACATTAACCAGTGTAGGCAAATGCCAGGATGTCCAGAATTATATAAAAAAAAAAAAAAAACACTTTCTGGACCTGCATTTGCTACCTCCTACCTAAAACATGTCTACAACTAGTGCCAATTTATAATAAGTAAGATTTGACAATGTTCATTATTACTTCCATAAAGTACTGTTATTTGTGACCCTTACTGTAAAGTGTTATCAGCTCGTGTTTTAGAATTGTGAGCTCTTTTTTTCCTTATCTTATTCTGCTTTTTCTTTTTTGTAGATGATGGATGCAATTAAAGGAACAATGACTGAGATCTACAACGACCTTTCTAAAAGCACCACAGGAAACACTATTGCTGAGGTTTGACTCTTCTTTGTTTTCATGTTTAGCAGTTTATAATTTAATTAAACGTAACATGATCTGGTTAATAAAACTTAAAATAAATATATATTTATAGGAAATACATTGTTCTAGTTTGTGTTTTCTTTCGTTTTTGCAGTTTCCTAAAATATGTGTTGAAATGTTCACAGTTGAATGCTATTCCAGTGTTCTGTACACTCTTAAAAAATGGTTCTTAAAGTAATGCTATAGTAGAATCACTTGGGGCTTCATAAAGAACCATGTTTCTGCTGTATCTGAGCTACCTTTTAAAGGTATAAAGAGTAATCTGTGTAAACTTGACTTTACAAATGTATACATTTTTTACACTATTTCAAATATGGTTCTTTAAACCACCCAAAATGGTTTGTAGAACATTTTAGATCCGTTTTTAGATATTAGATGTGTATAACAGTTTGATTTACTCTAATAATCTTCTGTATTTCTGTGAAACAGATCCGAAGGCTGAGGATAGAGATTGAAAAACTCCAGTGGCTGCATCAGCAAGAACTTTCAGAGATGAAACATAATTTAGGTAAAGCGTGTGTGTTGTATGTGTATGTTTTATGTGTGTAAACATGTTGAACTCTGCTTGTGTTCATGGATTAACAGAAGTGTGGTTTTGTGCTGTTTGTTTCTGTGTAGAGTTAACGATGGCGGAGATGAGGCAGAGTCTGGAGCAGGAGCGGGAGAGGCTGGTGTCGGAGGTGAAGAAGCAGATGGAGCTGGAGAAACAGCAGGCTGTGGATGAGACTAAGAAGAAGCAGTGGTGTGCCAACTGTAAGAAGGAGGCCATTTTCTACTGCTGCTGGAACACTAGCTACTGTGATTACCCCTGCCAGCAAGCTCACTGGCCTGAACACATGAAGTCTTGCACGCAGTCAGGTATGCATCTCTCACACACACACACACACACACACACACACACACACACACACACACACACACACACACACACACACAAAACACAGTCAGGTCAGGTGTACTTCTATACTTTTTCAAGATTCAGAATGTTTTGCAGTGGTGTACGTTCATTAATGTCTATCATAATTCAATTGCAGTAAAACTCTATATGAGTTTCCTCTACATATGTTTTCAGCAGGGGCAACAGGTCCACATTCGCCCCCTAGCTGACAGGGAAAGTTACGGCAGGTTTAAGTTCATTTTTACACTCTGCTCACATAAATTGAAAGAAATCACTTATCCCACTTAGTATAAGTTTACTCAGTTTACCACATCTTCACAAACTGGCTGTTTTTCAAACTAAAAGGTACTGTGGTATGAAAAAGTTTGGTCACTCCTGAATACATTTCTTCTTTACAAAAATTTTCTTACTGATTCTTGAACATTGTTCATTCATTGAACATCAAGAATCTGCTGATATTGACTGAAATACACGTGACTCTCAACTTTAACAAGATTCCCAGTACCTGCACTGATCACACAGCCCCACAGCATGATGAAACCACCACCAAATTTTACTGTGGGGAGCAGTAAAGTGTTTGTCTTGGAATGCTGTGTTTTTTTCCTCCATCAAATAACTTAATTTTAGATTCATCAGTCCACAGCACCTTATTCCAAAATGAAGCTGGCTTGTACAAATGTGCTTTAGCATACCTCAATCGACTCTGTTTGTGGCGCGCAGAAAATACTTTTTTCTGCATTACTTACTCTCCCATACAGCCTTTTGAACAGTTGAACGATGCACAGTGAATCCATCTCCATCTGATGTAGGTGTTTGGAGCTGACTGTTTTCACCATCCTTATTCTCTGATTATCTGAGATTTTTCTTGTTCTGCCACTTCGGGCCTTATCTAGAACTGTGCCTGTGCTCTTCCATTTCCTCACTATGTTCCTCACAGTGGAAACTGACAGATAAAATCTGCTATGAAATATTTAACTGAAATTGCTTATTTCTAAAGGAAAATCATGGAAATTATCAGGGGTGACCAAACATTTTTATACCACTGTGTATGAGCTGTACAGGGCTAGGATTGTCATTTTAATTTAGATAACTTGGCATTAACATTTGTTTGTTTGCCAAAAGTGCTTTAATTTAACCCATTATTTACATATGCTTCACATCGCAATGTGATATGTTAAAATAATGCAAAAAAATCCTGTCTTGTTGCCTAGCTACAGCATCTCAGCAAGAAGAGGAGGATTCCTCTACAGCTCCAGCTGCAAAGCCTTCAGGACAATCACCTAAAGCCCAGATCTCACCCCCGGCCAACAAACCCTCACCCCCACAAAAAAGCTCCCCACCCACAGCAGAGAACACTAGGGGGAGCACTGCTGCCGCAGTGTCCTAAGCAGACAACTACAGACGTTATACTGTACATTTCGACTATAGAGCTCCTCTATAGATGAGTCTGAACTTTTTAAAGGCTGAGGGACCGTTCTGGGCTCGTTCTGGATTGGAGTCTGCTGGTGATTCTTCTATTTCTCCTCCTCTTCTCAAAGCTCTGATCACAAGGACTTTGGAAACGTACACTCCTCTCCTGCCCAGCTCACTACACCCACGGGCATAAGATGGTGCTTGACTTCTTTTCATGTATATTACTGACCGTCATTTAATGTTGTTTTTTTAATCTACACAAGATTGTTTTTGTACAAATGTTAAAACAAACTTTCATAAAAAGATATGCAAATATAATACTGTTCTGGTTGTTTTACATGCAGTTTGGTTTTTGTATAGTGCAAAAGCGAATGGATTCTTCTGCTCTGTAACTGTTTTTTTAATGTGGCTGCCGCACTCGGGTGCCTCCGGATGGGTGGAGCATACTTTTAATCTTTGAGGCTTTGGATCTTGTGAACATGCTGTGATTTTACGAATTCGCAACCTGTTAAGGAACGATTGTTGATTCTCATGGATTTCCACTACATCCCCTTTTCCAGGAGGACCCTGCAACACTCTGTGTAGCCGGTTTCATAATCTTCTTCATCCTGACAAAAGAATGGTTCATTTAAAGTTGGGAAAAACTTGACTGAGTTACTGAGCATTTCATTTCAACTTTTAGCTCCTGGCATCCCTTGTTTACATATTGTAAATAGCAAAAGAATTAAAGGAGACAACTATCTGTAAGAAAAAAAAAAAAAACATTTGAGTCGTCTTCATTTCATAAAGGTTTTCATTACCTACAGATGAATTACAGACTATGGAAAGTATACTGGGTCACTTTAGTATATTAATGATGTGGCAAAAGGATGAATTCTGAAGTGTAAAGAGATTTACTGTATATCTGCTCAGATTGAACCAAACACAGAAAGGTTGATTGGACAGATGGATAATGACCCAAAACATACTGCAAAGCAACCCGGGGTTTTTTAAGGTAAAGAAGTGGAATATTCTGCAGTGGCAGAGTCAATCACCAGGTCTAAACCTGATAAAGCAGCATTAAGTCGCTTGCTTAAAACAAAACTATAGACTAAAGGTAGACCAAACCAGCAACAACTGAAGACATTTGCAGCAAAGCATCATAAAAGTATACTCTAGATCAGTGTTTCTCAACCCTGGGGTGCCGTCTGGCTTCATCGGGGGTGCCGTCAAAATATTGCGCCTCACGTGCATATTTCCTTTCCAGAGTCAGCTCGTGTCGGGGTGTGTCCCAAATCACAGGCAGCACTAATCGCGCTAATTGTGACGCGCTATTTTATTTCATATTCCGCCAGCAACACCCCCCGTTCTCACCTGAAGTACTGCGCCAGCACCCCACCATCAATCTGTTCCCTTATCCTATCTATTGGTTCATGCTCATCAGTCGTAAATTAATTTAAAGATGGCGGCACCCAGAGAATTAACCTCTCAGTGTCTTGTTTTAAATGTTTTTTTTTATTAGTGCTAAGTTTTAGTTGAGTTCTCATTAGTTTTAGTATTAGTTTCAGTTTCTTTTTTCATACTTTGATTTATTTGTGAGATGCAGGATTCAAAAAAGTATTTTGTAATAAAAAATCAACAAAAGAAACCATTAAAAAATATTCAGTTACTATAAACAACCAACTGTCCACAAAACTCCACAGGATAGCAGCAGCCTTATGCACAAAATATATGTAATACTGCTGCCTAAAATAGCCAATATACTAAAACACACATCACACCACAGAGAAAAACAAACACTCAGAAACCCAATAAACTCTACAGGTTTTACTTATTTTCACCAAAATTTTCAACTCAAAAACGCTTCTAAATATATATTTTTATTAGTTCCAGTTTCCGATATTTTGTTCGTTTTCGTTAACGATGATAACCTTATTGCGCTTATAATGTTTCTATGTTTTATTTGCTCTGTTTCCTCTTTTTTTGTCACCGGACTGTAGAAAATGCAGTTGTCTTTTTGCATGTTGTTTGCGTTTAATGATGTTACAGCGGCCTCTAGTGGTCTTTTTAGATACAGACGCAAAGTGTCCTGTAGACTCCCTTTACTCTGATATCTGCTAATATGAGGCAGTTGAGTGTACAAATGCGTGTGTACCTTTGCTGCAGTATTTTTTACATTAGGTATTTCTACTTTAACTTAAGTAGGTTACATGATTTGGATACTTGGTCCACCAATGGCTCTAAAAAGAAACGTTCATACAGTGCCAGTCAAAAGGTAGGACACACCTTAAATTCAGAGTTTTTTATTATTTACTAAACAAAAAAGTGTTCAACAAAACAGAATATATTTTATATTTTAAATTGTTCAAAGTAGGTGCTTATTGCTTATACGACAGCTTTGTGCATCTTGGCTGAATTTTCTGAGTCAGCTTAATGAGGTAAAGTCACCAGGATGATCAGCTTTCAGTTAACAGCTGTGCTGAATTCTTCAAGAGTTTATTATTTGAATTTCTTGTCCTCTCAATGTGTTTGAGAGCATCAGTTGTAAAGTTGTAAGGAGGTAGAGTTGATATACAGTGAAAAGCCCTATCTAAGTAATATTCTAATTTATATTAAGGCAAGAACTACTCAACTAAGTAAAGAAGAAAAAATGACTAAGAAATGTCCATCTTTTAAATTATGGTATAATTTTATTATGGAGTTTATCCACAATAAATAACTTCCATGTACAATTCTTCTGTAGACAGTTTCTATAGTGTCTGGGACCCCTGCTTACACCATATAGGCACCACACTGTCATCCTCCTTAATTCAGTGGATTACAAATTGATCTTGCTAATTTATGTTATTTTATTTACTGTAATATCACGCACTACCTGAAGGCCTTATGATATCTTCCACACTATGCACTTGAACATATAAAAGTGATGATCACCTCTTTCATTGAATTTGAGTGTTTTAATCAACATTGTTATACCTGTGTTGTTCCCAGTCAAAAGGTATCCAGACTATATTCATCCATCAGACAGAAAACATCCCCATACACACCACCTCAACTCACTCACTCACACACGTTTCAGAATGAGCAATGTCTTTTGCAGGTACAAATCTCTTTTCCGGGCTTATGTGCTGATCCTTCCATGTGAACTACACTTTTCAGATTAAGCAGTGTATCAGATCTTCACACAGACCCCATATCGTCGCTGTTCAATGAAAAACAAGTAACTCCAAAACAGCAGCTTTACAGGAGAGAGAAAAAAACTTATATATAATATTTTAGGTATTTTTTAAGTATATCTATTAGTCCGTTTTATTTTAGAAATTTTGACACAGTGTAAGGGACAGTTTGTCTTCAAATTATGAACTAAACTAAAAATCTTTTTCATGGGACAGCGACGATATACAGCTTGATGTTTGATGTTTGCCTCCTTTTACTCTGAGTACAGTGAGTAGGCAACTGACCAAGCGCTTATCTGCTGAAGAGGTTCTGGTCCAGGTTTTAGGACATGATGAAGAGAGCACTGAAATTGAACCAGAGTTAGAGGAGGAAGTGGAAGACAACACAGATTTTGACCAGATGGAGAGGGTGAGGCACCTGAAGAACAGGCACCTGAGGAGACATTCCAGTCCAAGAATGGACACTTGCTCTGATCTTTATCCCACCAGGACAAAGCAAGTAGAGCGAGAGTGGAAAACATCTTAAAGATGATGCCAGGGCCAACATGGGATGGGACACCTTTTGTGGATGACATCAGGTCCAGCTTCCATTGAGGGAATTATACTGGAAATGACAAACCTGGACGGGAAGCATGAGTTTGGGGACACTTAGGCCTACAGATGTCTGTTGATTTTAGCAGGAGCATATAACTTTATGTTGAGTTTGGTCTTTGGTTTTCAATAATTTTTCATTTTTGTAATACATTTTCAGTTCCTGTTTGTATATTCACTGCAGTTATTTTAATGCCTAATTCTATGAATTCATGCTAAACACTACTTTGAGACATTGTTTACAGCTTAAGAATGTTGAATAAAAATTTGCTTGTAAAAAAAAAAGAATAAGAACATAGAATAAGATTGACTGGTACTGTATATTTACTCATCTTCCCATCTTGCAAATAAGTTACAACATTTCCCTAAAGACAGCAGCAACATAAAGGCAGCGTCACTCACACACTGCTCACACACACACACACACACACACACACACACACACACACACACACACTTACCCATAATCCTCCCGGCTCACCCTCCGCCGTGACGTCACCATCTGTCTGAACAAACCGACGCCGAATCAGAGAAAAGGGAGCGCCGGTGAACGGGAGGTAACGGACACCAAACTCCACTTCACAAACCTGCTTCTGCGTGCGGCACGTATATTTAACTCGGTGTACGGACTGTAAAGGGGCGCGGAGCGCTGCGTGGTGGGGTTTAATGTGTGTAAAATTGTAGGGGGAAGCGGAAGAAGGCGAGGGAAGCTGTGGGTGGTAGTTAGCCAGGCGCTAATGCTAGCTTTAGCTGCCTGTAGTCGGGGGCGCTAGCGCTACTAGCTGGCCGGTTGGCCGCTGCGGGGTGGAGACAAAGCGTCGGGCGGCTCTAGTGTTAGCTGTTACATGTTTCTGGAGAACTGGAAACTTTCATGGCTGGGCGCGTAGTATGAGTATAAGCCGGTCAGATCCTGTTCACTTTAGTTATCTTAACTAGCTAATTTATCTTAGCCAGTTAGCTGGATTACGAGCTGCCCGAGAGGACGGGCTGTGCTGAGTGCTAATCCTACACGCTAGCTAAACTAGATTAGCTAATGCTAGCTAACCGGCTAGCTCCCCGTTATCTACCGGGAAGGCGTAGCCAAAAGCTATCTTAACTAGCTAGCGCGAGCACTGGCTGGTGGGCTAGTCATAATTCTTCCCTTTTCTAGTTAATATCTAACATTAGCTGACTAGTATTATATCTAGCTTTAACAATTGCTTGCATAGTTGGCTGCGAATCCAGGTTTTAGTCGACTAAACCTCTTTTCCCATGATTGTAGCTTTATAATACTGTCAAATTCATGTTGAACATGTAAAAATTCCCCGTTTAGCTGCGTTCTGTTAGTTATATTTGTCGGGGCATCTGAATCCAGGTCCTAAAAGTAAAAATCCGCTCCAGGGTTTAGCTAGCTGGTTTCACCCAGTCCTGGGTTATAGCAAATTTATAATACATTCAATTATTTCATTGTAGTTCAGTTTAATGCTTAGTTTTAGTATTAGTTTCATTTTTTTTCGTATATTGGGTTACCTGTGGGATGCAGGATTCAAAGAGGTTTTGTCTAATTAAAAACTCAACAAAAATAATGAAGAAAACGTTTTCAGTTCGTTTTAATTTCTTTTCCTTTTTTTCTGATAATTACTGTTTTTATTAGTTTTAGTGTGTGTTCCCTTCAAGTTTTCGTTATTTCGTGCGTTTTCGTTAACAATAATAGCCTTGGTTTATGGAGCCTAACGTTAACGACCTTCTACACTTCCGTTATGCATCTGAAACGAAATACTCTACCCAGGCAGGAAATTGGCACCCAGTCATCCTTTAATCATAGTTTAAATAATTGTAGTCTTCTGTTTTATTGTACTATAAGTTAATGTGTTAATAGCTAATGACGACAAAGCTAAACCCTTAAGTTGTATCTCTATATATCTATATCTATATCTATCTATGAACTGTCCGACTGTATTGTTCTGTTGTAATCAGGATACATGACATGTCTACACTGCCTTCTGAATGAGAGAGAGTGCAAGTTTAGGCAAGAAGCATTTATTGTATTTCAGACAGTCCATCGTGTTCAATCTGCCTGGGCGTCTCTCTTTTTAGCTACTGACTCGTGCTGCGGCAGAGCCGCCCGGTTAGTTAGCTTCGTTAGCTTAGCTTAGCTATAACGAAATCCTGTGGCGGATTTTTATAGCTTTTCTGGACCTGGATTTGATGCCATTGCCTGAGCAGGGTGGATTTAGATAGAACTGACACTCCATCTGTAAGCTAGTTAGCTAACTAAACAATTTACAGAAGCTTTACTGTTGTTAAACAGATGTCCCACCCACTGTGTTCATACACTCGTGGAGTCTGGCTACCTAGAATTTACTCGTTTATTTGTAGTCGCCTCACGTAGCCTAGCTTAGATAGCTTAGGTTAGCTAGTTAGCGCTAAGCTTTCTATGATGCGCATTAGTGGCGTGTTTCTGATATAAAACCACAGTAAGCGTATTCTATTCAATTAGATCATAATAAACAGTGCCACAGTATTTAAAATAAAGTGGCTAACAAGTTAGCTTACTTAGTTGCTTGTTAGTTCATTATACAGACAGATATTTAACTTGACACGCATCGTATCAGCTGAACAAGAGCCGGTGTTCTGTCGAGTTCTGCTACCCATTGATACGTGCTTCCTAAAGGCACATTTTTTTTAAGTTCTTCGTGTTTTTATGGTCATTCTGTTTTACTTGGGTGCATTAAACAACCTAAGGCTCCTTGGCATGATTTGTCTGACTGATTAAAATGCATAAATGAGAGCTTATAGGTAAAATTTATAATAAGATGATCTAAATACAAAAACTGGGTCCAATCACCCCAATTTCCCTCAGCTGTACCCTAATATATTAATTTAGGCTTTCCAAATATCTTACCCAGCTCTTCAGCAGGAAGCCTTTTCATATGTTGCACTTTCGACTGGTATTTTTACCTTAGGGAAGCACTGTTTGACAGGGCAGCACAACTCGACAGAACACCCCGGTTTATGCCTAGTCTCTGAGCAGCGCTGAAAGGCCTGGCTTTATAGCTATCTTGGCTAACTGTGGCTAACCAGCGAACCGGATCTGCAAAAACTCGAGGTTTTAGCTTCAGGACTAACTAGCTTTACCTGGTAAAAAATCATTAACTCGTTTATATTAATTGTCTATTATAAAATCCAGTGAAAACCTGCGACTGTTGAAGCTAAGGCGTTCAGCTTGTCATACATGGTGTTTGTCTCAGTGTACTCGGACGTTGTCCTGCACCTCCACTTCATCTTTAGTATTAGTTTTGTCCCTATTTTGTCATGTTTCAGAGTATCTCCGCTGCTGTGACTGAACGTATGGTAAATGTTTGTGTTTATTAAAGTATGCTCTCCTGTCTTTCCTGTGTGGTTTTTAGGACATGGCTGTAAATGTATACTCCACCTCAGTGACCAGCGACAACCTGAGTCGCCATGATATGCTGGCATGGATCAACGAGTCTTTACAGATGAACCTCACTAAAATTGAGCTCTTATGTTCAGGTAGGTGAAGGGAGCTGTGTGTGATGTTTCTGTAATTGTATGTATTTTTCAGACTCTCAGTAAAGGTTTAGTGCTGGTTGTCAATGAAATTAAAATAGTCAAAATGAAAAACAGCTGAAGGTAGGATTTAAATCTCTAGAAGATGTTAAATGTGGCAAGTACTAATATTTAGTGAGGAAAATATGTAGTAATCCAAGGATGCACTTGTATATCTGCCAATGCTGATACACAAGTGCTAAAAATGAGCTTAGATCAATTAATTTGTGTAGCCAATGTTGCTTGGTCCTTTTTTGCCATATAATAAATGTCAGCAAGTATTGTTTGATACTTGCTCACTGGTGTCATTAAATTATTTGAAACTTTGTTTCCAACAACCGTCAGACAGCCTGTAACGTTAACCTTTTATCAATTTAGCCATTTATTTAATTCATTTTATCTATAGTTTCCCTTGTTTTACTTTTGGCCTTTATTTTATTTTATCCGTTTTATCTATTTTATTTTGATTTTTTTATTATTTTAATTATTTAACTCAATTTTATTGCTTTACATTTTAGTCTGTCCACTAATTATTTTATTATGAATAATTTTGTCATCTTAAATGAATCTTATATTGTTTGCTTGTTTTTGTAACGTTTTTACCACTAAACTGTAAAGTTTTTTTTATTTTAGCTCACCTGATTACATGCTTGAGTTTAATTAAAATTTATTGTACAGTCCCTTTAAGCTCAAAATGCTCAGCTGCATTAAAAATAAGGGTTACCCTTAATGTATTAGCGAGTGGAAATAAAGATTGATTGATTAACAATATTGGCCATATAGGCAAAGGCTAATAAAAAAAAAGATTACCTTTACAAGGCTTTTATGTAGTTAATGGCATCTGTCCAAAAATTAATTGTTGTCTTGGCATTATAGCAATCTGCCAATGTAGCTTGTTCCCTGCTCCAAGATCTGAACCATAGGGGTAATAATGATGATAGAGTTGGTTCAAACCATTTTCTCAAGATTGATTTCTTGGCTGCTGCTGTTGCGGCCCTCATAACTTTTTTTTTTTTCTTTTCTTCTTGGTTGTACACTCAGGATTATATTTAAATTAAGTAACTAAAGCAAAGCTGGGACAAAGATATATTAACACACAGATAACCAGACATGATTTGTGTGACCTGTAACTATAGTCTTTACAAAACGTATGGACATAGTCTCCAATTAAATCCAACTGACATCTGCTGCAGTGTTTGTTATTCAAAAGTTTTTTTCATGACGGGGTGTTGTCTGATACTGATATAATTCCGAGATCACTGTGCAGGCTTTATAATCTGTTCTTTGGGCACTTTTGGAGAGACAGACTAAGCTGTAAGTAAGTGTAAACTGAGCCCACATTACCCCTCTCCCACTGTGTTTCTTTCCGGAACATTTGAAGTGCTTTGCTTTAACATTTTTATGACAAATATATATTTTCTAAAAAAAGTGAAGGTTAAGGTTATCTTTAATACTGTACCCTTTGTGTTGAGTTGTGTATTATTTGCCTCACAGGTGCAGCCTACTGCCAATTCATGGACATGCTCTTCCCAGGCTGTGTGCCTTTGAAGAAAGTAAAATTTTCAGCCAAGTTAGAGCATGAATACATCCACAACTTTAAGTTATTGCAAGCTGGCTTCAAGAGAATGGGCGTTGACAAAGTGAGTTGTTTTGACCTGTCCTCTTAATCTTATTTATTTCAAATGCAAATGTAATTATTGATTGAGCAACAGAATGTAAGAACTTTCAAGGCATGTTTATTACTCTGTGGCTTCAGTACACACACAGGCAAAATACAGGGACCACCGTCACAAATTGAGTTTAAAACTAAAGTCTGCCTAATTGCAAGCCAAATAGCTTTTAAATTAGGTACAAATATTTGGCAGTCAAGCTGGAGACCAGCCAGGACTCACAGGCCACATTCACACTAAACAGAGCTGTCTTTGATCACCGGTTCATCAGAGTGAAGGAGTGTTTTTGAGTGGTGACTCTCTTCTAGAGCTGCGTAGTATTAGGAAAAACATTCTGTTCTATAACTTGCAGCATTGATTATGCAAAAATGTTCAGCAAATTTAACTAGAAATGTCAAGATATTAATATTGTACTGTGTATCCAAGATGGAAGTAAAATAAACTGTTAGACATTTTATTTGCTTTTGGTTGATATGCCATAAAGTTGAAGTGGTAATTTCTACTTGTATCAAGCAGCAAGTAACACCTGAATTTTGCTTGTGAGATGTTATATCCTGCAATGTAACCATTGAGCAGGGCTGCTACTAGGGCTAATATTGCGATATTTCATGGTATTCCTGCAATTTTCTGGGCGATATGACAAAACATTTAATCGTTTTAAATAAATTAAGAGTATACTACTGAAACATAATAAATATAAATGTTTGATTTAGTATAAAAGTTTTATACAAGCAGCAAACACAAATCTATTAGTTTCTTTTTCTCAAACAGTAGAGTACCATTATTTAGGATAAAACTATTGTAGTGTAACAAAATGAAAATAATTTAACAAAGTAATGCAAAAACAAACATCTACCACAGATCTAAAGTGCAGCATATTTAAAGCTTACATGTAAATGGCAAATAAGCAATTAATATAATTTAAATGGATTTATTTTGTTTTTAACTGTGGCAAATATTTTGGTGATATCGTGTACTATTCATTAAAGCACACCGCTAGCTGCTACTAATGTAACTTTTTTTTTTGGTTAGTCAACATTTTTTTTTCTACCATGCCCTTCGATAGCATTGATAGCTTTCTCTATCTATTTAAAATGGCTGAATGTGCTTTAAATGCCAAGTTTGAAATGTCATTGTATTTAGTGAGAAAATATGGACTATGCGGTCACTTTTGATAACCAAGCTGAGTGTATGAGCAGTCCTTAATTATTCACTACTGCGTGTGTCAGTGCAATGCTGTTTCAAATTAAAAAGAGGTTGACACATTTTTATAGGTAATGCATTGTACAGCCTTATTCTCCTCCTAATACACATAAGCATGGATGGTGGTAGCTTGGGTTGTGTGGAAAAAATGTTACTTATTTTTTTAAGTTGTCTTGTTTCTAAAATGTATAATTGGACACTTGTTTGGATTTTATTAATTTGATTTCTCCTTCTAGATCATCCCTGTCGACAAGTTGATAAAAGGCAAGTTCCAGGACAACTTTGAGTTTGTTCAGTGGTTCAAGAAGTTTTTTGATGCAAACTACGATGGAAAAGAGTATGACCCAGTGGAGGCACGGCAGGGCCAGGACACCATGGCTGTCCCCAATCCCCCCATGCCTGTCCTCAACAAGCCCAAGAAGATCATCAACACAGGTTGGTTACTTTGGATGTGTGCAGTATTGCTCTGTGCCTGTTAAACTTTAAAAAATGTACCAGCATTTGCACAGCGCTATTTCCTTTTATAAAGATTTTTATGTTCTGTTAGAGTTCAAAGTCATGATTGCTGCAGTATGACTAAACCTGAACTTATTTCACAGAGAATGTCTCCTCTCCTGAAAATATAACAAAGCCAGCTGCTGTAATTGGTATGATTTCTAACATTGCTGGGCTTGAGCAATATCAGGTTTTCAACATGATAGATTTTTATATATATTTTTTTTTTTATTTTCTGAGATTTAGAATTTAGAATTTCCCTCAGTTATTTCTTTAATAGGGTCACTGAAACTACTGTTGATATTGTACAAAGAGAGCTTTTCATTTGATCTTTTTGTAAATTTGTGGATGTAACAAATGTTTGAAACTGAATATTGCTACAAGCTATTAAAGGAGAACTCCGGTGTGAAATGGACTTTGGGTGTATTAAAACGTTATTAAAAAAAATAATTAAAAAAAACGTAAGTTTGTTGAATAGCCCACCTCCGCTCTCCTGCAGCTTTCCAGTATTTTGTGCACTTTGCCCAAACAGGCTTTAGAATGAGTGAGTTGGGGCATATTTTGCCCCTGCATTTAATTCGCTTTTTCCACTATTATCCAGGCTCAAAATAGCTCCACATCTTATTGGTAGAATCCGGAGAGCCCTAACATTTAAAACGAGGCATTTAGAACTTTAAAACTAAACAAGAAGTTTATTAAAGGCCACTGTTTACATCCCGTCACGTAGGTAAATCTCTGGGTGCTGCCATCTTAAATTTAAGTCACAATAAATCAACTGTCGAGCACAAACGAACAGGTAGGACAGTTGAGCAGATTGCAAAATGAATTCATTGGAAATGTGTGAATCCTAGCTGTTGCTGAAAATATCTGGTTACTGTCAATATTAGAATGCAAAGAACCAACCACAAATTACATAAACATTGCTCAAAATTTTTACTCTTCGGGCTTGGCGGTCAACTCATTTTTAAGATGGCGGCGCCCAGAGATTTACCCATGCTATGGGATGTAAGCAGTGGCTTTTAATAAACTTCTTGTACAGTTTTAAAGGTCTAAAGTTTGAAGCGTGGAGCTACTTTGAACTTAAAAAAAAGTGATTTCTACGCAGGGGCAAAATATGCCACCTTATCGCCCATTCTAAAGCCTGTTTGGGCAAAGTGCACGAAATACAGTATTTCAGAAAGCTGTGGAAGAACGGAGGAGGGCTATTCAAGGTAAGTACTTTTCATCACGCTTTAATACATCCAAAGTCCATTTTACACAGGAGTTCTACTTTAAGGTGTGCACAAGTTTTGCACTTGGTGGGAAATCTAAAGGAGCATTTGTATAATGTGAGTTCCTGGTCACATGGTTGTTGGTGGTGTTTTGTGGTTAAGATTATGCAAGGCTATTGCATAGAAAAAGGGAAGGCAAAAGTCTTGTTTGTTAGGTAATCACAATTGCTCACTCCCTCTTGTTTGTTTATTCACTTTGTCTCTCTCACTCAACTTTTTCTCAACACCTGTTCTCTCTTCTCTCAACAACTTCTGTGGTCATCAGTAACACTGGCCCTCATTTACTGCCAGTTAAGGTGCTCAAACAAGAGCAAATTACTTTTAGTGGAAGCTAACAGAATAGTATGCACAAACTGCTCTTCAACAAGCATGTAGTCACTGTTTGACAAATCTTTTATCTATATATTTGCTCAATAGATCAATTAAACATTTTCTAAAATTCTGAATTAAACACTTTACTTTGACTACTTTGACCATGGAAAAGTTTAGGTTTTTCATTCTCCATAAAAATGCTAACTTGGACATAAAATGTTTTTGTCTGACTTTAATAATATTCAAACCAAAACAGCAGGCTCTATCAAGAGTTTTACAAAGTAATAAAGTTTATTGTTGATGAGGAATGCATGTATAATAAGGCAGTGTAAGCAACAGTTGAGCGAAATGGGATTCCTTTCATATATAGAGGTTAGAGGCAGATATATTTCAGGTACCCATAGTTTAAAATGATGTTTATTTCTGCTACTTAAAACACTTAAATTGCTGTCATTTATCTCCATTTATTGTCTTTCTCTCCTACCCATTCAGCACCACAGAGAACAGCTGTTGCTAAAGTAACACCGAAGGTGGCACCCGGCTCTGCAAGGAGGCCAGGTGCCAGTGGAGATGATGAGAGGGCTGAGCTTATTCAGGAGGTGATTATTTTTTATTTATTATTATTATTTTTTTTTTACATACTTGTAGTTTTTCTTAGATCTGCTTCCTAATTGCTTTTTACCTCAGTAGAGGAGAGGATGAAAAAACAGATTCTCATTCTTTCTTCAGGTTAATATGCTGAAGTCCACAATCCAGGACATGGAGAAGGAGCGAGACTTCTACTTTGGCAAGCTAAGGAACATTGAGTTGATCTGTCAAGAGAAGGAAGGTGAAGGAGACCCCACTTTACAGAGGATTGTGGATATACTTTATGCCACAGATGTAAGTTAAATTTTAGTTTATCTTTTATGACTTGAATTACAAAATTTATGATTCACTGGGGTCAGATAATCTATCCAAAAGTGATTTTGGAAAATATTTTATACCTTTTTTTTTTTAAAGTAGGTCTCAGCTTAGCTTTTCAAAATGACTTCATCTTTTGATCATGTGTAAAAGCTCTGCATATCAAAACAAATCTGCAAATGCCAGAATATGATCAAATCAGGTTCAGAAAAACACTTGAGTCTGCGTGCTGTTTCTTTCCTTGCCTAACAAAATGTGATATTTTTGGAGGTTTGTTCTGGATCAAAGTCATGTTTTTGTCTTTATTAAAGAAGAAATGAGCAGGCTGGTGTTGGATGCTTTATGCTTTTACATGGAAGGTGCTAAATGAGGCATGAATGCAATGCTGGAACCCACATGCTCATATTTTAGCTAACAGTGTGTTGTGGTGTTTTCAGTAAAACCATGAGTGCATGACTACACTACATGCACATCCTGGAAAAGAGGTAAAGTGCAGCTTTTTTTTTTTTTCTCAATTTTATTTTATTTATTTTTTTTTTAAATGGAGAACTAAGGGAATACATAAGTTTTTTTCTGCTACATTTATTTTTTTATTATTGGTAAGATTGTATGAAAGGTTCAGATTTGTTATGTAAGGCTGATATTTGAGTTTTTGTTAATGAGAACATTCTGCTAGGTTAATAAAATCTTTAGTATTCTATTCAGTTGCTGGCTTTGTGTTTGGGTTGGGTGGTAGGTAAGGCAACAAATGTATGTGGGACAGTGATGCATACATGAACATGGGGATGAAGCATATTGTTGCTGACCAATGAAAAACAAGTATCTTAAACATCAAATTTACAGGAGAGAAGCTTCCCAGCACTTTCCAACAGGTCATTTAGAGAATTTCTATTGGTCCATTTATCAAGAAATGTTAACACAGTGTACGGGACAGTTTCTGTTCAAGTTATAGAGTGAACTAAACATGTTTTTCATTGACAGCGACAAAATGGGTGTGCAGTAGGGATGGGTTTTGCATGGAATTTGTGCAGCTCTCTAGTCCATGTACATAAGTTTGCTGAATTGTTGGTGAGTACAGCTTTTTGACAGATGACTGCATTGTTCACTTTGACATGCCTTGTCATTCCTAGCATTACAAGTGTTCTAGGACTGAAGAGTTTAGTCGTTCACGAGTCTTCAAGAATGGTGATTAGGAAAGGGTACAACAGAGCAAGTCACTTCTGTTCAGAAATACTTTACTGTGTTGCACATTTAATGTTTTTTTTTTTTTTTTTTTTTTTTATAAAGTTATTGTTTTGTACACCATATTAAATGAACTAGACCTTGTTAATGTATTGATTTTATAGGGTGTGAAACATTTATGCTGTCATTTATGATGTCATAAGTCACCCGACCAGATCTATTATGGTAGTGTGTGTGTGTGGTAGTCATGGAAGCTAAAGAATGCTGCACTGACATGCATGTGGAACCTCCTGCATTGTTTGTAAATGTAATTTCTGCTGGAACCTCTAACATGTTTATAGTAGACAGTAAATAAATATAAACAATTCTAGCAAGACTCTACCAGTCACAATGATTGCCACACACTCTACTTCCCACTGTGATTGGTAATGCCTTCTATAAAACAATGCTGATACATCTGGCTCTGCTTAAACTGACCAGTGCTCAGTCTAACTTACAAGAAGCCTCATTTTACTGTTAGTTATGGGTAATTACCTTTTGGTACATGATCTGATGTGTATTCTGTAGGTGTGTAATGGTACATGAATTATTTATGAATGGCCACAGTTCGGTTCGCACAAACGCACCCAGAATACGCTATACAGGCAGTCTGCAAGAGATTTGTGGAACCAATGAACGTAATGCGGAACTAAGTGTTGCATCCGGAAAGTGTAGCCATAGCACTGTTGCTAATAGCAACTTGCTACTGACTTAGCCCAGAGCCTGCCCTGGGAAGTTTATCTCAGTCTGTCTGAGGTATTATAGTACAGCACAAAATGATCTAGTCTGCCAGACCTAAACCATACTACACTATTATTATTCTCTCCTCACAATAATATTGAAGAACAAAATCCCTATTACATTTTTTTTAAATAATCATTATTTTAAGGTATTGACACCATTTGATATAATTTAATTTTAACAACATAATGCTGCTATTTCTTAAAAAGAACTCACAACTTAATAAAGCCCCACAATCAAGCTCATAAGATCCAAAAGACGGATTCTCTCATGATTACAGCAGGAGAGAACCCTGGTTTCAAGCATTTAATAAAAGAGCTCAAAGTACAACATTCTGTCCCATAAAAGAAAACATGATTATAATAAAGTTAATGAAGGTGAGGCTATACAAAATGCCCAGACTCTTTATTTTTTTCCACCAACTGCACCAAAAAACGTAACGACCCGTGGGGTTTATACCAAGGTGTTAACCGATTTCATTATTTTATTTTATTTTTTTTGTACTGTTACACAGCTTGTATTCAGCCCTAAAA